>NC_083699.1:65399570-65707487 GCF_033118175.1 Dama dama | reverse complement strand
TGCATCACCTGGGAAGCCCGAGGGCAGTCTTGCTGAGACCAAACTCTTAACCAGTGACATCTTCAGAACTGCACTGTGGCAGGCGGGTGTTCATTGCAGCCTTGTTTGCATTAGCAAAAGAACAACCTAGATATCAACAGGGAACTGGCGATACGTAGTAAGAAAATTGGCCTTCCCTGGTGGCCCAGACAGTAAAGAATCCACCTGCAATGCTGGAGACCCGAGTTTGATCCCTGGGTTGGGAAGATACCTGGGAGAAGGCAATCGTTACCCACTCCAGTATTCTGGACAGGATAATCCCATAGACAGAGGAGTTTGGCAGGCTACAGTCCATAGAATCGCAGAGTTGGACACTGCTGAAGCGACTGAGCGTGCACGCATGCAACAAGAAAATACTAAGCAGCCATGAGTATTAATAATAAAACTCTTTAAGTATTGATAGGGAATGAACTCAAGACCCTGGAGGCAGAGAGAAGAGATAAGATGTACCACAGTGTGTGATACACTATCTACCATGTAAAGGGCAGCAGTAACAGGTATTTGTTTATACAATAAAATCTCTAGGAATAAACAAGAAAATAATATTGGTTGGCTATAGTAAGAGGAAATAGACAACTTAGGGGTGAGTAGATTGAACAAGAAAATATTTTTACATTATATTCTATTTCTTTAAAATGATGAACCATACAACTGCCTGATAAAATTAAATTTTAAAAGCTTCACAGATGAATCAGATGCATACCAATGGCAAGAATTACTTAGAACAATATTTTGTTTGATACTGGAAATGCAATCTATCCTTTGAAGTAAAATTCAGATTATTTAAATATCTAAACGGCAGAACGATAAATCAACTTGATGTTATATGATGCAACCATTAAAAGTCATAATTAGGAAGATTATGTAGCAACTAGGTGAAGTGTGACACTAAAATGAGATGAAGCTGGGTGTCAACATAAATTAAATATAAAAGTCCCATAATTAATGTGTTATTGACAAAACATTTTTAATGAAATAAACAGAGCTGCCATGATATATATAGCATGTAGTGCAATGTATTTATTTAAATGAAAAGGTTGTAAAACTGCATATTCCCTCTGTTTAGAATTATGCATCACTCACTCATTCCAACAGTTCCTGAGCTGTCACTGTGTGCTAAGCGCTGATAACAAAGAGCACGGTACTGTTCTGAAGGAGTCACAGTCTAGTAAAGGGGACAAGCGCACACAATGCACTTACGACAGAAGGACACATACTGAAAACCAAGACAGCCCAGGCCTAAAGGGGGCAGGAAAAAATGCTTGTTATGTACTGAATTAATGACATACATTATACAGTCACACAGATGGTGCAACTAACCCAATCGTGAGAAGCAGGAGAACTGAGTGTGTGCACGCATGTGTCAGGTATCACTTCTGCCAGAATGACTTGGACTGTAAACAAGATGACCAAATAAAGGTAAAAAGGCATTTATAATAAAGAGGGCAGCGTGCAAAAATAGAAAGCAACATACTACAGGTAGAAACATAAATTAATGTATCCTCTGTGGAGGGCAACTAGCAAAATTATACATGTATATCCCACTGGAAAAAACTACCAAACTATATCAGCTGGGAGAAAAATGTACACAACAATCTAGTAAGCCTTTTTTTTTTTTTTTTAAGTAAGCCATCTTGTGCATTAAAAGTGAGGAAAACAAGAACAGATATGCATCGACGTGGCTTGTCTACTGTAAAATCTGCATCACTGATACCCACTTCTATAGTTTCCTCTGCCTCATAGGCAGAAGTCTGGAAGTACATTTCCCAGAACGTTTTCCTCAAATGATTCAAAGATAGCATTTCTCTGCCAATGAGGGTGATAACATGATTTTAAGAAGAGAAGGAGGAGCTATTATTGTCTGAAGGCAACTATAAGTAAACACATGGGCAGGCAACAAGCATGAGATCCGAAAGGGCCACTGCACAACAGTCATCTGTTTTTTTCCAGACTCAATATTGTACAATGTCAATTTTCTAAATTAAACCCATAATTTCAATGGAATAATTGTTAAATTCAAGTTTCCATGGCAATTTGAAACTTATAATGTACACAGAAAAAAAATCAAAGGGCAAGGAAGAGTCCATTTTGAAGAAAAGTGTGAACTTCTCAGCATATACAAAAATAAAATTCCAGATGGGTCAAAAAACTAAGTAGGCAAAGAAACTGCAAATTTTTAAAACAAACAGGCTATTTTTAAAGACCTTGACCACTTCTTAGACAAGGAAGGGAAAAAACTAGAAAAGATTGGGAAGTCTGATTACACTACAATTTAAAATGTTCATAAATAAAGTGAAAAGACTTGTAACACACTGAGATGTATATGACAAAACCAACAACAAAAAAACATAGCATGTATGCACACACACAAACTGTCTCAAAACTGCACTGTAAGGAGGATGAAAGCAACAGGCAACTCACCCAGAAGCTCCAACTGGTCAAAGCACATGAACATATATTCTACATCAGTACAATCTGGGAAATACAAATTAAAACAAGACACTACTTCACACCTATCAGATCGTAAAAGCTGAAATCAAATGAAAACAATTACCAACAGGTTTGAGAGTAAAGAGGCAACACAGCTGGTACAACCACTTTGGAGAAAAGTAAAATTACATTGTAAAAGTGAATGTGTATATATGTTATGACCCAGAGAGACTACTTCTACATGTCAACCTCAGAGAAACGTGTGCATGTACACGAAGAGACACGTCAGGATATCAACTACAGTACTATTTGTAATCGCTCAACACTAGAAACTACCTAAGTGCAGCATGTTAGGGGAATAAACTGCATTTATTTGTATGAGATATATAGCAATGTAACAAATGTGCTATGATGAATAAAATTTAAAAACAATGTTGCAAAAGATATCATTTCAAAGTTTAGAAAACACAAAAATGATAGCACATATGGTTTACAGTATTATTTATGGATGTATAAACACAGTGTCAGTGCAAAAAAACTGAAAGACGCAAGCCAACTTTCAAGGCTGGGGAGGCTGGGAACGGGGCGCTAGTTGTGTGTAACTGTTTTACTCCTTTCTAAGAGACAGCACAAACAGGGCAAAGCACTGATACCTGTTTACTCCGGGTAACGGGTGAGGAGGTTTCTATTAAATTTTATTTCATCCTCTGTGTCTGAAAATCTCAATCTGATTTTAAAATATTTTCCAAGATAGATCCTTCTGCTTCACTTCAGCACAGAAGACAAACTGAAACGGGCAAGCCTGGGGAAAGGGTGCACCGATCCCAGCAGGAGGCAGAGCAGCATAAAGACGCGTACACACGTGGCCAGGGGGAGAGATCTGCTGCTTCCACACGCTGGTCAGGACTACAGAGCTCTCCACACTCACGCGAGCCTTGGATACCTGTCAGCTATTCCCTTTTAGGCTCTCCTGTATGGCTGAAACATTTGTGCATATGTGATAATTCAAAAAACCAAAGGTCCTCCAATGTCAGCTTGATTTGGGGGCTGTCATAAAATTCAAGTTCAATTATATCACCTTCTAGATAGTGAACTTCGACTGCCTTTCCACAGAACCACTTAGCAAAAATCAAAGCTTGAGGAGCCATAAACTCTACACTACTATTATTAAATCTGATTCACAGTATTATCATCACGTCTGTATTACTAGCACAATGTCAAAGACACATCCCTGTCAATCTGCACCAAAACTTTTCACTTTCACTATTTGTGTATCACATAAAAGATGACAGCTTATAAAGTAAATCTAAAACTCATCATCTGTAATCATCACCTGTAAATAATTCTACAGACATAGGCCTCAAGAGTCATTAAGATCAGATCCCAACAGAATTATTGGCAAAGACACTGAAAATTCCAAAAAGACACATAAGAACACCTAGATAATGAGTCAGCCCCCACTGATGTCTTACTTCAAAAGTACAGTTTGAAACTAAGAGCATGCTTTGATCAACACTACTATTTCAGATAACCTCATCAGAGTGTGTATGCATGCACGTTCACACATTCATGACAGTGACACGGTGACCCAAACGGCCCAGCTCCAGTGAAGAAGAATGCATGCCCAGAGGTCCCCCAGGTCATCACTCCTATCACAAACCACTGCAGCAGGACCCTAGGACCCTTATGAAAAGTACTGTTATCAGACAACTCCCAAAAAACATGCTAAGCCCTGGAAACCATCGTGTGTCATTTTTCTTGTTTAAATATTGAGGTAATGCAACTTTTAAAACTGAACGCTAGTTTCTTTCATGGCTGTCTGCATATCAGCATGACCTGCTAAGAGAGACAGGACGGGAGATGCACTCTTTCCCTTTCACACAGCTGTTTCTCAGCTTATAACACCAAGGTCATATCACCCTTCAGGCACTCCACAGGGGTATTCTTATTACTCTTTCAAAAAGGAAAAATAATTTGTTTCTGTTAACTCAGAAGTAGACCAAAATGCCCCTGTCTTTTCAGACTCATTTTTAGAGGCAAAGATAGAAGTGCTGTAACTTGGGCTGTTTGATGCAGCACTATGCAGTGGTGTGACCGAGGTACCCTCCTGGGCACTGGGACCACGACACAGTTCACTTGGCCATTACTACTGACCTGTCATCGTTTCTGTGTTTCTTCTCCTTTTAGTCCTTTATTGAATCACTTTCTTCTTTTGTTCCTTCTCTGAACCTTTGTCCTGCCTCTTTTATTAGATGAAGTCAGATGCAACTAGCTCTGATCTTTGACCGACACACATGAACTACAGCACGCTCTCTAGCGATTACATGAAATGATGTTCTAGAGTTAGACCTGTTACCTTGAATAAAGTCACTTAAATTCTCTGAGTCTAAACCTCCCTGACTTTAATAAGAATAACGCTGCTTACCTTAAACTCAAAAAAGTACTCCGGGTTCTTCAGTGACGCAGTGAACGTAAGCCACGTGCCCATTTTCCTCCTCCTTCCCTCCATCCACCCCCGGAGCAGCCGTCCTGTCTCTGGTCTTTACAGACCCATATAGGAGACAATGTGACATGAAAGTCGCTCAGTCGTGTCCGACTCTTTGCGACCCCATGGACCATATAGTCCATGGAACTCTCCAGCCAGAATACTGAGTGGGTAGCCTTGCCCTTCTTCAGGGGATCTTCCCAACCCAGGGATCAAACCCAGGTCTCCTGCACTGCAGGTGGATTCTTTACCAGCTGAGCCACAAGGGAAGCCCTCATATAGGAGAGGAGGGGAAAAAAAATCTGTATCACATCAGGGTGCCTCAGACAGTAACTAAGAAGGAGACAGAAAGGGGGTACAAAGAAGGGGTCAGAGCTCCAAACACTACTCTGCCTTTGTCATAAGATACTGGTACATGCCACAGGCCAATTCTGTAAAATGGATCCAATGGTTTTTAAAAAACGAATTCTGAAAAATCACCCGAGTTGACAGTCCCATCTTCCCTCAGTACAAATATATACACACAAAAACTGTACCTTTCCAAGCCAATGGAGTGACTGTCTTCTTTAGGGATTCGTTTCTTCCCTGTCAGGGGGTTTGCCCAGCCTATATCTCCTCTCTCAAAAATGACCAGTACCATTCAAAGCCCATCACTTCAAGCTTCTGCCAAAAAAAGGGGAATTAAGTGAATGAAATACTGGAGCAGGATGGGGGAGGCAGTCTCACATAGGAAAGGGTAGACTAGCCAAATCGCAGCAACGGCAGGAGTGGAGCTGAGCACCAGGAGCCCCTGGAACCAGGCACTCACAGTTAGCATCACTCCTGTCAAAGCGGATCGCTTCCTTCAAGGAGTGGCAAACACAGGCAGAGCTTACATGCTGCATCCGACCACACCCACATCCACAGAGGGGTGAGTCTCCTTTCTGGTTTCACCTTAAAACATCCAGGGAACTCTGACTGGCCCATGTAAAGCAAGGCAGGCAAGTGACGAAGCAGTGAGGCCTCTGGGAAGCCCCAACAGAACCACGCGGTAAGGCACCGAGACGGACAGACAGAACCCCAAAATAAGAGGGTGCTGCCCCCAGGAGACAAAACACGGAAGGCAGGCAATGAAGGGTACTACTGCAGTGAGAAAGCAGACAGAGCAGCTTCTGGAGTTGAAGAGACCTTGGTTATAATCTACTTGATCAGATAATCAGAATAAACCTTGGGCAAGCCATATATCATCTCTGAATCAGTCTCCTTGTGTATAAAATGAGATTAAAGTAAGATTTAGAAAAAAAAATCATAAAGTTACCCAGAATTCTAGTACCTAATAGGCATAAAGACAGAAATGTTTTATTAAATCACTAATTCATTACATTTCACTTTTTTCACCAGTAAAGTTAGAAATAATCACATAAATGTTTGAATACTTGATTGTTTCTGAAAGTTAACATGTAACAGGCCTTTTCCGTCATTCAAAGTCATAGAATTTCAAGGGAATAAATGCAATGCTTGATTATTTCCAGGAAGTATACCACACCACCTCTAAACTGGCAGCTTGCTTTCACTGAGCTTAAGTCACCTCCTGTAGCTTTCATCCACCAGCCATTAGTGTGACATATGGTGAAAGTCCACTCCTGCTCTCCGATGGCAGGCATCCAAATACGAGGCAGCCACGATGCCTCCCACCCCCCTGCCCAGGTTAGTTTCCCAGCTACACATTCCTATTTGCCTCAGCCATCCACACCACACGATTTCAAATGTACCTCCCATCTGAGAATGCACCTACAGCCAGAAATGTGGTAATTTCAGGCGAGGAGTAAGACAGGATCGAGGCCCCCGTGTCATCTCCGTGCACCAACCAGACACTTCTTTGCGTCACATGTACTGATGAAGCTGGCAAGCTGCACCCCTCAGCCTTTTTCATCAAGGATTAGTTTTGGGAAGAAAGGACAGGATTTTCCACTCCTCTCTGTTCATTTTCCCTTTGTCGGATTCAGCGGATCACATTCGTCTATCAAGCTCAAACCTCTTGGGTCCTTTAACCTGTCAACCAAAGTCCTCACTATCTCAGAGTCAACACTGATGTGCAGTAACATTTCTGGGTCTCCTCCTTCCAAATTATGGAAGGATTATACTTCCCTACCCCACAAAAAACCCCGCTGGGTGTGGTCACAAAACCTGCCTTGATCAGTTAACTGTGAGCTGAAATGATGGATGGAGCCTCTGGAGGCTGATGTGCCATCCATCATGTTCTGTCTCCTGTACCACGAGTAAAATCAATATTCCAAAAGGCAGAAAACTCCAGAGGTTCCTCTGTGAGGACAACCCAAAGCAGAGAACCCTGCTACCTGAGAACAGACACGCGATATAAGCAACAAATAAATCTCCTCTCCTTGTCAGTCACCGAGATTTGAAAACTATCGCTACAGCAAAACCTAACCCATTCCACCCATCACACCACCCCTCCTGTATCTGCACCAGCTGCGAATGTGCTGAGTGATCTGTATACCTCATGCAACTCACTGAAGACAGGAGGCTGCCCCCACAAAAAGAGAAGTTAGACTGTTTTAAGTTTGTTCTTAATGAATTCAGGCTAATTCTTAATGTTAAGTACTTCACCTCCCCTGGAAACAAGTAATTCTTTTAAATAATCTACTCTAGAATCTCACCTGAGGGCCACATCAAACTCCATAATCTTGCTTCTTTCCCTTTCTAAAAAGTGGGTAAACCTTTTCTGTCTGAAATCATCAGGTGACACTCTCCTGAACCCCACCAGACCTGAAAACATAAAAAGCTATTTAAAAATTTCATTTTTCAAGTTCTTACAATCCAAAGATACAATTAATTTAAGTCAAGAACAAATAGTTGCTATCTTTAGTCATCTCTCTGGACTTCATTTCCCTCATTCTGTTAACCTCTCGCCGCTCTGCTCTAACCCAAAGACTGACCTTTTCTGAGCATGGCCAGTCAGAGGAATCTTATTTTTCAGATGTAATATTCATGTCTTCCTACATTCAGCTAGTCCCACTATCCTGTACTATTCATAAGCTCATTACTTAAAATGTATTCAACATTTACCAAATATTTACTATGTATTAGGCAACAGCTTGGTCTGGGACATATCTGTCTTCAAAGAATTTATAGTTAAAAATGTCAACTGAACACAACAGAAGTGGGTAAGAGCAACACCACAAGGAATTTTGAATGCCTTACTTAGGTAGTGTAATACAGTGCCTAGGAACATAAACTTTGAAAGCAGACAGTCCCGGGCTCAATTTCCTCACCTGTAAGACAGAGATAATTAACAGCAAAGAACTGTTCAAAGAATTAAATCAGACAACACAAGTAAGGGGCTTAGCTATATTTAATGCTAATGTTACCCTGAAGCGAAAGGCAGAGGAGAAAAGCAAAGAAATACCCATCTGAATGCAGAGTTCCAAAGAATATCAAGGAGCGATGAGAAAGGCTTCCTCAGTGATCAGTGCAAATAGAGGAAAACAACAGAATGGGAAAGACTAGAGATCTCTTCAAGAAAACTAGAGATACCAAGGGAACATTTCATGCAAAGACAGGCACAATAAAGGACAGGAAAGGTACGGATCTAACAGAAGCAAAAGATATTAAGAAAAGGTGGCAAAAATACACAGAAAAACTATACAAAAAAAGATCTTCACGCCCAGATAATCACGATGGTGTGATCACACACCTAGAGGCAGATATCCTGGAACGCAAAGTCAAGTGGGCCTTAGGAAGCACCTCCACCAAAGCTAGTGGAGGTGATGGAATTCCAGTTGAGCTATTTCAAATCCTGAGAGACAATGCTGTGAAAGTGCCGCACTAAATATGCCAGCAAATTTGGAAAACTCAGCAGTGGCCACAGGACTGGAAAAAGGTCAGTTTTCATTCCAATCCCAAAGAAAGGCAATGCCAAAGAATGCTCAAATTACCACACAATTGCACTCATCTCACACGCTAACAAAGTAATGCTCAAAATTCTCCAAGCCAGGCTTCAACAGTATGTGAACCAAGAACTTTCAGATGTACAAGCTGGATTTAGAAAAGGCGGAGGAACCAAATATCAAATTGCCAACATCCGTTGGATCACCGAAAAAGCAAGCGAGTTCCAGAAAAACATCTATTTCTGCTTTATTGACTATGTCAAAGCCTTTGACTGTGTGGATCACAACAGACTGTGGAAAATTCTTCAAGAGATGGGAATGTCAGACCACCTAACCTGCCTCCTGAGGAATCTGTATGCAGGTCAGAAAACAACAGTTAGAACCAGACATGAAAAAACAGACTGGTTACAAATCAAGAAAGGAGTCCGTCAAGGTTGTATATATATCTTGAGAAATGCCGGGCTGGATGAAACACAAGCTGGAATCAAGATTGCCAGGAGAAACATCAATAACCTCAGATATGCAGATACCACCACCATTATGTCAAAAAGCAAAGAGGACCTGAAGAGCCTCTTGATGAAAGTGAAAGAGAAGAGTGAAAAAGCTGACATAAAACTCAACATTCAGAAAACTAAGATCATGGCATCCAGTCCCATCACTTCATGGCAAATAGATGAGGAAACAATGGAAACAGTGAGAGACTTTATTTTGGGGGGTTCTAAAATCACTGCAGATGGTGACTGCAGCCATGAAATTAAAAGACGTTTGCTCCTTGGAGGAAACCTAGACAGCATATTAAAAAGCAGAGACATTACTTTGCCAACAAAGGTCCATCTAGTCAAAGCTATGGTTTTTCCAGTAGTCATGTACAGATGTGAGTGCTGGACCATAAAGAAAGCTGAGCGCCGAAGAGCTGATGTTTTTGAACTGTGGTGTTGGAGAAGACTCTTGAGAGTCCCTTGGACTGCAAGGAGATCCAAACAGTCCATCCTAAAGGAGATCAGTCCTGAATATTCATTGGAAGGACTAATGCTGAAGCTGAAACTCCAATACTTGAGCCACTTGATGCAAAGAACTGACTCATTTAAAAAGGCCCTGATGCTGGGAAAGATTGAAGGCGGGAGGAGAAGGGGACGACAGCGGATGAGATGGTTGGATGGCATCACTGACTCAATGGACATGAGTGTGAGTAAACTCTGGGAGTTGGTGATGGACAGGGAGGCCTGGCGTGCTGCAGTCCATGGGGTCGCACAGAGTCAGACACAACTGAGCGACTGAACTGAACTGAATGGTTAATAATTGAAAAAACTGACACACTGATATGACTAATCACACTCATATTTTAGAGTATTACGCTTTGGACCCAGTAGCAAGAATAGACTAAAGAGTAAGTCTAAAGTCCAGGTGAGGTGTGTGAATGCATGCTCTGTTGTGTCGGACTTTGCAACCCCACAGACTACAGCCTACTATGCTATGTCCATGGGATTTGAAGAGGGTTAAAAGGCTGTTGCAGTAATCGACAGTGCAGTTAGAGAGAAAGAACAAGAGAAAACTCAGCAAGATTTTTGGCTGATAATAACTATCATCAGCCAAGACTATCATTTAGTCTTGGCTCTGATAATAACTATGTAATCTTGCACAAGGCCTCGGTTCTCTCATTAATAGATCTGACCTATACAATCAAAGTTTATTTCCAGAGTACTACCTGTTTTTACTTCCCTCTAAAAATTTCCCTCGTGGCTCAGATAGTAAAGAATCTGCCTGCAATGTGGAGACCCAGGTTCGATCCCTGAGTCAGGAAGATCTCCTGGAGAAGGGCATGGCAACCCACTCCAGTCTTCTTGCCTAGAAAATTCCATGGACAGAGGAACCTAGTGGGCTATAGTGCATGGGGTCACAAGAGACACAAAACACTTTCACCTGTTTTTCCAACTTTTATAGTTTATATATCTGTAATGTCAGTAACAGGCATCTCTTATACAAGTATCTGTAGCAAAAACCAAAAAACTCTAAAACATAATTAAATGCTAACAATTGCCTTCAAAAGAAAGCAGAAAAAACAGAAAGCATGCACCATGTCAAGAGCTAGAAGAAAATTGTATCTGTGATTAGACTTTTTCAGAAAGGGAAAAGAAAAAAACACCAAAAAACCACCTATTATAAATCTAGAAACTGTGAGTTAGATTTTCTTTGTATGCAGACTGTCTCTATCACTTAAATTTCCCAATTCAAGGAATACCATGAAAAACTTTTAAGATAAGCTTTCCACAGTGAAGCTTCAGAAATTTCCAAATTTCCAAATCATCTAATACCATTCTTCCATCTATTAATATTAAAACTAATAGACAAGAAAAAGAAAAGACATCCAAACTGGAAAGGAAGAAATAAAAATATCCTTGTTCACAGACAACATAATCTTACATGTAGAAAACCCTAAAAAGTCCACAAACAAAAATGAATATTAGTTCATAATATTCATTAGTTCATAATAAATGAATTCAAAGTTGCAGGATACAAAATCAACACACAAAAATCAGGTTTTTTTTTTTAATATAGTTAACAAGAAACAGAAAAGGAAATTAAGAAGACAATTCCATTTACAGTAGCATAAAGAATAAAATACCTGGGAATAAACTCAACCAAGGAGGCAAAAGACTTGTACACTGAAAATTATAAAACACTGCTGAAAGAAATTTAAAAAGACAAACAAATGGAAAGATATGGAAGACTTAATAATATTAAAACATTCATACTACATAGGGTAATCTACAGATTCAATATAACTCATATCAAAATCCCAATGGCTTTTTACAGATTAAAAATTCACCCTAAAATTCATATGGAATTCTGAATAACCAAAACAATCTTTCGGGAAAAGAAACTTGGAGATTTCACATTTCTTGATTTCAAACTACAAAGTTACAGAAATCAAAACTGTGTGGAACTCATGTAAAGACAGACACATAGACCAGTGCAAAAGAACCAAGCCCAGAAACAAAGCCTTGCGTACACACGGTTCACAGACCTCAACAAGGGCACCAAGGTCATTCAGCGGGAGAAAGGACAGTCTTTTCAACAAATGGTGTTGGAAAAACTGGACATCCATGTGCAAAAAATGAAGTTGGACCCTTACCATATACCATATACAAAAATCAGCTCAAAATGGACTAAAGACCTAAATGCAAAAGCTGAAATTTATAAAACTCTCAGAAGAAAATGGGGAAAGCTTCATGGCACTGAATTTGGCAAGGACTTCTTGGATATGACCAAATCACCAGCAACAACAACAAAGAGATAAAGTGAACTTTATCAAAATTAAAAGCTTTTGTGCATAAAAAGGCAACCTACAGAATGGGAGAAAGTACTTCCAAATCATGATGAGGGATTAATATCCAGAACATATAAAGGACTACAAAACAGTAACAAATGAAAACAACTCAATTAAAAGATGACTATTTCCCCAAAGATATACAAATGGCAATACACAAATGAAAAGATACTCAATATCATTAATCACTGGGAAAATACAAATCAAAACCACAAAATACCACTTAACAAATATCAGAATGGCTATTATAAAGAAAACAGAAAATAACAAATGTAGGTGCAGTGCATAGAAATTAAAACTCCTACGCACTTCCATGAGAATGGAAAATAGTACAGCCAATGGTAGAACACAATTACAATATGCCATTTCCTCAAAAAATTAAACACAGAATTACCATATGATCCAAAGACTTCACTTCTGGTGATATATCCAGAAGAAATGAATGTAGTGACTCAAACAGGTATGTATATACCAACGTTCATAGCATCATTACTCACAAGAGCCTAAAGGACATTTCAATCCAACTGTCCATGGATGGATTAACAAAATTTTGTAATGTGGCATATACATACAATGGAATGTTAGTCAACCTTAAAAAAAATATATTGACACATGCTTCAACATGGATGAGCCTTGAAGACATTATGCTAAGTGAAATAAGTCAATTGCAAAAGGATAAATATTGTATGATACACTTAAACAAAGCAGAACGGTGTTTGTCAGAGGTTGGGGGGTGAAGGGTACAGGAAGTTAATGTATAATGGATAGAGTTTCACTGTGAAGATAAAAAAAGTCATAGAGATGGTTGGTGGTGATGGTTGTACAACAATGTGAATGTATTTAATGTCACTTAATTGCACATCTTAAGATGATTAAAGTGATAATTATGTTCATTTTACAACAAAAAACAAATAGAAAAATAATTTTTTGCTTTTATATAAATGAAGTTTAGACTAATTTGTATTTTTTGTTTAATTCATTTTAGAATGAGAATTTTTTAACATCAGAGGTAAAATAATATTCTGATGAATTCTATCACACACACAAGAAATATTTATTATGACCAATGCCCCTAAATATCTCCTGTCATTGTTCAGATAGCAGAGGGATATGTTCAAATCATTTGATCTAAATAAAAAGGAAAATAGGGACTTCCTTGGCAGTCCAGTGGTTCGAACTCTGCATTTCCACTGCGGAGTGCATGGGTTTGATCCCTGATCAGGGAATTAAGATCCCACAAGTCACGTTGTACAATGAAAAAAAAAAAGGAAAATAATATAATAAGAAAAAAATTAACATGAAATTTAAAAAGATAACTGTATCTACTTAAATGTTTCCAAAAAAAATTGGTAATCAGGAAAAAAAAAATCTTTCAAGGCAAGGTGTTAAAGACAGAAGTTCCTCACATTAAACTAGTGAAAAACATCCAAGTATATAAGTATCAATGCTAAATATTATTTGTATTCGAACTTGAGAAAAAACAAACTGTGGTCTTTTTTAATAATTTAGTTCCTAACCCCCACTATGAAATGACTGTGGGTTACTTCAAAACGTTCCAAGCCTCCTAGGGATTAAAATGGTATACATAAAAACTACATTTACAAAATCAGCTTACCCAAGATACTAATATCCAGGAGGAAAGACCAAGGCCTTTAAGTTTTTAACTCAACTCTTGACATGTTTTCCTCCCTGGTTTCTTCTGGATCTTCCACAGCTTTGCCCAGCACACAACACTTATTTATTGACCCACAGATACTGTGTTTATGTCACAGGCCAAACAACTTTTACAAAGGCTTGATCAAGACTAGGACTCCAAATCAGGGTAATGCTAATGAATTTTATATAGATAAGAAAATATCTGCAGAAAGTCTCTTTTCCTCTAAATCACTTTCACTATGGTTCTCCTAAATGCTGCCTTAAACATAGTAATGCAGTAGCAATTCACTCAAACCTACAGTTTATTTTCAGTGTTTAAGGAAACAGGAAGCCTATCATTTCTTTATGATTAGATAAAGCTCTAATCAATAATTTAAATGCTCCTACCATATTTCTTTTTTTATGGGTATGCAGTCTCTTACAAAGGTGCTTGCTAAATGTATTCATAATTTCTCTGTAAGATTCTCATAACATTTTTTCCACAATCATTTGTCCGATGTAACCTTTACAAAATAGTTTACCATTTCCTGTGATTCTTTTCGTCATTCTTTCAGATACAATTCTCCACT
This sequence comes from Dama dama, assembly GCF_033118175.1. Lineage (NCBI taxonomy): Eukaryota > Metazoa > Chordata > Mammalia > Artiodactyla > Cervidae > Dama > Dama dama. The sequence goes on along the minus strand of NC_083699.1, from coordinate 65,693,093 downwards.
TACCTAATCTACAAATAATGCTTTTGTAGTTCTATGAAGTCAAAATTTAATTTTCAAAAATGTTGCTATATATTTTATACATTAAAAACGTACTCAAATCAAGATAAAAAGCCAAAACTTTACATCAAAGCCCAAGGAATTAAACCTTCTTGTCTATGGAAGCCTAACCCAGCCAGAGACAGAAATATAGGTTTAAAAGTATCTGAGGGACCAATATCAGGATACTATCTGTTCAAAAAAATTTTGGTCTCAAGACCCCTTCACACCTTAAATTACTGAAGACTCCAAAGAGTTTTATTTATTGGGGGGGGGGGCACAGGTATTTATGATGATATCTAATTATTCAAAATGAAAAACTGTTTATGTAGTTTCAAAATTTTAAGCTTCACGCTTCTTCACCCGTAGATTTCATCTCCAAAAACCACTTTTCTCTGCTCACCTATAAAAAGAAACTCCTCATCTGTTAAAGTTTTACCATGAGACTGCAGCAGTTCAGTCACATCTTGAGACTCCACTTCTAATTCTAGTTCTCTTGCTGTTTCCACCACATCTGCAGTTGTTTCCTCCACTAAAGTCTTGAACCCCCTCAAAGTCTCCATGAGGGTTGGAATTAACTTCTTCCAAACTCCTATTTATGTTAATGTTTTGACTTCTTTCCATGAATCATGAATGTTCTTAATGTCATCTAGAATAGTGAATCCTTTCCAGAAGATTTTCAATTTACTTTGCCTAGAGGCATCAGAGGAATCCTTACCTATGTCAGCTACAGCTTAACAAAATGTATTTCTTAAAAAATAAAACTTGAGGGTTTCCCTGGCAGCTCGGTGATAAAGAATCCACCTGCCAATGCAGGAGACACAGGTTCGATCCCTGGTCTGGGAAGATCCTACATGCCATGGAGCAACTAAGTCTGTGCTCCACCACTGCTGATCCCGTGCGCTGGAGCCGGGGAGCCACAACTGCCAACGCCACGTGCCGAGAGCCCGGGCCCCACAGGGCGGCCACTGCAACGAGGAGCCCGCACCACAGACAGACAGTGGCCCCCGCTCACCACAATGAGAAGCCTGCGCCACAGACAGACGGCAGCCCCCGCTCACCCCAACTGGAGAAAAGTCTGCCGAGCAATGAAGACCCAGCGCAGCAAAAAAATAAATACATAACTTGAAGTTAAAACTACTCCTTGAGCTATAGAATGGATGTTGTGTTAACAAGTTTGACAACAACCAAACGTGAATCTGTGTGTACACTTCCCTAAGCTCTTGGATGACCAGCTGCACTGTCATCCTGAAAGGAATCTTTTCTTCTGAGTAAAAGGTCTCAACAGCAGGCTTAAAATACTCATTAAGCCAAGTTTTAAAATCCAGACTTTGCTGTTCCATTTATGGAAGACAGGCAGCATAGACATAGTGTAATTCTTAAGGCCCCCAGGATTTTCAGGATCAGAGCATTGGTTTCAACTTAGTTACTAGCTGCATTAGCCTCGAACAACAAACAGCCAGCCTGTCCTTTGAAGCCAAGCACCAACTTTTCACTTTCAGTTACGAAAGTCCTAGATGGCATCTTCTTCCAACAGAATGCTGCTCATCTAAGTCAGAAATCTACTATTTAGTGTAGCCACTTTTATTATCTTAGCTAAATCTTCTGGATAATTTGTTGCAGCTTCTATATGAGCACTCATGGCTTCACCTTGCAGTTTTAGGTTTTAGAGATGGCTTCCTGCCTTAAACCTCATGAACCAACTCCGCAAGCTTCAAACTTTTCTTCTGCAGCTTCCTCGCCTCTCTCAGCCTTAACCAAATTGAACAGAATTAGGGTCTTGCTCTTGACTAGGCTTTGGTTTAAGGAAATGTGGTGGCTGGCTGGATCTATCCAGATAACTAAAACATTCTCTGTATCAAGACGAACAAACCACTATAAATAAAATAAATAGGCTACAAGGATACATTACACAACACAGAGATTATAACCATACTTTACACAACTATAAGCTGTGCTAAGTCGCTCAGTCGTGTCCCACTCTTTGTGACCCCATGGACTGTAGCCCGCCAGGCTCCTCTGTCCATGGGGCTCTCCAGGCAAGAGGACTGGAGTGGGTTGCCATGCCCTCCTCCAGGGGATCTTCCCGACCCAGGGATCGAGCCCAGGTCTCCCACTTTCCAGGAGCCCCCAGGGAAAAGCCCCAATAATAACTATAAAATGGAGTAGAAACCTGAAAAACTGTGAATCACGAATGAAGCCCATGTTCCCAAGAGCCTGTACCACCTGAAACTTACATAATATTATCAGTTACACAATTAAAAAAATTTTTCTCCATATCAGCAATAAGGCTGTTTCACTTTCTTTATCTTTCGTGTGTTCACTGCAGCAGTACTCTTAATTTCCTTTAAGAACTGCTCCTTTGCATTCGTTCAAAACTCGGCTAACTGTTTGGTTCAAAGGGTTTAGTTTTTGGCCTATCTGGGCTGGTAACATGCCTTCCTCACTAGGCTTCATCATTTCTAACTTCTGACTTAAAGTGACAGATGTATAACTCTTCATTTCAACAGGTACTTAGAGACCATATATAGGGTTATTTATGAACTGGCCAAATTTCAACATCGCTGTGCCTCAGGGAATAAGGGGGCCCAAGGGGAGAGAGAGAGAGAGATGTCAAAACACACGTTTATGGATTAGGATTAAGTCTGCCACCTGACATGGGGCATAGTTCATGGTGCCGAAAAACAACTACAGTAATAACATCAAAGACCACCGATGACAGATCACCATCACAAATAATGAAAAAGCTTGAAATATTTCAAGAATTATCAAAACATGACTCAGAGACACCAAATGATGTTGGAAAAATGGCACCAACAGACTTATCTGACACAGGGTTACCACAAATCTTCAAGTTGTAAAAAACAGAGTGTGAAGCAAAGAAAAGGACAATAAAACAAGGCTTGCCTGTACACACATACAGGTTTCCCTACATGAGACGTTCAGTTTTGCCAAGGGTTACACACACGCGTGTGCGCGTGCACACACACACACACACACAGGCTCCATGGATTATAAGTGCCAAACTCACAGTAACTACTACTGCTTTCTCCAAGTGACTTGTTTAAAGCAGGCTTTCTCAACCTCTGCAATAATGACACTGTAGAGCAGGTGATTCTTTGCTGAGGGTGGATGTCCTGTTCACCGTACAATGTTTCAGCTTCACTCCTGGACTCTATCCAATAGATGCCGGGAACATCCTTCCCCTTCCCCAGTTATGACAATCAAAAATGTCACTGGAGAGCTACCACCTCACACCAGTCAGAACAGCCATCATCAAACGAACAATAAATGCTGGAGAAGGTGTGTAGAAAAGGGAACCCTCTTGCACTGCTGGTGGGAATGTAAACTGATACAGCCACTATGGAAGACGGTATGGAGATTCCTTAAAAAATGAGGAATAAAACCGCCATACGACCCAGCAATCCCACTACTAAGCATATACCCTGAGGAAACCAGAATTGAAAAAAGACGCATGTACCCCAATGTTTACTGCAGCACTATTTACAATAGCTAGAACATGGAAGCAACTTACATGTCCATCAACAGGTGAATGGATAAAGAAGCTGTGGTACATATACACAATGGAATATTACTCAGCCATAAAAAGGAATGTGTTTGAGTCAGTTCTAATGAGGTGGATGAACCTAGAATCTGTTACACAGAGTAAAGTAAGTCAGAAAGAGAAAAATGATATTGTATACTAATGCATATATATGGAATCTGGAAAGATGGCACTGATGGATTTACTTTCAGGGCAGCAGTGGAGAAACAGACACAGAGAACAGACCTACAGACACGGAGAGCGGGAGGAGAGGGGTTGATGTGTGGGGAGAGCCACATGGAAACTTCATTACCACCTGTAAATAGACAGCCAGAGGGAATTCGCTGTATGACTCAGGGGCTCTGTGGGGCGGGATGGGGAGGGAGACGGGAGGGAGGTTCAAACGGGAGGGGGCATGGCTGATTCTTGTTGAGGTTTCACAGAAAACCACAAACTCTGTAGAGCAATTATCCTTCAGTTAAAAAAAAAAAAAAGTGGCCACAAACAAACAAAATTGTCATTGGAGAAATCCTATCCCCCACCGAGAACCACTATTTTGGAGAAAATTCATCTAGGAAGCCTGACCTCACCTTTTGTTGTTATTGTTGTTTAAAAAAGAGGAAGGGGGCAATAAATTCTCTTCTAGCTCTTTCTTCTCACCACTCCTAAATTTAATTATTTGATGGTGGAAAGCAACTGTCCATTCTGAGTCCACACACATGTATGTGTGTATCTTCTGTACCGTGAGCACATTACTGCATAAGGAGAAGACAGGCCAGTTTTTCTCAACCGTGGGAGTGCATATCAAAATAACCTTTTCAAAAAAAAGAAAAACATATATATATATATATATATACACACACACACACACACACACACACACACACACACACACACACACACACACACACCCCAGGGTCCTGTCTCAGATACACCTTTACTCATCCAGAAATATATGAATGTCCACTCTATGCAAAATATTACTGTAGGTGATGGGGATACAGCAGTAATAACAGACCTGGTCCTGGCCCTCTTAGAATTCACATTCCAAAAGAGAGAGATAGACCACAAATATAGTCAGATAAAGAGTATTATTTCAGATAGAACTACAGGGAAATAAAAGTTTATGGGACCATTTTTTGCATTCTCACCAATAATATTCAGTAGATAATATCAAAGTACTGAATGAATTTCTTGTTAAGAGTTTGGTATTGGGCAAAACTGTGGCCTTTACTCTCCGGGAAATTATAAACTCAAGACTAAATAGTTACATTCTCTCATAGTTTCAATTCTAACTTCCATGAGTTCAATGAAAACACTACATTAAACCCTTGAAAATGGTAAAGTTTAACGATTTTATAAATGGGGGGAGGGGGAAGTTCCTGCACTTCTAAAGGCAACTGTAGGCTGTAAGAGGGAGTAGTCCAGAAACAAGGCTGTCTCCAGCAGAAGTTATTCAAAGGAAAAAACATCTGCTGACAAGCTGACAATCAAGGATTGTTCACAACAAATCTGGCAAGAGTGAGGAAGAGGACTTTTTTCTCTTTCATTTTATACTTCTGTGAAAAACTGGTACCAAAAACCTGAAATAAGTAAGTTTTCTGTTCTTCAATTTTTCCTAAGAAGCAAAACAAAACAAATCACACACACCCCTCCCCCACCCGCCAAAATGAAAAAACAACAAAAAACTCTTGCATATCCTTCCTATGGTTAAAAAACAGTTGTGAGTGTGGAGAAAAGGGAGCCCTCCTACACTGTTGGTGGGAATGTAAATTGGTACAGCCACTATGGAGAACACTATGGAAGGTCCCTAAAAAACTAATAAAGCTAGTGCTGCCATATGATCCAGGAATCCCTCTCCTGGGCATATTATCTGGAGAAAACTATAAATCAAAAAGGTACATGCACTCCTAAGTTCATAGCAGCACTACTTACAATAGCCAAGACATGGAAGCAACTCAAATGTTAATCAACAGATGAAGAGATAAAGAAGATATGAAATATTACTCAGCCATAAAAATGAATGAAATAATGCCATCTATAGCAACCTGGATGGATCCAGATATTATCAGACTAAGCAGTCAGAAAAACAAACACCATATGATATTACTTACATGTACATGTAGAATCTAAAATATGACACAAATGAACTTATTTATGAAACAGAAGGGCTTCCCAGGTGGTTCAGTGGTAAAGAATCTGCTTGCCAAGCAGGAAATGTGGGTTCAATGCCTGAGTTGGGAAGATCCCCTGGAGAAAGAAATGGCAACCCACTCCAGTGCTCTTGCCTGGGAAATCCCATGGACAGAGGAGTCTGGCGGGATACAGTCCACGGGGCCACAAAGAGTCGAACACAACTTAGTGACTAAGCAACGACAACACTGAAACAGAAAGAGTCAGAGACACAGAAAATAAACTTATGGATGCCAGCTATCTTATATACGTATATATAAAGCAGACAGACAACAGGGAACAATATCCTGTAATAAAACACAATAGAAAAGAATATGAAAAAGAAAGTATATTTAGGCATAACTTAATTTGCTGTACAGCAGAAATTGACATTGTAAATCAAGTTGACTTCAATAAAATAAATTAAAAAAAAAGAAAACAAATCTATGGCTACCAAAGGAGAAAGAAGATGGCAGAGGATATATTAAGAGTTTCGTATTAACACACACACATTATTGTACATAAAATAAACAAGAAGGTCCTACTGCATAGCACAGGGAACTACACTCAATATCCTATAATAAGCTATAATGGAAAAATATGAAAAGAATATATGTGTGTGTGTATACATACATGCACAAATATGTATCACTTTGCTATATATACCAGAAAGTAACACATTGTAAGTCAACTACACGTCAAAAATAAATAAATAAATGTTGTGAGTATCAAATAAGAAATAGATCAAACACTTCTCTGTCATATCAAAACTACTTAAAAGATACCACTTAAATACACTCAGCCTTTAGGAATCAGGAAAAAAGGTCAGATGCCAGAAAATGTTAATCTAATGTTTCAATACACACTCCATTCCATACACACAAACAGCAGCAACCTGTTCACCCTCTAACAGTGATTCTCAAATGGATGTTTCACAAACTTCACAGACAGCTCCCGTGGATCCTATTCCACAAGTGTGTAACTCATGAATTTGTAAGTATTTCATGCCTGCAAGGAAGGAGCTACATTTAATAGCTTTTAATCACTCAAAGAAACAAAGAAGGAATTGCAGAGAAAAAGGCAGATTCATCTTCCTCTTAAGAGCCTGAGGTTTGTCCCTGCCACCTCTAAAACATTCAGAACAAGCTCTGTACTTTCCTCAAAGCTCTAACGTGAGGCAAGAACTCTATAAAATAAAATCTTCCAATGGCTGCTCCCCAGTTTCAAATTCCACTGTTGAGAACACGAGATAATCCAGGAATTGGCCCTTACATACTATGATAATGATGACCCAAAGAACAGAGCAGGAAATGGAGCTGTTCTGGAGTATTATTAGTATTAAACTTGAAGTAGGCTGTGATAAACTCAGATGCACAGTGTAATCCCTAAACACTAAGAAAAATATAGTTCTTAAAAATCAAACATTTTAAATGGTAAAAAGAAAATACAAAAGGTAACAAAAGAGGAACAGAGGAACAAAAAAGACATGACATATATAAAAAATGAAAAGTAAATGGGAGATGCAAATCCATTTCAAAAATAGCATTAAGTAGGAAAGGATTAAAAAACACTCCATTAAAAAGGCAGATGGCTAGACTAGATTTTAAAAAGTAATGCCCACCTATACGCCACCTACAAGAGAAACTTACAAACAGGTTGACAGGATGGAAAAAACATACAACATGCAAACAACTATCAGAGAACTGAAGTAGCTCTATTAATATCTGACAAAATATGACTACATAAAAAAGTTACTTGAGATAAAAAGATATTTTATAATATTAAAAGTACCAATGCAATAGAAGATATTAATGAATATAAACATATGCACCTAAAAAGCAGGCCCAAAATAGGGGAAGCAAGAAAATGAGAGAAATGAAAGGAAAAATAGGCAATGAGTAACAGCAACAGACTTCAATACCCTACCCTCTTAAACGTATAGAACAAGTAAACAGGAAATTAGTAAGAATAACCTGAACAATACTGCTAACTAATGTGATCTACGTGACACATACTCAAGACTCCACCCAGCAACAGAATTCACATTCTTCTCAAGTATGCATGGAGTAAACTCCAGGACAGACTGTATGACAGACAATAAAGTCAAAGTGTTAGTTACTCAGCCGTGTTCAACTCTCTGCAACCCCATGGACTGTAGCCCATCAGGCTCCTCTGTCCATGGGAATTTCCCAGGCAAGGGTACTGGAGTGAGTTGCCATTTTCTTCTCCAGGGGATCTTTCAGTCCCAGGGATAGAACCCAGGTCTCCTGCATTGCAGGTAGATTCTTTACTATCTAAGCCCAGACAATATAACAAGTCTCAAATTTAAAAGAACTGAAATGAGACAAAGAATATTAATAATATTCCCCAATCACAATGCAATTAAATTAGAAAACAAACAAAAAATTGGGGAAATCCACCTGGTGGCTCAGATGGTAAGGCATCTGCCTATAATGTGGGAGACCCGGGTTCAATCCCTGAGTTGGGAAGATCTCTTGGAGAAGAAAATGGCAACCCACTCCAGTATTCTCGCCTAGAAAATCCCATGGATGGAGGATCCTGGTAGGCTACAGTCCATGGGGTCTCAAAGGGTTGGTTGGACAAATGTTTGGATACTAAACAAGACATTTATAAAGAACACTTGGGTCAAACACAAAATCATGAGGGAATTTAGTTAGAATGTATTTTCAACTAACTGGAAACAGAATCAAAACATAGGATAGTAAACACAGAAGTATTTAAACGGAACTTTAAAGCTGTACACACCAATATGAGAAAAGGAAAAAAGTATGCTTTTTTCTGATTGCTTAAGATGGAAACCAACTAAACCCAGAGCAAGCAGAAGAAAAGAAATTATAAATCTAAGAAGGAAAATCAGTATGATGGAAAAGGGAAAAAACAGAAAAAAAATCAATAAAATCAAAAGTTTGTTCTCTGAAAAGACCAATAAAATTAACAAATCTATAGCTAGACTGACCAAGGAAAAAAAAAAAAAGAAGACAAATTATCCAGGAATGAAAAGGTGTACATCACTGACTTTGGAGAAATTAAAAGGATTATGAGGGAATATTTTAACAATGTCAAGCCAACAAGTTAGATATTATAGATAAAATGAAAAAAATTCCCTCAAAGACACAAACCAACAAAAACTGACTCAAGAGGAAACAGAAAGTCTAAACAGACCTATAGCAAGTGAAGAAACAGAATCAGTAACTTAAAATTTGACTACCACAAACAGAAGGTCTGGCCCATATAGCTTCACTGGTGAATTCTACCAAACATTTAATCCTTCACAAACTCTTCTAAAAGAGAGCAGAGAACACTTCACAGTTCATTCTATGAGGCCAGCATCACCCTTATACCAAAGAAAAAGATATCACAAGAGAAAGAGAAACAAAATATTAGCAAGCTAAACCCAGCAGCACACGAAAGGAGTTATATGTGTTTGGTTGTTCTTAAAACATTAAACATAACATTATCATGAATACAGTGTATTAAAAAGCAGAGACAACCCTTTGCTGACAAAGCTCCGATAGTCATAGCTATGTATTTTCCAGTAGTCAAGTATGGATGTGAGAACTGGACTATAAAGAAGGCTGAGCGCTGAAGAATTGATGCTATCAAATTGTGGTGCTGAACTCTTGAGAGTCCCTTGGAGAGCAAGGAAATAAAGCCAGCCAATCCTAAAGGAAATCAACCCTGAATAGATTGGAAGGACTGATAATGAAGCTGAAGCGCCAATAATTTGGCCCCCAGGTGCGAAGAGCCAACTCACTGGAAAAGACCCTGATGCTCGGAAAGACTGAAGGCAAAAGAAGAGGGAGGCAGAGGATCAGATGGTTAGATAGCATCACCAACTCAACAGACGTGAATCTGAGCAAACTCAGGGAGATAGTGAAGGACAGGGGAGACTGGTGTGCTGCAGTCCATGGGGTTTTATTTACTTTTTTTTGTCCATGGGGTTTTAAAGAGGCAGACACCACTTAGTGACCAAACAACAATCATGTAATTCAGCAACTTGACTCATATGAATCTTCTCAAGAGAAATTAAAACACACATCTACACACATTGAAGGTTTGTGGCAACCCTGCACTGTAAAATGATGGTTCACATTTTTTAGCAATAAAGTATTTTTAAATTAAGATATATATATTGTTTTTTCAGGCATAATGCTGTTGCACACTTAATACATTACAGCATGGTATAAACGTAACTTATACATGCACTGGGAAACCAACCAGTTGTGTGACTTGTTTTTTTGATATACTAGCTTTACTGCAGTGGTCTGGAGTCAAACCTGCAATATCTCCAAGATGTACCTACAAATTGTTTTTGTTGTTTTTTGTTTAGTCACCAGGTCATGTCCAACTCTCTTGCGACCCCATAGACTGTAGCCTGCCAAGCTCCTCTGTCCATGGGATTTCCCAGGCAAGGATACTGGAATGGGTTGCCATTTCCTTCTCCAGGGGATATTCCTGATCCAGGGGTTGAACCCACATCTCCTGCATTGGCAGGCAGATTCTTTACCAGTGAGTCACCAAGCAAGCTCCATACTTGCAAATTATAGCGGTTGCCTAAGGCTGAGAGGGCTTCCCACATGGCTCAGGGCTAAAGAACTACCTGTCAATGCAGGAGACGCAAGAGACAGGAGCTTGATCCCTGGGTCAGAAAGATCCCCTGGAGAAAGAAATGGCAATCCACTCCAGTATTCTTGCTGGAAAAATCCCATGGACAGAGGAGCCTGGCAGGCTAAAAAGTCCATGGGGGTCACAAAGACTCAGACATGACTGAGCACCCACACAGCGCAAAGGCTGAGAGAGGAGAGGAGGCCAGGAGAAACGCAGGTAACTGCTCGCTGGCACAAGGTTTCTTTCTGAGGTGATAAAAATGCTCCAAAATTAGACTGATAGTTGCAAAACCCAGTGAATTTACTAAAAAACAAACAAAACAACACACTGAACTATTAATTATTTAATAGGTAGATTTTCTGAATTAGATCTCAAAAAGATATTAAAAACAAACTCCAGCTTTAGTCTGTTGGCCCAAGATCATACAGTCAGAAAGCGGCAGAGCTAAGTTCCAAACTCGTCTTTTAATATAGTAGCAGTTGCCATTTACCAAGTGCCAACTATGTGCCAGGGTTTTACACACTCTCATTTAATTCAATAATTCTGGGAGGAAGACACAACTACCTTTCATTTCTAGGTGAGGAAACACAAACTTAAGTGAAATAACTTGCCCCAAGTCACAGAGCAGATAAATTAATGAGCTAGAAGTGTATGTTCCAGCATTCCAGACAGTCAGTTAAGACATCATACTTGTTCTCCATATCCATGAATGACATCTATTATTATTTACTTAGCATTTAAGTGATTTGCTCCTCTTGCCTGAGAAAGCCACGGGAAAGAATGAAGCTATAACCTGAGAGGGTAAAACCGAGGCTACAGACAGGAGTAGAAAAGGTAGCAGATGAGAACTTAAGACTGACATACTGGCACCCAGGGGAGGAACTGCACATGAAGTGCCCACTGAGAGACAAGGCCTGCTGAGAAGGGGGCACAGCCTGACGGACAGACTGCAAGAGGCAGCAGACCAAGATGAACGGGATGAGACTGAGGCATAAGTCAGGAGTTGAGCCCGAGGTGCCAAAGGACTCAGAAAGGAGACTGAGGTAGAAAACCAGAGACGAAAGCTGACCAGGCATGACTAGAACAAAAGGGTGCAATGGAAGAGCCGGGAGACCCTCAGAGACGCCATAGGAAAAGCTGTCCCATGATTCAGAAAACACAACCCTAGCGAGTACTGCTCAAGTCAGCAGGTCAAGTTTCTCAAGAGGTCTGTGTATGGCCAAATTGAACCTAGCCAACTAGGTGAAGTAGGTCCTAACACAGCAAAGCACAGGTGTGGGTGAAGAAACAGGATACCCGATGATGAAAGACATTATGGTCAGAGAAAAGGAATCCCAAGCTCAAAACTGAGGCTTCTAGGTGCTGAGGAAACTAGGTGAAGGGGAGGGAGTTTTTTTTTTTATAAATAGAACCTGGAATCTTAGTAGGTGGAACATTGCTAGTAAGGAAAGAAAACACATCGAAGTTAATTAAGCAGTATCTCAAAAGCAATAATTCAGTAGCCAAAACACAGGAGGTTCTAAACCAGTAATGCACCAGGACATTCAAAACAATCCAGATATTACTGATCATCTCTAAAAGTTAAACAATCGGAGAGCGCGGCGCGAACGTCACGCCAGCGAGCGGCCCGTGCGCCTCTTCGTGCCCTCGCGCGCCAGGGACCCGCGGTCCACAGCATGTCCTCCTCGGGCACAGCTGCGGAGGGAGAGGCAGCCCCCGCCCAGCCCGCGTCCGAAAAAGAGCCCGACATGCCCGGCCCGAGAGAGGAAAGTGAAGAGGAGGACGAGGACGACGAGGAGGAGGAGGAGGAAGAAGAGAAAGAAAAGAGCCTCATTGTGGAAGGCAAGAGGGAGAAGAAGAAAGTAGAGAGGTTGATGATGCAAGTCTCTTCCTTACAAAGAGAGCCGTTTACAATCGCACAAGGAAAAGGGCAGAAACTTTGTGAAAGTGAAAGGATACATTTCTTTTTGAGTAAGAAGAAAACAGATGAACTTAGAAATCTCCATAAACTGCTTTACAACAGACCAGGAACAGTGTCCTCATTAAAGAAGAATGTGGGTCAGTTCAGTGGCTTTCCATTTGAAAAAGGAAGTATCCAATATAAAAAGAAGGAAGAAATGTTGAAAAAATTTAGAAATGCCATGTTAAAGAGCATCTGCGAGGTTCTTGACTTGGAGAGATCGGGTGTAAATAGTGAACTGGTGAAAAGGATCTTGAATTTTTTAATGCATCCCAAGCCTTCTGGCAAACCGTTGCCAAAATCTAAGAAAAGTTCTAGCAAAGGCAACAAAAAGGAACGGAACAGTTCTGGGATGGCCAGGAAAGCTAAGCGAACCAAATGTCCTGAAATCCTGTCAGATGAATCTAGCAGTGATGAAGAGGAAAAGAAAAACAAAGAAGAGTACTCAGAGGATGAAGATAAAGAGAGTGAAGAGGAGACTTTAGAAATGATTCTTAGACATAAAGCAAATTTGAGCAATTTTTTTAATCAAGTTCAAAATGGGTTGTAAAGCAGCAGAGACAACTCAAAATCAGCAACACGTTTGGGCCAGGAACTGCCTATGAAAGTACAGTGCAGTGGTGGTTCAAGAAGTTTTGCAAAGGAGAGCAGAGCCTTGAAGATGAGGAGCGTAGTGGCCAATCATCAGAAGTTGACAATGACCAGTTGAGAGCCATCATCAAAACTGATGCTCTTAAAACTACACGAGAAGTTGCTGCAGAACTCGTTGACCATGCTGTGGTCATTAGGCATTTGAAGCAAATTGGAAAGGTGGAAGAGGTTGATAAGTGGGTGCCTTGTGATCTGACCAAAAATAAAGTTTTTCTTTTGAAGTGTTGTCCTTTCTTATTCTATACAACAACAATGAGCCGTTTCTCGATTGGATTGTGATGTGCAACAAACAGTTGATTTTACACAACTGGTAATGACCAGCTCAGTGGCTGGACCGAAAAGAAGCTCCAAAGCACTTCCCAGAGCCATACTTGCACCAGAAAAAGGTCATGGTCACTGTTGGGTGGTCCCATTTGAGCCACTACAGCTTTCTGAATCCTGGCGAAATCATATCTGAGAAGTATGCTCAGCAAATCAGTGAGATGCACCAAAAACTGCAACGCCTGCAGCCAGCAGTGGTCAACAGAAAGGGCCTAATTCTTTTCCATGACAACACGCGACTGCATGTCACACTTAACTAACACTTCAAAAGTTGAAAGTATTGGGCTACAAAGTTTTGCCGCATCCACCATATTCACCTGACCTCTTGCCGACTGACTACAACTACTTCAAGCATCTCGACAACTTTTTGCAGGGAAGACGCTTCCACAACCAGCAGGAGACAGAAAGTGCTTTCCAGGAACTCGTCGAATCCCACAGCACGGATTTTTTTACGCTGCAAGAATAAAGAAACTTATTTCTTGTTAGCAAAAATGTGTTGATTTTAATGGTTCATATTTTGATTAATAAATATGTGTTTGAGCCTAAAAAAAAAAAAAGTTAAACAATCGAGTCAGTACATCTAAATTTAAGTGAAGATGATTTACAGAAATGCAGCTTTATGATAAAAGATAAAGTGAAGGATGATTTGTTTCATTAAGGGACTATTTAAAATAAGTTTCTTTAAAATAGCAAGGTCACTCACTGTTAAATAAGTGGTTTAACCATATACACAAATTTCCAGAGCATTTCTACAGTACACCTATACAGTGTTTCATTTAGAACTCTTAACCAGTTTCTGAGTTGGGAAAGACTCCTTTTAGGTTCCCTCTCTGACCCGCTACAGTATCAGCTGAGAATGTCTGCAGGCTACAGTCCCCCAGTCTCCTCAACTGAGGTCTCTGGATTCCAGACATCTCTGTTCGAATCATTTAACCAACAGACATGCTGGTTTTTAACTTACCTGCCTATACCTTGGATTAGGCTACTTACTGGCTCTACACGAGTAATTCCACACTTGCTATTCCAATTTGCTCAACTGGCTTCAACCCCACTGCCCACCCTTCAGGCAGCAGTTTGCTCCTACATCCCTTAACAGCCAGCCTGCTAACTCTGAAGTCCAACTAACTCCATTTCTTCAGGACGTGACTGTGCCTTCCCTTGTTGTCTGAAGTTCTCCCAGAGACTCTCTTCTCATTCCTGGCGTGACCCAGTCTGACACCCTGGAACTACACACGGCCTAGCACACAAGCTTTCGAAAAGGGGGGAACCACCCACCACTCAGAGAACTAACAGAGAAGCTCTTGTTTACCATCTACATACATACACACCACATACGTATATAAAATCTTTAAAAGCTGTTTGAATGATCTGATTTTACCCTAATTAATCTACACTAATAAAAACATAATACTAAAGTAGGTCCTTTCTGACTTTCATCCTTCCTAATCCGAGAGTTTCCTCAAACGAAAAAGAGGAGGAAATGCAATCAATAAGTTATTTCTTAAAAAACAAACAAAAAAAAAACTTTAGTTAACTGCAGGAAAAGTTTCACGATTTAATCTGCATCAACACTAAGATTTGCAGTTCTCCTAAATAAAATATTTGATCCTTTTTTGGTGGCAAAGATTAAGGAAAAACATGTTCAAATGAAATATCCCCATATAACACCAATTCACCAAAAATATACTTGTAGTTTTTGCTCCTCTAAAAGGATATTTTACTCAGGCTATGTATGGCTCTTGTCCACCACCAATGATAGAAAACAATATTACAAGAGGAACATGAGTAAACAAAATCTCATTAAAATACACTTTAAGGATCCCCAACTCCACAATTGGGTTCAGTTAGCCATTTGTCCCTTTGATGGTCTCAAAGCACAAGTAGCATAACTGTTCTTATCTAATTCCAGATTTTCCCATACCAGAAAACAGGGCCCCTGTTTTATACATAGACATATCTCCATTTTCAAGGAC
Source organism: Dama dama (assembly GCF_033118175.1). Classification (NCBI taxonomy): domain Eukaryota; kingdom Metazoa; phylum Chordata; class Mammalia; order Artiodactyla; family Cervidae; genus Dama; species Dama dama. The sequence continues at coordinate 65,677,807 of NC_083699.1, read as the reverse complement.
CAGAAAGTAGCAGGCATACAGAAGTTTGTTATCTAATAATATAACCAGAATGTTAATTATAATGATTTCCATGAAAATAATTACAAGGAAAACAGCATATATAATATATGTATATATACATATATATATACACACACACATATATGGTGGTCTGGAAGTTAACAACTGAAGACTAACCCATCAAATTATTGTTGCTGTTATTTTAGTTGCTAAGTCATATCACTCTTCGGCGACCCCAAGGACTGCAGCCCACCAGGTTCCTCTGTCAATGGAATTTCCCAGGCAAGAATTCTGGAATGGGTTGCCATTTCCTTCTCCAGGGGATCTTCCTGACCCAGAGATAGAACCCACATCTCCTGCACTGGCAGGCAGATTCTTTACCACTGAGCCGCCAGGAAAGCCCAACCTACCAGATACATGAATTTAAAAATACAAATAATACAAACCAGGGCAACTGCTTCTAAATTATAACTTGGATAATAATCTAAGGAGTTATATCAATTAAAGTTACAGTGTGTGTTTTAATAAATAAATCCCCAAACTGTGGCATAATATGCGTGCTTAGTCGCTCAGTCACGTCAGACTCTCTGCAACCCCATGGACTGCAGTCCACCAGGCACCTCTGTCCATGGGGATTATCCAGGCAAGAATACTGGAGTGGGTTGCCACGCCCTCCTCCGGGGGATCTTCCTGACCTGGGGATTGAACCCAGGTCTCTGCACTGCAGATGGATTCTTTACCGTCTGATCCAGATGGCCTAACATAATAGTTAATTTTTATTTCACGTCTTTAGAGTTTACCAGGTTAAGTTCAGTTCAGTTCAGTTCACTCAGTCATGTCTGACTCTTTGTGACCCCATGAACCGCAGCACGCCAGGCCTCCCTGTCCATCACCAACTGCCGGGGTCAACCCAAACCCATGTCCATTCAGTTGGTGATGCCATCCAATCATCTCATCCTCTGTCATCTCCTTCTCCTCCTGCCCTCAATCCCTCCCAGCATCAGGGTCTTTTCCAATGAGTCAGCACTTCACATCAGGTGGCCAAAGTATTGGAGTTTCGGCTTCAACATCAGTCCTTCCAATGAACACCCAGGACTGATCTCCTTTAGGATGGACTGGTTGGATCTCCTTGCAGTCCAAGGGACTCTCAAGAGTCTTCTCCAACACCACAGTTCAAAAGCATCAATTCTCCAGCGCTCAGCCTTCTTTATAGTCCAACTCTCACATCCATACATAACTACTGGAAAAACCATAGCCTTGACTAGACGGACCTTTGTTGGCAAAGTAATGTCTCTGCTTTTTAATATGCTGTCTAGGTTGGTCATAACTTTCCTTCCGAGGAGTAAGCGTCTTTTAATTTCATGGCTGTAATCACCATCTGCAGTAATTCTGGAGCCCCAAAAAATAAAGTCAGCCACCGTTTCCACTGTTTCCCCATCTATTTGCCATGAAGTGACAAGACCAGATCTTAGTTCTCTGAATGTTGAGCTTTAAGCCAACTTTTTCACTCTCCTCTTTCACTTTCATCAAGAGGCTCTTTAGTTCTTCTTCACTTTCTGCCATAAGGGTGGTGCCATCTACATATCTAAGTTACTGATATTTTTCCCGGCAATCTTGATTCCAGCTTGTGTTTCTTCCAGCCCAGCATTTCTCATGATGTACTCTGCATATAAGCTAAATAATATATCAAGAATTCTTATCTAATGAACATTAACCAAGGAGGCAGACAAAGATGGCGCCTACACACACACACACAAATCCCAGAGTGAAAGCTATTATCCTTTAGTATTACTGCAAACAAAATTTAATTCAATATGAAACAAACTCAGAAAATGGAAACAAAAACATCCAATCCAAATTATAAATATGTACACAGAGGCAGTAAAACAGCATAAAAGTATATACTTCTTTTAAAAATTCTTAAACATATTATAAAAGTTTATGACCAAATGATTCATGCTACTACATGGATGAACCATAAAAATACTATGTTAAGTGACAGAAGTCAGACATAAAAGGACACATGCTGTATGATTCCAGTTATATGAAATATAGACAAATTTATAGAGACAGAAAGTGATTACTGACTGCTAGGGGTTAGGAGGAGGGGAAAACAAAGAGTGACTGCTAACAGCTTTTTGGAGTGATGAAATGTTCTAGAATTAGGTTATGGCTGTACAATCCTGTGAATAAAAAACTACTGAACACTTTAAAGGATGAATTTCATGGTATGCAAATTATATCTCAATTTTTTTAATATTTATGACCACTTTCACTATTTTATCTCAAAGAAAACTGTTTCTTAATAGGAATCTTATTGTATAATAGTTTTCTTCTTCAAGCTGATCTACACTAGAGGTTATAAACTGGTCCTCTCAGTTCACTTCATCACTCAGTTGTGACAGACTTTTTACGACCCCATGAACTGCAGCACACCAGGGTTCCTTGTGCTTCACCAACTCCCGGAGCTTGCTGAAACTCATGTCCAGCAGTCGGTGATACCATCCAACCATCTCATCCTCTGTCGTCCCCTTCTCATCCTGCCTTCAATCCTTCCCAGCATCAGGGTCTTTTCAAATGAGTTGGTTCTTTGCATCCCTTTGTAGGTGGCCAAAATATCGAAGCTTCAGCATCAGTCCTTCCAATGAATATTCAGGACTGATTACCTTTAGGATTGATAGGTTTGATTTTGCAGTCCAAGGGACTCTCAAGAGTCTTCTCCAACACCACAGATCAAAAACATCACTTCTTCAGCGCTCAGCTTTCTTTATGGTCCAAACTCTCACATCCATACATGACTACCAGAAAAACCATAGCTTTGACTGGACGAACCTTTGTTGCAAAGTAATGTCTCTGCTTTCTAATATGCTGCCTAGTCTGGTCATAGCTTTTCTTCCAAGGAGCAAGCATCTTTAAGTTTCATGGTTGCAGTCACCACTGCAGTGATTTGGGAGCCCAAGAAAATAAAGCCACTCACTGTTTCCATTGTTTCCCCATCTGTTTGCCATGAAGTGATGGAACTGGATGCCATCATCTTTGTTTTTTGAATATTGAGTTTTAAGCCAGGTTTTTCAGTCCTTTCACTTTCATCAACAGGCTCTTTAATTTCTCTTTGCTTTCTGCCATAAGGATGGTGTCATCTCCATAACTGAGGTTACTGATATTTCTCCCGGCAATCTTGATTGCAGCTTGTGTGTCATCCAGCCCAGCATATAGCATGATTTACTCTGTATATAAGTTCTGCATGTAAGTTAAATAAGCAGGGTGACAATATACAGCCTTGACGTACTCCTTTCCCAATTTGGAACCAGTCTGTTGTTCCATGTCCAGTTCTAACTGTTGCTTCCTGACCTGCATAGAGATTGCTCAGCAGGCAGGTCAGGTGGTGTGGTAATCCCATCTCTTGAAGAATTTTCCAGTTTGTTGTGATCCACACAGTCAAAGGCTTTGGTATGGTCAATAAAGCAGAAGTAGATGTTTTTCTGGAACTCTCTTGCTTTTTCTATGATCTGAGCAATGTTGGCAATCTGATCTCTGGTTTCTCTGCCGTTGAACAGCTTGAACATCTGGAAGTTCTTGGTTCACATACTGTTGAAGTCTGGCTTGGAGACCTTTGAGCATTATTTTGTTAGCATGTGAAATGAGTGCAATTGTGCGGTAGTTTGAACATTCTTTGGCATTGCCTTTCTTTGGGATTGGAATGAAAACTGACCTTTTCCAATCCTGTGGCCACTGCTAAGTTTTCCAAATTTGCTGGCATATTGAATGCAGCACTTTAACAGCATCATCTTTTAGGACTTGAAATAGCTTGGGTGGAATTCCATCACCTCTACTAACTTTGTTCGTAGAGATGCTTCCTAAGGCCCACTTGACTTTGCATTCCAGAATGTCTGGCTCTAAGCAAGTGATCATACCATTGTGGTTATCTGGGACAAGATCTTTTTTGTATAGTTCTGCGTATTCTTGCCACCTTTTCTTAATATCGTCTGCTTCTTTTAGGTCCATACCTTTTCTGTCCTTTATTGTGCTCATCTTTGCATGAAATGTTCCCTTGGTATCTCTAATTTTCTTGAAGAGATCTCTAGTCTTTCCCATTCTATTGTTTTCCTCTATTTCTTTGCACTGATCACAGAGAAGGCATTCTTCTCTCTCCTTGCTATTCTCTGGAACTCTGCATTCCCTACTAACCCCCTTTTACAACCACAGCTTTAAGATTTCCTCAGTGGTAACTACCAACTTGCCAACATTTATAAATAGAAATTTTTCATAAGAATCTGTATTTCTGGCTTCCTACAAAAAAACTGGAGTTTTCAACATACTAGGCACACCTGCCCGGCAACAATGGACTGGAGCTGATTAGCTGCTAACATACCTGTTATCTGCTATGATCTCCATCATTCCCTAATGTCTCCTAGATACTGAAGCCAAGTATCAGCTGCCATTCAGCTCCCTGTTTGTGAGTTTTTATCCCTTATCCAAACAAAGACCATCTACCTTTCTTATTAACATATACTATGAATCACTGCTGATAAAATAGAACCCTGTAATTGGCCTAAGGGTACAAATTTCCAGCTATAAGATGAGAAAGTTCTGGAGATCTAGTGAACAGCGCTGTGAGTATAATTTACAATGCTCTGTTGTATATACACAATTGAAAGTTGCTATAAGACATACACCTTAAATACTGAAAGTTGTTACAAGACATAGATCTTAAATATTATTTACACACAAAATGATAATTATATGAAGGGACAGATGTGACTGTAGCCATGAAATTAAAAGATGCTTGCTCCTTGGGAGGAAAGCTATGACAAACTTAGCGTATTAAAAAGCAGAGACATCACTTTGCTGACAAAGGTCCAGATAGTCAAAGGTATGGTTTTTCCAGTAGTTATGTATGGATGTGAGAGTTGGACCATAAAGAAGGCTGAGCATGGAAGAATGGATGCTTTCGAATTATGGTGGTGAATGCTTTCGAATTTGTGGTGCTGAAAAAGACTCTTGAGAGTCCCTTAGATTGCAAGGAGATCTAACCAGTCAGTCCTAAAGGAAATCAACCCTGAATATTCATTGAAAGGATTAATGCCAAAGCCAAAGCTTCGATACTTTGGCCACCAGATGCAAAGAGCTGATTCACTGGAAAAGACCCTGATGCTGGGAAAGATTGAAGGCAAAAGGAGAAGTGGGTGGCAGAGGATGAGATGGTTAAGACAGCATCACCAACTGAGTGGATGCAAGTCTGAGCAAACTCCAGAAGATAGTGAAGGACAAAGGAGCCTGGCATACTGCAGTCTGTGGGGTTGCAAAGAGTGAGACACAACTTAGCAACTGAACAACAACATGGAAGTGTTGACTAACTTACCGTAGTAACCCATTTCACAATATATTCATGTATCAGGGCAGTGTTGTACACCTCAAAGTCACATATGTTATGTATGAATAATATCTCAATAAAGTTGGAAAATGTACAAAAAAGATCTTCACGACCCAGATAATCACGATGGTATGACCACTCACACTCACCTAGAGCCAGACATCCTGGAATGTGAAGTCAAGTGGACCCTAGGAAGCATCACTAAGAACAAAGCTAGTGGAGGTGATGGAATTCCAGTTGAGCTATTTCAAATTCTAAAAGAAGATGCTGTGAAAGTGCTGCACTCAATAAGTCAGCAAATTTGGAAAACTCAGCAGTGGCCACAGGATTGGAAAAGGTCAGTTTTCATTCCAATCCCAAAGAAAGGAAATGCCAAAGAATGCTCAAACTACCACACAATTGCACCCATCTCACACGCTAGCAAAGTAATGCTCAAAATTCTCCAAGCTAGGCTTCAGTAATACGTGAACCGTGAACAATACATGAACCGTGAACTTCCAGATGTTCAAGCTGGTTTTAGAAAAGGCAGAGGAACCAGAGATCAAATTGCCAACATCTGCTGGATCATCAAAAAAGCAAGAGAGTTCCAGAAAAACATCTATTTCTGCTTTACTGACTATGCCAAAGCCTTTGACTGTGTGGATCACAACAAACTGTGGAAAATTCTGAAAGAGATGGGCATACCAGACCACCTGACCTGCCTCTTGAGAAACCTGTATGCAGGTCAGGAAGCAACAGTTAGAACTGGACATGGAACAACAGACTGGTTCCAAATAGGAAAAGGAGTACGTCAAGACTGTATATTGTCACCCTGCTTATTTAACTTATATGCAGAGTAGATCATGAGAAACACTGGGCTGGAAGAATCACAAGCTGGAATTAAGACTGCAAGGAAAAATATCAATAACCTCAGATATGCAGATGACACCACGCTTATGGCAGAAAGCGAAGAAGAACTAAAGAGCCTCTTGATGAAAGTGAAAGAGAGTGAAAAAACTGGCTTAAAGCTCAACATTCAGAAAACTAAGATCAAGGCCTTTGGTCCCATCACTTCATGGCAAACAGATGGGGAAACAGTGGAAACGGTGGCTGACTTTATTTTTGGGGGCTCAAAAATCACTGCAGATTTTGACTGCAGCCATGAGATTAAAAGATGCTTACTACTCGGAAGGAAAGTTATGACCAACCTAGACAGCATATTAAAAAGCAGAGACATTACTTTGCCAACAAAGGTCCGTCTAGTCAAGGCTATGGTTTTTCCAGTAGTTATGTATGGATGTCAGAGTTGGACTATAAAGAAAGCTGAGCGCAGAAGAATTGATGCTTTGGAACTGTGGTGTTGGAGAAGACTCTTGAGAGTCCCCTGGACTGCAAGGAGATCCAACCAGTCCATCCTAAAGGAGATCAGTCCTGGGTGTTCACTGGAAGGACCGATGTTGAAGCGGAAACTCCAATATTTTGGCCACCTGATGCAGAGTTGACTCATTGGAAAAGACCCTGATGCTGGGAGGGATTGAGGGCAGGAGGAGAAGGGGACAACAGAGGATGAGATGGTTGGATGGCATCACCAACAGGATGGATATGGCTTTGGGTTGACTCTGGCAGTTGGTGATGGATAAGGAGGCCTGGGGTGCTGCGGTTCATCGGGTCGGAAAGAGTCGGACACGACTGAGCGACTGAACTGAACTGAAAAGTTGGAAAATTAATAAATTTTAAATGCAACCATGCAAGGAGAAAAAAACTTGACAGTGACACCTGTTGAATAAAATCCTGCAACTGTTACAGATTCATGCTGTATAAACACATCAAAGTGGGAAAAAAGTCAAGAGAAAAAATTTATGTTTCCACTCCTACAAACAGCAGACATTCCTTTTATTTCATTTACAGTTATTTCACATACTAATAAAAAATAATACAATAATAACTTCTTACCCCCATACTGGGGTTGGCACAAAATGAGGGAGAGCTGTCTCATTCACTGACTGGAGAGGAAAGCAAATTACTGTGTTTATTCATGGATTCTACATTTAAATCAACTAGAACCCCCCTGATGCTTATGTATACAAAGAAAAATAACCCCTACCCATGTTTAGTTTCTATGTAACAGACTGTATTAACAATGGAAAAAAGCAAAATACAGTGTAAATATGGAAATAGCAGAGAAAAGCTCAAATGAAAATGAAGACTGAGTAAAATGCTGTCAAACACCTTCCAGCTATAAAATTCTGTGTACTTAAACAGATCTCCTTTCCTCCAAGTAAAATAATTCATCTAACTGAATGGTCTGTTCGTAAATGGAAAAGGTTAAAATGGTATTTTTGGGCTTCCCTGGGGGCTCAGTTGTTAAGAATTCACCTGCCAATGCAGGAGACAGGGGTTCAATCTCTGATCCGGGAAGATCAAAATGCCGAGGATCAACTAGGCCTGTGGGCCACAATTACTGAGCCTGCGCTCTCAAGTTTGGGAGCTGCAATTACTGAAGCCTGCGGGCCCTAGAGTCTGTGCTCCACAGCAAGAGTTACCACTGCAATGAAAAGTCTGTGCACCACAAATAGAGAGTATCAGGGTGGTCAAGAATTTGCAAGCCAATGCAGGGGACTCAAGATGGGGTTAGACTCCTGGGTGGGAAAGATCCTTGGGAGAAGGAAATGGCAATTCACTCAGGTATTCTTGCCTGAAAAATTCCATGGACAGAGGAAGCTGGTGGGCTACAGTACATGTGGGTTGCAAAGAGTTGGACACAACTAAGCATGCACCCGCTCACCTAAAGCCAGTGCGGCAACGAAGACAACCGGCACAGCCAAAAATAAATAAAATTATTTTTTAAAAATATATTTGCATTCCACTTCACTTTTACCATCACTTTCAATAGCTAATAAAATATCAACATACAAGATGACTTCTAAAAGTGGTTAACCCCTTTAAACCAGGCAAAAACAAACTCACTTGTCGAAGTCTTCCAAAAGACAGACCAAATGAGCCAACTACTAGTAGTTTAGAGGTAAACCCTAATGCTCTTTCCCCCATCTGAGCCATGCCACTTCATTAACTTGCCCAAATATCAAGTTTACAGGTGACATTTTACATATCATCCTTAGTTCAGTTCAGTCACTCAGTCATGTCCGACCCTTTGCGACCCCATGGACTGCAGCACGCCAGGCCTCCCAGTCCATCACCAACTCCCGGAGCTAGCTCAAACTCACATCCATCTCAAACTCACGTCCATTGAGTCGGTGATATCATCCAACCATCTCATCCTCTGTCTTCCCCTTCTCCTCCCGCCTTCAATCTTTTCCAGCATCAGGGTCTGTTCAAATGAAAAATCTTTATCATCCTTACCATGGAGTACTCATGGATATTATCTAAAACTGGAGTAGCATCACAAATGCTTCATAACTGCAATTCCTAAATACACAAAAACAGAAGTGCACCTGGTTTTTATGTGCAACTGAAAATACAACCGTTTCTGTAAAATGAGGTGCTCTCTTTACTAAAAGTTCACAAATTTCTAATGCACACAATGATCCAAATAACTTTCTTCAAAAGTGTAGGACCAGAAACAAAAACTGTTATCTCAACTATAAGTTATGGAAACACAAGGCGCCATTGGATCGGTAAAGATTAGTGGAGTATCTAGATTTCACACCATTAAAAGCATAACGTGAATTAACTGTACAGTAATTAGGAGGAATTGGTTTATGCTTTACCTGTTATTCTTTAATAGTGCTGCCCCATAGAACTTTGTGATGATATAGATGCTCCACATCCGTGCTGTGCAACACCAGTCAAGTGCCACACAGGGTATGGGACACTTGAAATGTGGCTAGCAGGAATGAAGAACTGAATTTATTTTATTTAAAATCAAAGTTAATTTAAATTTGTTGCTACATGGGCTACTGGCTATCATATTGGACAATGCGGTTCAACAATTTGAAATACAATGTATAAACTTGACTAAACGCTAAAGTTTTTTAAAGTATCAAGTCCTGACGACCTTAACACCGACTAAAACCTTCCTGATACCAAATGATACATACACAAGTTCAACCATCGGCCTCCACAGAAAAGTCACTAATGACATGACACTACTTAGATTCAAATTTTTAAGGTACAATATTTGCTAAGAGACAATATTGAAAAATACATCTCAAGTTTTCCCCCACCGTTTCTCAAAAGGGGAATTCACTTCTGAAACAGTTTCCCAATGCATCCAACTACCTTCCCTTTAAACCTGCTCAATACCTTCTGTTCAGAAAAACAAATGGCAAAAAAACAAATCTCAGCACGAATAAGTCTACAGCGATTCGGTGTATTTCACACGTTCATTTCCCTTTTCTTTCAGAGGAGATTTCAAATGTTTGCATTGCCTAGAGTCTTGCTACCCATCGTTCAACGTTTTAAGGTAGACAAATCATTCCGATATCGTGGCTATTTCGTCCCTAGACACAAAAGTATCTCCCCCATCAAAGAGTGTCACGACTCTTTCCCGCACTTCAGGTGTTCGTGAACCCGCTCTTCCTGAGTCAAGAAAAGTAACCAAGATGGTGCACAAAACGTCAGAAGAAAACGAGTCTGGGAACTTGCACGCTGAATAACTTAGTCCTTGAGCGAAAAAAAAAAAAAAAAATCAACCTCCTTTGACCCGGAGAGGCGGCCTCCAACTTACCCGGCGACGCCAACACGCGAGCAAGGTCGTGACCCACGGTCCCGGCCGCGGGCGGCGCCCGGGCCGGGCGGCGGGAAGCCACCTGTTAGGCCCCGGCCTCACTCACCTGGAGGAGCGAAGGCGCGGATCCGGACGCGGGCGCCCGGCGCGAGCGCGGACCCGCCCCTCAGGCGGCGGCGGCGGCGGCGGTCGGAGGCGGCGGCACGTGGGCTCCCCCGGGCCGGGCGGCTCTGACAGGCGGGCCTCCGCGACCCCCGGGGCGTCCCCGCCGGCCTCGCGCCGCCCAGCCCAGCGGGCGCCCCGCGGCCCGCCCGGCCGGCGCCCCCGCCCCGCAGCCTTTCCCTCACACGCCCGGGGCCCGCAGCTCCTCGCCTACCTGGTCGCGGAGTTTGAGGAACGCCATGGCGGTCGCCGCCGCCCGGCCGGCGCTGCCGCCTCAGGAGCCTCTCCAGCGCCCGGAGCCGGCAGGTCGGCGGCCGTGCGCTGAGGAGTCCGCGGGCAGGGGGGCGGCGCCGCCTCCCCGCCTCCAGCCGCCGCCGCCGCCGCCGAGAGGTGAGGAACCGGAGGGACCCGCCTCCTCCGCGAGGACTCCCCGCCCTCTTGCTTCCTTTCTTCCTCTCCCCCGTCCGCCGCCTCCGCAGCCGCCGCCGCCTCACGCCCTCTTCTCCCGACACAGCCGAGCGGCCCCCGCGGCCCCGCCGCTCCAGCTCGCGGCCGCCGCGGCATCCAAACTCCACTCCACAATATTACCACCACCGCCCGCCGCGATTGGCGGCCGCGCGGGGGAGAGGCCAGAGTAAGCCGGGCGCCCATTGGCCACGCCGCCGCGCTCGCCCGGGGCCCCGCCTCCCGGACGGGGCGGGGCCGGGCAGGAAGCGGCGAGGGTGGGCGCGGAGCCGCGAGCGCCGGGCGGGGGGCGGGTGTGAGAGAGCCGCGCGGAGCCGGGGGAGGGGCGGCCAGGTGCCCGGGGCGCGCGCCCGGGGGCGCGGGGGGCGGAGCCCGGCCTGGGGCGCGGGTCCCGGCTCCCTCAGTGACTGCCCCCGGGCTCGCGCGTGAGGGGAGCCGGGCAGACGCCCGCCCCCTCACAAAGCCTGAGGAGGCGGCGGGGACGGGGTGAGGGGCCGGAAAGGGCGTGAGGGGTGGAGGGGCCCCCGGGTACTGCCGCCTTCCCGGGAGCGGCGAGGGCACGGGGGCCAAGCCGGCTCTCAGGTCTTTGCGTCTGGGCTTCCTCTGGGTGCACAACCCGAGGGAGCGAGCTGAGAGGTGGTCCCCGGGAGGCGGCTGTCCCTCCTCGGGAGCCCGCGCAGGAGGGCAGAGGCCGGAGGGAAGGGGCCGAGGGAACAGGCCGAGTCTGATACGTCGAAGGAGAAGGAGCTCTCTTCTCTCCGACCCCCGGCCCTCCGCACCTGAGGAGGTTAGAAAAGGGGGCGTTCGGGGATGGCTGCCCTCCCGGGGGGCGCAGCACCCGTGGGCGGGGGAGGGAACGACGCCGCCGGCCTTCTGGGCGGAACGGCAGCATCTCTGCAGCCACGCTGGCTCTGGTCGCCCGAGTCTTTCTCTACCTCACAGTTCCAATCCGAAGCAAGGCGATGATGGTTCTCTCCCCCCAAAGCATCCTGCCTGGCTTGCATTTTTTTTTTTTTTTTCCGCCCTCTTCTTTCTCATCTGAAGGGTTTTGCCTCCCACTCGAGAGAAATCAATTAAAAAAAAAAAAAAGGAAAGATGTGCTGGATGCATCCTTGGATGGAGGAGGAGAGGAATGACTCCCTCACCCTGCCACACACGCCCCCACGCCACCCCACAGCTCTGAAACGGCTTTTCTTTCTTCGGCAGTCGCACTCTGTTGCCATTCCAGGCTTGTGTGGGAGAAGACTGCTGTGCGCCTGTGTCTGTCCGCCCGGGCGACTCCAGCCTTCGGTTAATGAAAGGTACAGATGGTTAGAACACAAATGTGTGACGTCAGGCTTGGTTTTTGAAAGTTCTCGGTTCCCTGCATCAATTGTGTCTCTTGGGACGGACTTATTTAGAGGATCGATTTTGGTCTAATGGCAATCAGGAGAAAAGGGAACCTATGCCAGGAATGTCAGTGTCTTGTTACAGAAAGCTTCTTTTAGCTCCATAAAAAACGGAAAATACCAGAGTGCAAAACGAAAAGCGCCGCTGGTGAATAGCCTGATCTTTCCAGTATTCTTTGACACACCAAAGCTTCGATTCTATACAAACAATTTCTTATCTAATGACATTTCTCATCATAAATTATATTTCCTACTTAAAATGGAGGGATTTGCACAACTGCGAGGTAACATGATGAAACCAAACAGCTCTTGCTTTGCATCCTCAGTACCTCTCCCCCTTCATCAACTCCTGCACATTAAATAGGGATACCGTTTGCCACCCAGTCTCTCCTTTCAGTTCAGTGAAGGTGAAGGAGTTAATATTGTGAAAACACTTGAGTTCTCCGAAACAGAGATGCTGTGGTAATATTACTGGAGTACTTTTGATCACAAGATGCCTTTATAAACAGTTACCCATGTGCTGTGTCCACTACAGAGTTCTTTGTCCAGGAGTGTTAAGAATTTACTCTCATTCACACACAAGCCTATTAAGACCTGTGGCTGTCTAGCCAAGAATTAATACATCACCCTCTCCCAGCAACCCACTCCCAATAATCTGTCTTCTAAGTTTAAGTTCTAGAATTTAAAAGCACAACAGGAACTTGATTAGGAGCAAGGCAAAGATTCACTTTTGGGAAAACAAATGCATTTGGAAGGTGAACATAAATCATGGGTCAAAAATGCATTTTAATAGATTTTAGGTTTGAGCTAATGAAACTTTTCAGGGCTCTTCTGAAGTTTTCTAATTAATAATAGTTAATGAAAGTATTTTATAAGTCACCATCCCTGACAGCCTTGCAAATAGAAGGATCCAAACTCTCCTTATAGATAATGTTTAATATCCAGGTCAGGTCTAACCCTCCTCCACCCTAACCACCATTTAATTTGTGTCTTAATTTCACCATTTGTAAAAACTAAGCATAACATTATCTGGCCTTCACATCTCATACAATCAAATAAGATAATGATATGAAAGGCTGTGGGAACTCTGCAGAACCATTCAAATTTAATGTTATTGTAGCAACTACATTTCCATTATCAGGACAAAGAGTAACAGTCATTCTGAAAAATAGGAATAAGAAATTATGTAATTTAGCAATAGGATTAAATAAGGGTTATATTCAAATTCTGACAGTAATTTTTATATCTTTATTATAAGGTTATTCCAGCCTATATATATAAATATATATACCTTTAATATAGTATATATACCTTCAATAGTATCTATACTATATTGAAGGTATATACTATATATAGTATATAATATATACTATATTATATATATAATATAATATATAGTATATATATAGTATATAATATATATAGGATTGAAGTATTGAAGGTATAATATATACTATATATATTGAAGGTATAAATATATACCTTCAATAGTATCTATACTATTGAAAAGTCTTCTGTAATCAAAGCTGATGAGGCCAAGAGCTGGAATGGTATCAGTAACCTCTCTCCAACTCGTGTTTCCCCATCCTTTTCTAGCTGTCACTTTCATTCTCCTTTACTGCAGCCAGCCTCTGAACTCACATCTTAAGTACTCTGCAGTCATAAAGGAAACCTCAAATTTTAAAAGTATCAAGAAATAACTAATAAGTTAGGCTAGACTCCTGTGCCTATGCTTCAGCCAGTTACTACAACAAGCAGGATCTGAGAATTGATGATAGCTTCCGTACAGTTGTTGTTCAGTTGCTCAGTTGTGACCAACTCTTTGCAACCCCATGGATTGCAGCACACCAGGCTTCCCTGTCCTTCACAGTCTCCTGGAGTTTGCTCAAATTCATGTTCATTGAGTCGGTAATGCCACCTAACCATCTCATCCTCTGTCATCCCCTTCTCCTCCTGCCTTCAATCTTTCCCAGCATAAGGATCTTTTCCAGTGAGTTGGCTCTTCCTGTCAGGTGGCCAAAGTATTGGAGCTTCAGCTTCAGCATCAGTCCTTCCAATGAATATTCAGGACTGATCTCCTTTAGTATTGGCTGGTTGGATCTCCTTGCAGCCCAAGGGACTCTTAAGAGTTTTCTCCAACACCACAGTTCAAAAGCATCATTTCTTTGGTGCTCAGCCTTGTTTATTTTATGGTCCAACTCTGACATCTATACATGACCATTGGAAAAACCATAGCTTTGACTGTGTGGACCTTTCTTGGCAAAGTAACTTCTCTTTTTTAATATGCTGTCTAAATTTGTCATAGCTTTTCTTCCAAGAAGCACGTGTCTCCTAATTTCATGGCTGCAGTCACGGTTTGGAGCCCAAGAAAATCAAGTCTGTCACTGTTTCCAATGTTTCCCCATCTATTTGCCATGAAGTGATGGGACCAGATGCCATGATTTTAGGTTTTTGAATGTTGAGTTTTAAGCCAGCTTTTTCAATATCCTCTTTCACTTTCATCTAGAGGCTCTTTAGTTCCTCTTCGCTTTCTGTGGTATCATCTGCATATCTGAGGTTATTGATATTTCTCCAGGAAATCTTGGTTCCAGTTTGCGTTTCATTCAGCCCGGCATTTCACATGATGTAATCTGCATATAAGTTAAATAAGCAAGGTAACAATATACAGCCTTAATGGACTCCTTTCCCAATTTGGAACCAGTCTGTTGTTCCATGTCCAGTTCTAACTGTTGCTTCTTGACCTGCATACAGATTTCTCAGGAGGCATGTAAGATAGTCTGATATTCCCATCTCTTTAAGGATTTCCACAGTTTGTTGTGATCCACACAATGAAAGGCTTTGGCATAGTCAATGAAGTAGAGGTAGATGGTTTTCTGGAACTCTCTTGCTTTGTCGATGATCCAGTGGATGTTGGCAATTTGATCTCCGGTTCCTCTGCCTTTTCTAAATCCAGCTTGTACATCTGGAAGTTCACGGTTCACATACTGTTGAAGCCTGGCTTGGAGAATTTTGAGCATTACTTTGCTAGTGTGTGAGATGAGTGCAATTGTCTGGTAGTTTGAACATTCTTTGGCATTGCCTTTCTTTGGGATTGGAATGAAAGCTGACCTTTTCCAATCCTATGGCCACTGCTGAGTTTTCCAAATTTGCTGGCATATTGAGTGCAGCACTTTCACAGCATTGTCTTTCAGGATTTGAAATAGCTCAACTGGAATTCCATCATCTCTACTGGCTTTGTTCGTAGTGATGCTTGCTAAGTCCCACCTGACTTCACATTCCAGGATGTCTGGCTCTAGGTGAGTGATCACACCATCATGGTTATCTGGGTTGTGAAGATCTTGTTTGTATAGTTCTTCTGTGTATTCTTGCCACCTTTTCTTACTATCTTCTGCCTCTGTTAGGTCCATGCCATTTCTGTCTTTTATTGTGTCCATCTTTGCATGAAATGTTCCCTTTGTATCTCTAATTTTCTTGAAGAGATCTCTAGTCTTCCCATTGTATTCTCTCTTTCTCTCTCTCTCTTTAGTCGCTCAGTCGTGTCCGACACTTGCGACCCCATGGATTGTAGCCCGCCAGGCTCCTCTGTCCATGGAATCCTCCAGGCAAGAATACTGGAGTGGGTTGCCATTTCCTTCTCCAGGGGATCTTCCTGACTCAGGAATCGAACTGAGCTCTCCTGCATGGCAGGCAGATTCTTTACTGACTGAGCTATGAGGGAAGCCCCTCCCATTCTATTGTTTTCCTCTATTTCTTTGCATTGATCACTGAGGAAGGCTTTCTCTCCTTGCTATTCTTTGGAACTCCACCTTCAGATGGGTATATCTTCCCTTTTCTCCTTTGCATTTAGCTTCTTTTCTTTTCTCAGCTATTTGTAAGGCCTCCTCAGACAGCCATTTTGCCTTTTTGCATTTCTTTTTCTTGGGGATGGTCTTGATCACTGCCTCTTTTACAGTGCTACAAACTTCTATCCATAGTTTTTCAGGCACTCTTGTCTACCAGATCTAATCCCTTGAATCCATTTGTCACCTTCACTGAATAAGGGATTTGATTTAGGTCATACCTGAAAGGTCTAGTGGTTTTCCCTACTTTCTTAAATTTAAGTCTGAATTTGGCAATAAGGAGTTCATGATCTGTGCCACAGTCAGCTCCTAGTCTTGTTTATACTGACTGTATAGAGCTTCTCCATCTTTGGCTGCAAAGAATATGAACAATCTGATTTCAGTATTGACCATCTGGTGGCGTCCATGTGTAGAGTTGTCTCTTTTGTTCTTGGAGGGGGGTGTTTGCTATGACCAGTATGTTCTCTTGGCAAAACTGTTAGCCTGTACCCTGCTTCATTTTGTACTCCAAGGCCAAACTTGTCTGTGTTTGACTTCCTACTTTTGCATTCCGGTCCTCTATGATGAAAAGGACATCTTTTTTGAGTTTTAGTTCTAGAAGGTCTTGTAAGTCTTTATAGAACTGTTCAATTTCAGCTTCTTCAGCATTACTGGTCAGGGCATAGACTTGGATTGCTGTAGTATTGAATGGTTTGCCTTGGAAACAAACAGATGATTCTGTCATTTTTGAGATTGCACCCAAGTACTGCATTTCAGACTCTTTTGTTGACTGTGAGGGCTACTCCATTTCTTCTACTGGATTATTTCCCACAGTAGTAGATGTAATGGTCATCTAAATTAAATTCACTCATTCTGTTCCATTTTTGTTCACTGATTCCTAATATGTCATTGTTCACTCTTGGTCACCTATTTGACCACTTCCAATTTGCATTTATTCTTGAACCTAACATTCTGGGTTCATATGCAGTATTGTTCTTTATAGCATCAGACTTTACTTCCATTACCAGTCAAATCCACAACTGGGCATTGTTTCTGCTTTGGCTTAAACTCTTCCTTCCTCCTGGAGCTAGTTCTCCACTCTTCTGCAGTAGCATATTGGGCACCTACCAGCCTAGGGAGTTTATCTTTCAGTGTCATATCTTTTTGCATTTTCATATTGTTTATGGGATTCTCAAGGCAAGAATGCTGAAGTGGTTTGCCGTTCCCTTCTCCAGTGGACCACATCCAGAAGTCATGTCTAAAATGATGGAAGGAAAGATATCATATAGATGTGACCACCTGGGTAATGGCTGTGAGCCAGGCAACCACACCCAAGTTTACTTGCTGTGCTATAGTGTGGTGGGTATTTACCAGCACTTTACATGGCTTATGTCCTTTAAATTTTTCAGTAACCTTTTAGGGTTAGGAAACTGGGGCCCAAAGATAGGGTGTGCCCTTAGCAGGGCCTGGATATACAAGGACCTGGAAAGCCAAAAGCTTCCTAGTTTATGTTGTAGGAGATAGACAACTACTGATAACTTTTGAGCAGATAATCCTTATATTATAAAAGGATTTTTATGATGAACCTGAAATATATGGAAAATGCATAAAAGAAACTGCCAAAGCAGCAAAGGTATGTTCAGGGACCTGGAGCATAGAATCAGAAGACCTCATATACATATGAAAGAGTTTCTGGAGATGGGGAAATAAAGCATGAAGGAGAAGCAGCCTCCATAGCAATAATCTGTGAGAATTTGTCAGACTTAACGAGAAATGAATTATCAGATCAAAGGAAGATGCTTAGGCTCAAGTGGCATAATTTTTTTTTTTAATTGAGACCCATACATAATAGTGAAATTAGAGAATACCAAAGACTTGGGTCTTTCTTACCAAGTAAGAAATGTGCAATGATACCACTGAGAAAAGTGAACTTATTTAAAAGGAATGACAGCCATCCTGTTAGCAAATTTATTAGCAACAATTGGCTACAGAAAACATTGAAAGTGTCTTCAGTGTATTGAGAGTCCATTACTGAGTAGCTAGAACTCTATTCCTAGCTAAACCATCTTTCTCAAGAGGAAGAACAGAATAAACACATTTTTAAAATTTAGGACTCACAGATGGTCATTGAAAAAAATACAAAAGAATACACTCCAACATGAAAAAAGCTGAACCCAAAAGGAATAAGTAAGTGAGTGGGAGAAGGAAGAATAAACAAATAAATCAGCTAATATCTTGGTTAATCTAAATCAACAGTATTTTTTTAAAAGACTAGTATTTGAGAATTTTAAAACCCTGTGAAATTAAGTTATTAGCCCTTCAAAATGTGGTGAAAAAAGTTAGTCGCACTGTGCCACTGTCTGACTCTTTGCGATCCCATGTGCTATAACCAGCCTGGCTCCTTTGTACATGGAATTCTCCAAGCAGGAACACTGGAGTGGGCTGCCATTCCCTTCTCCAGGAGATCTTCCCAACCCAGGGATTGAACCTGGGTCTCCTGTGCTGCAAGCAGATTCTTTACCAACTGAGCCACTAGAGAAGCCAAAATGTGGTAGATGATGGCAGAAAGGACTTCTGAGTTAAACATGACTTTTTTTTATTCAGAAGGAGTAAAGTAGTCTTAAATTTTAGACTTTGAGAAGCTACTACATTAGTAAAAGTTTTTTGTTTCAAACAATGAGATCCAAGCAAGAATTTCTTAAATTGACCTTCAGCAGCTCCGACTCACTGGGAGAGCTGAAAAAACAAGCTTGGGCTGAGCTTCTAGAAAAAGTGCTCTAAATCATGTAATAGGGCTGGTGTGATAAAGATATTGCTGCTGTTCCCAACAAGCACCAAATGCTAGGAGCTCAATTTCTCTTCATCTGCTGCCATCAGCATCAATGCCAGATCTGTGTCAGAAACTTAGTCTTGCAGTCACTGCCACCTCCACAAGCTGGATGTTGGCCTCTTCCTACACCAGGACAATGGGAGCCACATGCAGAGCTTATATCCTTACATCCTCCCATTTCCACTGGTGCTTCTGGTTAGCAGGTCCAGTGTCATAGGCCTGCATCCTAGCTGCAAGGGAGGCAGGGAATTTGAGTTCTCAATTTTATACTGGGGAATAGGTATCTATAACCAGGGAATCATCCCAAATATAAAAGGCTATTTAAAAGGTTATGGCAGCCTTGAATATGACAGGATCCACTAGTGATATACTTACTAAACCTAGAAGGAGATTCACCAAAATAAGAGAAATAGAATGTGTACCTTCTAAACCTATAGAGAGAGGAAAATAAAATGACCTAGAGAAAAGTCCAGGTTAGCAGACAAGAAAGAAAAAAAAGCAAACTAAAATTAATGATAAATAGGAAACTCCAATTATATTGTAGAAAAAGGTCCAAGTATATTATTAATCACAAAAAATATATATGGTTTAGGCCTGTCTTTTAAAAAGTAACAACACCAAAAAGAAAAAGTCGCTCAGTCATGTCTGACTCTGCGATCCCATGGACTATAGCTCACCAGGCTCCTCTGTCCATGGGATTTTCCAGACAGGAATACTAAAGTGGGTTGCTATTCCCTTCTCCAGAGGATCTTCCCAACCTAGGAATCAAACCCAGGTCTTCTGCATTGCAGGCAGTTTCTTTACTGTCTGTGCCAATTGGATTGCCAAAAGCAACAACAACACAACAAATCATTCAGACTGGATTTTTAAATAAAGAAACCCAACTATATGCTGTTTGCAAGATACATGGTTAGAACATAGAAGTTTGAGGAAAGGCAATTAAAGAAACCTATATACCAAGAAAGTACTAACCAAAAAATTGTTCTTCTAATAACATTAATACCAGTTATAATTTAAGCAAGAGGGTTAATTGAGATAAAGAGGTGATGTATAGGAATCATAAAAGGAACTACCCCCCATGATATATTCATAAACTCATGTGCACTTAACCACATAAAGCAAAATTTAATGGGACTTCATAGAGAAATTGGCAGATGTACCATTTAAAAACTAACAATCAGGCAAAGCATTAAAATATCATAAAATCAATAAGCTTCATACCATGTGAGATAACATAATCTACAGGAAAAAAATAGTTCATGCTACTGCTCCAAGACACTAAATATTGCCATTTTACATGTAGACTTTACCAACATACAGGAAAAAAAAGGCCTTTTGTTTGTTATGTTTCACAAAGAAACTGAGAACCAAGTATAACCAAGATTAGTGATGACCAAGTCCTTGCTCAGTCATCTTGTCTTCCAAACCAACCTTGGACCTGTCCAGTTCTTTGACAAGGGCAATTATTTCAACAACAGGGCCCTGGGAGCCATTTCATTGCATCAAAAGCTCTTCTGAGGGGGTCTCTGCTTAACTGCCTTAATTATCTCTCTGCTGGTAATTGCTCCACTATGATTGAAATACATGGAAAATGCATATAATAGACTGCCTGAGGTAAAAATATACAGTTGTATACAGTTCAGTCACTCAGTCATGTCCGGCTCTTTGCGACCCCATGGACTGCAGCACACCAGGCCTCCCTGTCCAACACCAACTCCTGGAGCCCACAGAGTTTGATATAAACTCTTAAAAACCAAGCAAGCAAATATCTGGACCAAAAAAAAAAAATGTTTTAACTCTCAAAGGAAATATTTGTTGTTGTTTAGTCACTTCGTCATATCTGACTCTTTTGTGACCCCATGAACTGTAGCCTGCCAGGCTCTTCTGTCCATTGGATTTCCCAGGCAAGAATACTGGAGTGTGTTTCCATTTCTTCTCCAGGGGATCTTCCTGACCCAGGGATCAAGCCTGCATCTCCTGCATTGTCAGGGGATTTCTTTACCACTGAGCCACCAGGGAAGACCTTAGAGGAAAGTAGACTGAAACATTAAATAAAATTTGAGTGACAGAAATATGAATCCTTTCTTCTATTTTTCTGTATTGTGCATATTTTATTTGATCAGAATTGTTTGAGTAGTTTACAGATATATTGGCGCTTCATGATTTCATTACTTCATTGGAGTAAAAAAGGCATGAGATGTAGAAAATGGCAACAGAAAGTGTGACTGCATCAATAAGCACATTAAATGCGATTGGACTGAACACACTACTGAAAAGGCAGATTTTATCAGGGTAAATAAAAAAGCAAGATCTGACTCTGTGTCAAAGGTCAGCAAGAGACACACTGAAATTCAAAAATATAAGTAGATATAAAGTAAAGGATGGAAAAGATACAACGTGTAAGAAACAGACACAAGAGAATGTAATGGGTACAGCCACAACAGAAAACAGTATGGAGGTTCCTTAGAAAGCTGAAGAGAGAATTACAGTATGATCAGCAAACCCACTCCTGCGCATATAATCAGACAAAATGGTAATTCAAAAAGATACATGCACCCCTATGTTCATAGAAGCACTCTTCACAATAGCCAAGACATGGAAGCAATCTAAATGTCCATTGAGAGATGAGTGGATAAAGAAGATGTGATACATATATACAATGGAATACTACTCAGGCATAAAAAAGAACAAATAATGCCATCTGCAGTAACATGGATAGACCTAGAGAGTCAGAAAGAGACAAATACCATGTGATATCACTTATATGTGGAATCTAATATATAACACAAATGAACCTATTTACAGAACGAAAACAGACTCATAGACATGAAAAACTGACTTATGGTTGCTAAGAGGAGGGTTTTGGAGGATGGTTGGAGTGGGAGGGTGAGTTTAGCTAGGTAAGCTATTATTTATGGAATGGATAAACAATATGATCTGACTGAATACATTTTGATAAAAGGTTGAAATATCTAGAAGATGTAGCAATTGTAAATATATATACATCTAAGAACCAACTCCCAAAATGTATGAAACAAAA
The DNA here is from genome assembly GCF_033118175.1 of Dama dama. NCBI lineage: Eukaryota > Metazoa > Chordata > Mammalia > Artiodactyla > Cervidae > Dama > Dama dama. The sequence goes on along the minus strand of NC_083699.1, from coordinate 65,656,064 downwards.
CCCAGCAGAACTGAAAGGAGAAATAGACAATCAATAACAGAAATTTCAACAACCTACTTTAAATAATTGATAGTACAACTTTAGAAGATTTTAACAACACTATAAACCAACTTGTATTAACTAGTATTTATAGAACACTCTACTCAATAATCACAACATACACATTTTTTTTTTTCAAGTGCACATGGAACATTATAGGATAGACCATATACTGGAGTCCAAAATAAGTTCCAATAAAGTAAAGAATATTGAACTTATACAAAGCATATCCTCTGATCACAATGAAATTAGAGATCCATAACAAATGAATCTGAGAAAACACCGCAAATTTGGAAGCAACACCCTGCTAGAAAACCAATGAGTTAAAGAAGAAATTGCAAGGGAAATTGAATAAGTTGGACTAAATGAAAACAAAAACACAACATATCAAAAGTTATGGGATGGATCTATAACAGTCCTTAGAGTGAAGTATATAGTTTTAGATTCCTATATCAGAAAAGAAAAAAAGTCTTAAAAATCTAAACTTCCCCCTAAAAAAACTAGAAAACAAAGAGCAAAAGAAACCCAAAGCAAGGAGAAGGAGTGAAATGATAACTGTTATAAAAGAAAAACAACAGACAAAAAAATTTTAATTTGGTCCTTCAAAAAGATCAACAAAATTGGCAAATCCTTAACTAGACTGACTAAGGAAACAAGAGAAAAGGCACTAATTATCAACATCAGGAATAACAAAGGGTATTGCTACCAACCCTACAGAAATTAAAAGTATTACAAGGGCATATTATCTGGAAAACGAAATGGCAACTCACTCTAGTATTCTTACCTGGGAAATCCCATGGACAGAGGAGCCTAGAGAGCTACAGTTCATGGGGTCACAAAAGAGTCAGACCTGACTGAGCAATTAAGCAAGGGAATATTATTGACAACTTGACACCAACAAATTAAAAAACTTGGATTAAGTGAACAAATTTCTAGAAGTACACAAAACCAACTCAAGAAATAGAATATTTGACTAAACATACAGGTAAAAAATTTTAATTGCTTTTGAATGTGGTGCTGGAGAAGACTTTTGAAGTCCCTTGGACAGCAAGGAGGTCAAACCAGTCAATCCTAAGGGAAATCCGACCTGACTATTCATTGGAAGGGTTGATGCTGAAGTTCCAATACTTTGCCCACCTGATGCGAAGAGCCAACTCACTGGAAAAGACCCTGATGCTGGGAAAGATTGAGGCAGGAGGAGTAGGGGGAAACAGAGGATGAGATGGTTGGATGGCATCACCGACCCAGTGGACATGGGTTTAAGTGAACTTTGAGAGATAGTGAAGGATAAGAAGGACTGGCATGCTGCAGTCCTTGGGGTTACAGAATCAGACAAGACTAATCAACTGAACAAAAACAGAAATATATTGAATTAGTGATTTAAAATCTCACAAAGAGAATCTCTCCCCTAGATGGCTTTACCAATGAATTTTATCAAATGTTTAAAGAAGGAATAGTACTCAGTTCAGTTCAGTTCAGTTCAGTCGCTCAGTCGTGTCCGACTCTTTGCGACCCCATGAATCACAGCACGCCAGGCCTCCCTGTCCATCACCAACTCCCAGAGTTTACTCTAGCCTTTCATAAACTCTTTCAGAAGACAAAAAAGAGAACACTTTCCAATTTATGAGGCCAGTGTTACTCCCAATACCATAGCCAGACAAAGACATCACAAGAAGAAAAAAAAAAGCTACAGAACAATTCTTCATGGACAAATGTTTAAAAATTCTTAACAAAATATCAAATCAAGTAAATCAAGTTCATTAAAATATATATATGTATGTATAATACATAAAAATTATATATATAATATATAATTCCATATATATATATATGGTTTCCCTAATGGCTCAGTGGGTAAAGAATCCACCTGCAATTCAGGAGACACAGGAGATGCAGGTTCGATCCCTGAGTCAGGAAGATCCCTTGGAGGAGGAAATGGCAACCCACTGTAGTATTCTTGCCTGGAAAATCCTATGGACAGGGAAGCCTGGTGGGCTACAGTCCAAAGGGTCCCAAACAGTCAGACATGACTGAGCGACTAAGCACGATATATCTATATTCATTCACCCAGTTGTGTCCAGCTCTTAGCAACCCTGTGGACCATGAACCACCCAAGATGGGTGGAGTCATGGATGGGTCATGGTGGAGAGTTCTGACAAAAATGTGGTCCCCTGGAGAAGGGAATGGCAAACCACTTCAGTATTCTTGCCTTGAGAACCCCATGAACAATATGAAAATGCAAAAAGATAGGACACTGAAAGATAAACTCCCCAGGCCAGTAGGTGCCCAATATGCTACTGCAGAAGAGTGGAGAAATAGCTCCAGAAGGAATGAAGAGGCTAAGTCAAAGCAGAAACAATGCCAATTGTGGATGTGACTGGTGATGGAAGTAAAGTTCAATGCTGTAAAGAACAGTATTGCATAGGAACCCAGAATATTAGGTCCATGAATCAAGACAAATTGTATGTGGTCAAACAGGAGATGGCAAGAGTGAACATTGACATTTTAGGAATCAGTGAACAAAAATGAACTGGAATCGGTGAATTTAGTTCAGATGACCATTATATCTACTATTGTGGGCAAGAATCCATTAGAAGAAATGGAGTAGCCCTCATAGTCAACAAAACAGTCTGAAATGCAGTACTTGGGTGCAATCTCAAAAATGACAGAATGATGTTTGTTTCCAAGGCAAACGTTCAATATTACAGTATTCCAAGTCTGTGCCCCAACCAGCAATGCTGAAGAAGCTGAACAGTTCTATGAAGACCTACAAGACATTCTAGAACTAACACTCAAGAAAGATGTCCTTTTCATCATAGGGGACTGGAATGCAAAAGTAGGAAGAGATACCAGGAGTAACAGGCAAATTTGGCCTTGGAGTACAGAATGAAGCAGGGCAAAGGCTAACAGTTTTGGCAAGAGAACGCACTGGTCATAGCAAACACCCTCTTCCAACAACACAAGAGAAGACTCTACACATGGACATCACCAGATGGCCAACACCAAAATCAGATTGATTATATTCTTTGCAGCCAAAGATGAAGAAGCTCTATACAGTCAGCAAAAACAAGACCGGGAGCTGGCTGTGGCTCAGATCATGAACTCCTTATTGCCAAATACAGACTTAAATTTAAGAAACTAGGGAAAACCACTAGACCTTTCAGGTCTAACCTAAATCAAATCCCTTACGATTATTCAATGGAAGAGACAAATAGATTCAAGGGATTAGATCTGATAGACAGATGCCTGAAGAACTATGTACAGTGGTTCATGACATTATACAGGAGGCAGTGATCAAGACCATTCCCAAGAAAAAGAAATGCAAAAAGGCAAAATGGTTGTCTGAGGAGGACTTACAAATAGCTGAGAAAATAAGAGAGGCAAAAGGCAAAGGAGAAAAGGAAAGATAAACACATTTGAATGCAGAGTTCCAAAGAATAGCAAAGAGAGATAAGAAAGCCTTCCTCGGTGATCAGTGCAAAGAAATAGAGAAAAACAATAGAATGGGAAAGACTAGAGATCTCTTCAGGAAAATTAGAGATACAAGGAAATATTTCATGCAAAGATGGACACAATAAAGGATAGAAATGCTATTGACCTAACAGAAGCAGGAGATATTTCCCAGCATCAGGGACTTTTCCAATGAGTCGTCTGTTCACATCAGATGACAGAAATACTGAGCTGCTGCTTCAGCATCAGTCCTTCCAGTGAATATTCAGGCTTGATCTCCCTTAAGATTGACTGGTTTGATCTCCTTGCTGTCCAGGGGACTTTTAGGAGTCTTCTCCAGCACCTCAGTTAGAAGGCATCAATTCCTTGGCGTTCTACCTTCTTTACTGCCTAGCTCTCACAACCATACATGACCACTGGGAAGACCGTAGCCTTGACTGTACAGACCTTTGTCAGCAGAGAAATGTCTCTGCTTTTCAACACACTGTCTAGGTTTGTCATTGCTTTCCTGCCAAGAAGCAATCATCCTCTGATGTCATGGCTGCAGTCACTAGCCACAATGATTTTGGAGCCCAAGAAAAGGAAATCTGTCACTACCTCCACCTTTTCCCCTTCTATTTGCCATGTAGTAATGGGGCTGGATGCCATGATCTTAGTTTTTTTATTATTTAGTCTTAAGCTGGCTCTTTCACTCTCCTCCTCCACCCTCAACAATAGCCTCTTCAAATCCTCTTCGCTTTCTGTCATTAGAGTGGTATCATCTGCATATCTGAGGTTATTGATGTTTGTCCCCCTGTCTTGATTCCAGCTTATAACTCATCCAGTCTGGGGTTCCTCATGATGTGCTCAGCATATAGATTAAACAAACAGCGTGACAGCAGACAGCCCTGCCATACTCATTTCTTGATCTCAAACCAATCAATTGTTCCATACAGAGTTCTAACTGTTGCTTCTAGACCCGCATACAGGTTTCTCAGGAGACAGGTAAGATGGTCTGATATTCCCATCTCTCTAAGAGCTTTCCACAGTTTGTCATGATCTCACTCAAAAGCTTTACCATAGTCGATGAAACAGAAGTAGATGTCTTTCTGAGATTCCCTTACTTTCTCTATCATCTAGCAAATGTTGGCAATTTGAGCTCTAGTTCCTGTTACTTTTCTGAACCTAACTTGGATATCTGGAAGTTCTTCATTCACATAATGCTGAAGCCTAGCATGCAAGATTTTAAGCATGACCTTACTAGTATGGGAGATGAGTGCAATTGTCCGATGGTTAGCACATTCTTTGGTACTACCCTTCTTGGGAATTGGGATGAGGATTGACCTTTTCCAGTCCTGTGGCCACTGCTGGGTCTTCCAGATTTGCTGACATAATGAATGCAAAACCTTGATGGCATCATCCTTTAGGGATTTGAATAGTTCTGCTGGAATTTCATCGCATCCACTAGCTTTATTAGCAACAGTGCTTTCTAAGGCCCACTTGACTTCGCACTCCAGAATATTTGGCTCTGGGTGACTAACCACACCATTGGAGCAATCCAGTTCGTTACAGTCTTTTTTTATCCAGTCCTTCCTTGTATTCTCTCCATCTCTTCTTGATCTCTTCGGCATCAACTAGGTCTCTACCGTATTTATCCTTTATTGTGCCCATCTTTGGGCAGAATGCTCCCTTGATGTTTCCAATTTTCCTGAAGAGATCTCTGGTATTTCCCCCTTTGTCGTTTTCTTCTCATATTAAACACTTCATTGAAGAAGGCCTTCTTATTTCTTCTAGCTATTCCTTGAAACTCTTTAGTTGAATTCCCTCTCTCCCTTGCTTTTTGCTTCTCTTTGCTCTTCCATTATTCATAAAACCTCCTCAGATAACCACTTTGCCTTCTTGCTTTTCTTTTCCCTTGGTATGGTTTTGTTCACCACCCCCTGTACAAGTATTACAGGCATCTGTCCATAGTTCTTTAGGCACACTGTTATCTAGATCTAGTCCCTTGAATCTATTCATTACCCCTACTATGAATTCATACAGGATTTGATTTAAGTCATACCTGGCTAGCCTAGTGTTTTTCCCAGATCTCTTTAGTTTAAGCCTGAATTTTGCTATAAGAAGCTGATGATCTGGGCCACAGTCGGCTCCAGGTCTTGTTTTTGCTGAGTGTATACAACTTCTCCATCTTCAGCTACAAAGAATATAATCTATCTGATTTTGGTATTGACCATTTAGTGATGTCCATGTGTAAAATTGTCTCTTGTGTTGTTGAAAAATAGTATTTGCTATGACTAGTGCATTCTCTTGGCAGAATTCAGTTAGCCTTTGCCCTGCTTCATTTTGTTAGCCAAGGCCAGACTTGCCTGTTACTCCAGAGATATCTTGATTTCCTGCTTTTGCATTCCAATCCTGGATGATGAATAGAACATCTCTTTTTTGGTGTTAGTTCTAGGAGGTCTTCTAGGTCTTCATAGAATTGATCAAGTTCAGTTTCTTCAGCATCGGTTGTAGGGTCCTAGACTCGGATTACTGTAATGTTGAATGGCTTGCCTTGGAAATGAACCAAGATCATTCTGTCCTTTTTGAGGTTGTACCCAAGTCCTGTATTTCAGACTGTTGGTTATGAGGGCTACTCCATTTCTTCTAAGGGATTCTTGCCTGCAGTAGTAGATGTAATGGTTTTCTGAATTAAATTCACCCATTCCCATCCGTTTTCGTTTGCTGATTCCTATGATGTCAGTGTTTATTCTTACGTGAACTCTCCTCTGCTCTTCCCCAGTAGCATACTGGATACCTTTAGACCTGGGGGACTCGTCTTTGAGTGTGTTATCTTTTTCACCTGTTATGTAGTTCACAGTGTTCTCACGGCAAGTATACTGGGGTGACGTGCCATTCCCTCCTGCAATGGATCACGTTTCATCAGAACTCTCTGCTATGACCCATCCATCTTGGGTGGCCCTGCAGAGCAGGGCCTCAGTGATCCACAAAGGGGATATATACCATGACCAAGTTGGATTTACTTCAGGAATACAAGGTTAGTTTAACATCTGGAAATATCAAATTACCAAATAGTTTAACATCTGAAAATATCAAATTATTTTGATAATGTCAAATAGAGTTTAACATCAACAATAAAATATACTTTATATATATATATATATACATACACACACACACACATACACACACACACCATGAGTCAGTTGGACTTATTTCAGGAATGCAGTTAGTTTAACATCTGAAAATCAATTAATGTAATATACTGTATTAATAGAATACAGGACAAAAATCACATGCACATGCACTACAAGTAAGGAAATATGAACTCAGTGGACCTGAATCTTTTCTATGGGACAGTAAACATGCCTGTGAGCTTTCTTGATGGGTCAACAGTAAAGAATCTGCCTGCAATGCAGGAGACCCAGGTTCTATCCCTGGGTCAAGAAGATCCCCTGGAGGAGGCCATGGCAACTCACTCCAGTATTTCTTCCTGGAGGATCCCATGGACAGAGGACCCTGACAGGCTACAGTCCACAAGGTCTCAGAGAGTAGGTCATGGCTGAAGTGACTGAGCACGCACGCACAAACATGCCTGTCCTTTGCTCCAGAGAGGGACTTTACCTTTATTACAGTGACCAGGAAGCTTCCCTGATGCTGGTTCCAAAGGAAGACACTGTTCCTATCCCCAAAGCTTTCCACTCTACAAAACATCCTTAATAAGATAGTCTGGAACAAAGGCAATGTGAGACACACGGAAAATGGTCTAAACAGAAAATGTAGCCATAATTAAGAGCACAGATACTTCATCCATCTTGCAGCATGGAGGTTGGGAGAGTAGAGAAGATGAGATAATTGGACAAGATGTTGTTAGCTCTCTTTTTAGTTTTTTTTCTTCACAGTGTCTCAGTAGATGAGAGTATCAGATAAGAGGGAGGACTGGGCATAGGGAGTCTGGAAGACTGAGAGGGGGTAGACAAAGGAAATACAGTTACTGGGTACTGCCCAGGGCCCTCCTGTAATTGATGGTCATAAATTTAAATAAAGTCACAGTTATGACTGTTTTAACCAGATTTGTTCCATTTCTAAAATCATGGCATCCAGTCTCATCACTTCATGGGAAATAGATGGGGAAACAGTGAGAGACTTTATTTTTGGGGGGGTTCCAAAATCACTGCAGGTGGTGATTGCAGCCATGAAATTAAAAGACACTTACTCCTTGAAAGGAAAGTTATGACCAACCTAGACAACATATTAAAAAGCAGAGACATTACTTTGTCAGCAAAGGTCCATCTAGTCAAGGCTATGGTTTTTCCAGTAGTCATGTATGGATGTGAGAGTTGGACTATAAAGAAAGCTGAGCACCAAAGAATGGATGCTTTTGAACTGTGATGTTGGAGAAGACTCTTGAGAGTCCCTTGGACTGCAAGGAGATTCAACCAGTCCATCCTAAAGGAGATCAGTCCTGAGTGTTGATTGGAAGGACTGATGCTGAAGCTGAAACTCCGATACTTTGGCCACCTGATGCAAAGAGCTGACTCATTTAAAAAGACCCTAATGCTGGGAAAGATTGAAGGCAGGAGGAGAAGGGGATGACAGAGGATGAGATGGTTGGATGGCATCACCGACTCAATGAACATGGGTTTGGGTAGACTCTGGGAGTTGGTGATGGACAGGGAGGCCTGGTGTGCTGCTGTTCATGGTGTCGCAAAGAGTCAGACACGACTGAGTGACTGAACTAAACTGAACTGTTCCACTTCTTGGGTGTAAGAACAAAGTAGGCAGAGGACTGGTGTTAACCAGGATTGTAGTTTTTCTGGGCAAGCTTGATAGACAAAAAGTAGATGCACCCAGAGAAGAGAAGACAGTGGTGGCCCAGGGAGTGGAGGCTGAATGAAGAAGAGAGTGAGGAAAGGAAGGACAGTGGAAAAAGAATGGGGCTAAAGGACCAGAGCTGCTGATGTGGCTGGACGGTGTTTGGAGTGCAGGTATTAGAATACGTGAACTAGGAGACAGGAGGTGGCGGTCAAGTAATGAAGTGCTTAAAGTCGAGGTTTCAGTTCAGTTCAACCGCTCAGTTGTGTCCGACGCTTTGCGAACCCATGAATCACAGCACGCCAGGCCTCCCTGTCCGTCACAAACTCCTGGTGTTTACTCAAACTCATGTCCATAGAGTCGGTGATGCCATCCAGCCATCTCATCCTCTGTTGTCCCCTTCTCCTCCTGCCCCCAATCCCTCCCAGCATCAGGGTCTTTTCCAATGAGTCAATTCTTCGCATGAGGTGGCCAAAGTATTGGAGTTTCAGCTTCCGCATCAGTCCTTCCAGTGAACACCCAGGACTGATCTCCTTTAGGATGGACTGGTTGGATCTCCTTGCAGTCCAAGGGACTCTCAAGAGTCTTCTCCAACATCACAGTTCAAAAGCATCCATTCTTTGGCACTCAGCTTTCTTCACAGTCCAACTCTCACATCCATACATGACCACTGGAAAAACCATAGCCTTGACTAGACAGACCTTTGTTGGCAAAGTAATGTCTCTGCTTTTTAATATGCTGTCTAGGTTGGTCATAACTTTCCTTCCAAGGAGTAAGCATCTTTTAATTTCATGGCTGCAATCACCATCTGCAGTGATTTTGGAGCCCAAAAAAATAAAGTCTGACACTACTTTCACGGTTTCCCCATCTATTTCCCATGAAGTGATGGGACCAGATGCCATGATCTTAGTTTCCTGAATGTTGAGCTTTAAGCCATTTTTTCACTCTCCTCTTTCACTTTCATCAAGAGGCTTTTTAGTTCCTCTTCACTTTGTGCCATAAGGTGGTGTCCTCTGCATATCTGAGGTTATCGATATTTCTCCTGGCAATCTTGATTCCAGCTTGTACTTCTTCTAGCCCAGCGTTTCTCATGATGTACTCTGCATATAAGTTAAATAAGCAGGGTGACAATATACAGCCTTGACATACTCCTTTTCCTATTTGGAACCAGTCTGTTGTTCCATGTCCAGTTCTAACTGTTGCTTCCTGACCTGCATATAGGTTTCTCAAGAGGTGGGTCAGGTGGCCTGGTATTCCCATCTCTTTCAGAATTTTCCACAGTTTATTGTAATCCACACAGTCAAAGGCTTTGGCATAGTCAATAATAGATGATTTTCTGGAACTCTTTTGCTTTTTCGATGATCCAGCAGATGTTGGCAATTTGATCTCTGGTTCCTCTGCCTTTTCTAAAACCAGCTTGAACATGTGGAAGTTCACAGTTCATGTATTTTTGAAGCCTGGCTTGGAGAATTTTGAGCATTACTTTTCTAGTGTGTGAGATGAGTGCAATTGTGCGGTAGTTTGAGCATTCTTTGGCATTTCCTTTCTTTGGGATTGGAATGAAAGCTGACCTTTTCCAGTCCTGTGGCCACTGCTGAGTTTTCCAAATTTGCTGGCATATTGAGTGCAGCACTTTCACAGCATCATCTTTCAGGATTTGAAATAGCTCAACTGGGATTCCATCACCTCCACTAGCTTTGTTTGTAGTGATGCTTCCTAAGGCCCACCTCAGTTCACATTCCAGGATGTCTGGCTCTAGGTGAGTGATCACACATTCATGGTTATCTGGGTCATGAAGATCTTTTTTGTACAGTCCTTCTGTGTATTCTTGCCACCTCTTCTTAATATCTACTTCTTCTGTCAGGTCCATACCATTTCTGTCCTTTATCAAACCCATCTTTGCATGAAATGTTCCCTTGGTATCTCTAATTTTCTTGAAGAGATCTCTAGTCTTTCCCATTCTGTTGTTTTCCTCTATTTCTTTGCATTGATCGCTGAAGAAGGCTTTCTGATCTTTCCTTGCTATTCTTTGGAACTCTGCATTCAAATGGGAATATCTTTCCTTTTCTCCTTTGCTTTTTGCTTCTCTTCTTTTCACAGCTATTTGTAAGGCCTCCTTAGACAGCCATATTTGCCTTTTTGCATTTCTTTTCCATGGGGATGGTCTTGATCCCTGTCTCCTGTACAATGTCATGAACCTCCATCCATAGTTCATCAGGCTCTCTGCCTATCAGATCTAGTCCCTTAAATCTATTTCTCACTTCCACTGTATAGTCATAAGGGATTTGATTTAGGTCATACATGAATGGTCTAGTGGTTTTCTCTACTTTATTCAATTTAAGTCTGAATTTGGCAATATCCTTATTCAGATCAGTTTAGATCAGTTCATGATCTGAACCCCAGTCAGCTCCTGGTCTTGCTTTTGCTGACTATGTAGACCTTCTTCATCTCTGGCTGCAAAGAATATAATCAATCTGATTTCAGTGTTGACCATCTGGTGATGTCCATGTGTAGAGTCTTCTCTTGTGTTGTTGGAAGAGGGTGTTTGCTATGACCAGTGTGTTCTCCTAGCAAAACTCTGTTAGCCTTTGCCCTGCTTCATTCCATACTCCAAGGCCAAATTTGCCTGTTACTCCAGGTGTTTCTTGACTTCCTCCTTTTGCATTCCAGTCCCCTATAATGAAAAGGACGTCTTTTTTGGGTGTTAGTTCTAAAAGGAAAGTTGAGGTTTACAGCTATGCAAACATGGGAATGGGTAGCTGAGGGTGGAGGAAAAGATCACTGGAGTAGAGGTGTTCAGGAAACTGAGTGACCAGAGTGTCAGATGGATCATTTATGAGCTTGTCGGAGTCACCAAGAGAAGCTGGAGTCTGGTGGAGAGAAAGACAGGCAGGTGCTAAACTGTTCAAGGAATGATGGGGGAGGGGTAACCGGGAAGTTACTAAGGATTAGGACAGGGAGGGTGGCAGCTGCTCTGGACTGGTGGCAGACTATTCCTTCATTCAGTAAGTATTTCTTTGTATATGACTAACTAACATTGTGGGAGAGAAACTATTTCACTGTTCTCAAGAAGTGTATGAGCTAACACAATGATAATGCATACACCTATAAGAAGCTAAACAACAGGGCAAGCGTTGCAGTATGTGGAAGTAGAAAGAACAGTGACTCAAGGCTCTGGAGATTGGAGCTCTAGTTCCAGCCCTGCCAATAATGAGCTGTGAAAGTGAAAGTGTTTGTCACTCAGTCATGTCCGACTCTTTGTGACCTCGTGAACTGTAGCCCGCCAGGCTCCTCTGTCCATACAATTCTCCAGACAAGAATACTGGAGTGGGTAGCCATTCCCTTCTCCAGGGGATCTTTCTGATCCAGGGATCGAATCGGGGTCTCCTGTATTGCAGGCAGATTCTTTATTGTCTGAGTCACCAGGGAAGCCCAATTAGCTGTGAACAGGTGTCAATCACGTGAGCTCAACCTGGCCTTGGTTTCTACACTTGGATATGGATTAAATTATTCCCAAGAGACCTCAGGGTCTAACATTCTGTGATATAAAGTAATACATCTACCCTAAGGAAGTTAGAGGAATAAGCGTGATTGTTTAGATGTCACAGGAAGAGGAAATAGAAACATGAAGAATTTGCCCGGCAGCAGGCTAAATCAGGTTCATTGTTTGTTAGTCCGTTTGGAGTGCAGAAGGGGCTTCCTGGATGGCTCAGCGGGTAAAGAATCCACCTGCAGTGCAGGAGACACAGAAGATTCAGATTCAGTTCCTGGATCGGGAAGATCCCTTGGAGGAAGCAATGGCCACCCACTCCAGTATTCTTGCCCAGAAAATCCAGTGGACAGAGGAGCCTGGGGGCTGCAGTCCATGGGGTCACAAAGAGTCAGACACGACTGAGGGGCTAAGGGCGCGCACACACACACACACACACACACACACACACACACACGGTGCAGAGAAGGTACCCTCATCCCCACTTTTTTCCCTCCACTTACACAGAGCTGTGTTTTTCTTCCCATTATGTCTATTCGGTTCTGGCTAGGTCATGATTGCTTATGTCAAAGACCAAAGAAAATACCATTAGAACCCATCACTGGAACATCTACATTTCACACAACCCTGAAGGGATACATTTTTATAGGAAGCAAAGAGGTATGTTGCCCTCTAGGAACTGTATGTCACTTTAGGGTGATTAGGCTGACATGCATTTCCCTGATGGAAAACGTAATGAACGGGTTCGATAACCCTTGACATCAGGATAACGTTGAGGCGGGATCGGAGGTCAAGGTTTAGAAGGATATAACTGAGGTGAGGGGGATAGAAACAGCTTTTCTTCTGAAACAGATTCTTCCTTTATAACTTCAGTGTGACTCCTATATTTTTTAATGCATGTAAGCACATTCACTCATACAGTTAACAGATGTTCATTGAGATCCAGTTGTATGCTAGGCCCCATTGTAAGGGCGAGAAGTATTGTAGAGAGCAAAATAGCTAAGAGCCCTGTCCTTTCTCGCTTTGCCAGTATATACTGAATGGGGGAGAGGGACATAAGAGGAAAATGAATAAGGTATTTTTCAGGGAATGATCAATATTGTGAAGCCTGTAAGCCTATGTTCATGCCTTGCTGCTGCTGCTGCTGCTGCTAAGTCACTTCAGTCGTGTCCGACTCTGTGTGACCCCACAGATGGAAGCCCACCAGGCTCCCCCGTCCCTGGGGATTCTCCAGGCAAGAACACTGGAGTGGGATGCCATTTCCTTCTCCAATGCATGAAAGTGAAATGTGAAAGTGAAGTCGTTCAGTCGTGTCCAACTCTTAGCGACCCCATGGACTGCAGCCCACCAGGCTCCTCCATCCATGGGTGCTTCCAGGCAAGAGTACTGGAGTGGGGTGCCATTGCCTTCTCCTCATGCCTTGCTAGGTTCTGGTAACTGGAGCAAAAGGGTACAATGACGAATAAAAGCCTCTTCCCCTAGTTAGTGAATTTTAACCATGGGCTCCTTTAGCTGGGGTTGTCTGGAAAGTGAGACCTCAAAAATGAATTTTCAGTCACGCAGAGATGGAGGGGAAAGAGCAATGTTCCAAGGAGGCAGCATGTTCAAGACATATAAAGAAGCCTACTGTGGCTGGAATTTTGCAAGGACAGGAGAGTGTAACAGAAGGTGAGGCTGAAGCCTGAGTCAGGGGCTTAGAATAATCCGGGCCTTGTAAGTCAGATCAGAGGGTGAAAGTTTGACTCCTTATTTCTTTACTGTGGTAAGCTATTGGAGGGTTTTAAGGAGGGACATTCTGTGACCTTACTTTTCATTTTAGAAGTTTACTCTGGCAGTTGTATATGGAGTAGACCCAGGGATGTGTGAGGGGAAGCGGGAGCTCTGTTAGAAGCTGAGAGGTTATGGAGGCTGTGTGCGCGGGAGGAGTGTGGAGAAGTTGAATTTGAGATCTGTTCTGAAGGCAGGACAACAGGGCAAGCTGATTGATGGCATATGGGGTGTTACAAAGAGAGGAGTTGAAAGACAAAAGCCCCTGCACTGGATGCGTAGAGTCCTAACCACTGGACCCCACCACCATGCTCTTGGAGCCTGAAACTGTGTTCTTGAATAAGCACAGATAGAATGAATGAATACCGTAGCTGTTGATAGGGTTAGGGTCTAGGCCTAGGTCAAGTGCCCTGCCTCAAAAGAAGGCTTTCTCCCTTTTACCTGACAGATGTTATCTCCACGTGGGGCCCGCTGGGATTTTACCACTATCCACACTGAACTGCAGCGTAAAATGGTGTTTCACTTTTCACTGCCCTAAATGGACCCTTTCCACAGAGTCAGCTGATGCTGAAGTAGGCCAGAACAGGACATGTGTCTGTGGTCTGTATAAAGCATATAATCCTGTTACGATCTGTGGTAAATTGTCTGCAAAGATGGCTGGGACGTCCCTGGTAGTCCAGTGGGTAAGAATCTGCTTTGCAATGCAAAGGAAGCAGGTTTGATCCCTGGTCAGGGAACTAAGATCCCACATGCTGGGGAGCATCTAAGCCCACGAGCCACAACTGGAGAGACTGTGCGCCACGATGAAAGGTCCTACACGACACAACAAAGTTCCTGCGTGCTACAACTGAGATCCAACCCAGCCAAATCAGTTCATTCGAAAAACAGTTTTCTTTCTTCTCTGTGCATATGTTGCCCTGCCCAACAACAGACAGCATTTGTTCCCCTTCCCCTTGAATCTGGTGGCCTTGAGACATGCTCAATAGAAGTCAAAATAACATCCTATCACTTTGGGCCCTGGGACTTAAGAGCCCTTGCAACTTCCAGTTTTAATGCCTTGGGATCTAGACACCAGGTTTAAGAAGCTTGTAATGCTGATTGATGTGAAACCACATGGAGAAAGAGAAGCCCAGCCAACGTCCAGCCATCCCAGCCTCTGCAACTGAGGTGTGAAACATGAATCAAGCCATCTTGGATTCTCCAGCCCAGCCAAGCTGTCCCAGCCAACCAAATGCAGCAGACAAAGGAACCCCACTCAAATTGCACAATCATGAGAAATAATAAATGGGACTGTTTTAGGCCACTGCTTTTGGGAGTTATTTGTTATTTAGCAACAGATAGCTAAACTAGAATCTGTTCCAGGATCCATTTTATGGTACAACTTCTAGAAACACATTGTATTTAAAAGCAGAGTGCCTTCAATTTCTCGAAAAACTACAGATGCAATTATCTCTTGTCTCAGCTGTGTCCCTTCTAGGAATCAGTTCCAAAGATATCCTAGCAAAAACACAAAGAGATATATTTGCTATTAATTTCAGCACTATTTGCAATAGCATCAAACTTCAAACACCTCAAATATCTATCAGTAGGGGACTGGATGAATAAGCTATGTAGCATCCACATGATGGAGTACTAGGCAACTGTCAAAAAGGACACTGAACCACCTCTGAAGTACTGTGCAGAAATGTGCCTGTGGTATGTTATGCTACTGTTTAATTATTTTTTTAATGGAAGGGTAAAATATAACATTTTCCAAATAAATTATTGCCTATAAGGGGAGAGAGGAGATAGGGTAAATGATACCACAGGAATATAATCTGCAAACTCCAGATTGTGGGAAACATTATGAAATAGCCAACCCAGTTTCTTCAATAACTGAAGATTTTTTTAAAGGGTGATAGAATGGGAACCTGGTGATTAAAAAGAGGAACTTAAGAGCATATGAACCAATTATAATTTATGAACCTATTTGTATTCTGATTTGAATAATTAAACTAAAAGTTTATGGAACAATGGGAAAATGAAAACATGGGTTGAATATTCAACAATAAGAATTTGTTATGTAAGTGTGATAATGAAAGTGTGGTTATCTTCTTAAAAGAGTCATCATATATTTGAGATACACATCGATATTTTGTATAGTTGAAATCATGTGACACTGGGAGTCACTTCAAAAGAATTACATGGATTGGTTAGGTGAGTGAAATTATACATTAAACCAAATTGGTTATGAGTTGAAAATTAGTGAATCTGGACAGTTGGTTCATGAATGTTCATTATGTTGTCATCTTTACTTTTGTGTATATTTGAAATTTTCCAAAATAGAAAGTTAAGAAAAAGAAGGGCCCTGAGCCCCGGTGTTTTAAGGGTGCTGAATCCATTCTCTTCATAATAGCACAGCTTACACCCATCATCCCCAAGTCACAGCACCTACATCAAATGGAAATCATGTCTGTGAACCATGATGGGTATTTAGAACTGTAAGTGATTGACACCATGTCAGTAATTTTAAAGTTACAATGAATTGAAACATGTGTATTATCTAAGGTGAAACAGATCACCAGCCCAGGTTGGATGCATGAGACAAGTGCTCGGGCCTGGTGCACTGGGAAGTCCCAGAGGGATCGGGTAGAGAGGGAGGTGGGAGGGGGGATCGGGATGGGGAATACATGTAAATCCATGGCTGATTCATGTCAATGTATGACAAAAACCACTACAATATTGTAAAGTAATTAGCCTCCAACTAATAAAAATAAATGAAAAATAAATAAATAAAAAAATAAAGTTACAATGAATTCTCAGGCGGTCCAGGTGTGTTTGTTTTTTTTTAAGAATTTCCTGTGCAACAGGGACCTACTATATAGGACAGGGAACTATAGTCAATGTTTTGTAATAACCTATAAGGGAAAAGAATCTGAAAAAGTGGTGTGTATATATTCACATATGTGAATAACTTTGCGGTACACCTGAAACTAGCATGACATTTTAAATCAACTACAGTAAACAATTTTTAATTTAATTAGAAAAAGAATTTCCTGTGTCATGTCATTTCTTACACTTAGGAGAAGGTTTAACATGTAAACAGCCCCCTTCTTCTCTTCCAGACACGTGTCTCTCATTCACTCAGTCATTCGGCGCTCCTTGGCCGAGTGACTGTGTGAGAGGCTCTGGTGCTGGGGGCAGGGCGCTGCCACCCAAAAGGCTGTCAGCATATGTGCCCAGTGCTTACTGCACCGTGGGACAGAAGAGGGCTGTGACGGAGGTCTGGGCAAGCACAGAGGAAGACCCTGGGTGCTCTCGTAGGAGTGGGGGAGGAGTTCCAAAGAGGTGGTGTCTGGGGCATGGTTCTGGAGAAGAATGGGCTTCCCTGGTGGCTCAGCTGGTAAAGAATCCGCCTGCAATGAGGGAGACCTGGGTTCGACCCCTGGGTTGGGAAGATCCCCTGGAGAAGGGAAAGGCTACCCACTCCAGTATTCTGATCTGGGGTCGCAAAGAGTTGGACACGACTGAGCGACTTTCACGTCGCTTCACTGGAGAAGAATAACTAAGAATTGGAATTAGCTTCTTTTGGAGGCAAGATGTAACCTGAAACTTTCCACTTTACAAAATTCTTTTACTTTCAAATACCAAAGTGTCCTCATCTCCTTCCTCCAATTAAATAAATGACATTGGTTGGCCAAAAGATCTGTCCAGGATCCAAATGAACTTTTTGGTCAGCCCAATATGTACCAGTCTTCCTCAAAGTGTGGTCCCTGGACCAGCAGCATTGCCATCCATTGGGAACTTTGAGCTGTGCAAACTTTGAGCCCCATCACAGACCTACTGAGTCTGAGAACCATAGATTCACTTCCATAAATGCAGCTTGAAGAAGAAGAAAGAAACCTGTCCTTTTGTCCAAGTTTTTAAAAATACATGATTATAGGGGAAATTTTGAGTGAATCCAAGATGGGAAAATAATTTAGCGTGGCTGAGAGCTTGCCCAAGCAGTGCTTGTGGAGTCCCTAGTGTTCTACAGAGAGAGCCCTGAGTGCCGGGCTGGGCAGCCGCTGTCAGCCCCCCAGGAGCAGCTGCACACTCGGGAGGTCAGGGACTCCAGGGGACCAGATTGCCAGTTTCCTCCTCTGAGATAACAGTCCTGAGGCCCAATGCTAGACTAGAAGATTATTCTCTGAGAGGGAGAGTTTGTAGGTACAATGAGTAATAAAATTGTGTGATAAATTTTTTGTGAAAACGTGTAGAAACGTTTTACTTTTTTCACATGACTACTAGAAAATGTTAAATAGCCTGTGGAGCTCTCCCTTATGGCTTGCATAATATTCCTCTTAGCACACGTGATATGTAAGGTGTATATGAAATGGAGGGTAGACAGGATACAAAATTTGACAGCAGGAGAGTGGCTGTCCGGAACCACAAATGATCATTTCTTATTCATGTGTCATTTGTGTTGGTATCATGAAGATAGCTTGATGATACCAGCCATAAAAATCCTGCAGCAAACATCTTTTATATCCATACTCAAAAGCAGTTTTTAAATTCTAGAAAATGGACTTCTCATTGGAAGATAATGCATCGATCTGTAAAAACTAGAACATACAGCAATATGTACCAAAATAGCCACCCTACTCCTCCCCCTTGACTGCTTCAGACATCGGTCATTAATCAGGACATTTTTTCCCCTTCCAATCTCAAACACAGTGTCAATGTCTGTATCAACTGAGTGGTCTGAGGAGCTCTGCAGCTGGTGAGAGGTGCAGCCATGGTACAAAGTTAGGTCAAGCTGACTCCAAAGACTGAATTTCTTCTTTATGCCATACAGAGTCCCACTTCATAACTGGTGCACACTTGTATTTCTAGTTAAAGTCAATAAATCAATGTCTTATAAATTTGGTTGGTTGGCACAAGTCCACCCCTGAGAGATCAAATACCTTTTGATGTGCTGGCAACTAAGAGCCAGGTTCTAGACCAGGAATGGCCAGTACAGAGCATGTATCCTCTCTTCTCTCTTTTCCCTGAAGTCTGACAGACCTTGCCCATCAACTGCAGCACTAGACAATAGCCTCAAAGTCCTCTTCAACGCTGTGCTCCATGAAGCTACTGTTTTTTACTTTTTGGCTACAACATTTGGGATCTTATTTCCCTGACCAGGGATCAAACCCACGCCCCCTGCATTGGAAGCTCAGTCTTAACCACTGACCACCAGGGAAGTCCTGCTGTGTCTGGTTTAGAACCCACCAGGTAGTTTTGGCAGAGAAGGCAATGGCACCCCACTCCAGTATCCTTGCCTGGAAAATCCCGTGGACAGAGGAGCCTGTGGGCTGCAGTCCATGGGGTGGGGAAGAGTTGGCCACGACTGAGCAACTTCACTTTCACTTTTCACCTTCATGCTTTGGAGAAGGAAATGGCAACCCACTCCAGTGTTCTTGCCTGGAGAATCCCAGGGACGGCGGAGCCTGGTGGGCTGCCGGCTATGGGGGTCACACAGAGTCGGACACGACTGAAGCGACTTAGCAGCAGCAGCAGGTAGTTTTGGAATGGAATTTACAACAATGATAGTAACAGTTGTTACTGTATCAGGATTATTCTGATATTATCTAATGTATTATATATCTGAAATATATCTAATATATTTCTATATTCAGAATGTTGACATTGCTGCTATTCAAGAAAGTATACCAAGATCTCACATCCCATGTGGTGCAGCCAATAAAAAGAAAGGAAGAAAGTGTACACAGCTAGAAGGCAAATTTATAAATGTAAATACAGGGTGTGGCCAAAAGGTGGTGTTCCAAAAGAAGTACACTGTAAAAATTTCACGTTAAAGGAACTCTCAAGGATATTTGACTGAAAGTGCAAAGGATAAAATATTGAAAGCTGATCTAAAGTTAGAAAGGGTGTGACATTTGCTAAGGCATAGGAAAGATGCCTTGAAGGGGAGCACTATTCAAACTACTTGATGCAGTTTTTGCGAAGAGATAAAACATTTTATCAGTGTTTCTGTTTTAAATAACAATCTATTCAATGTTAGTTTTGCCATTTTTTAAAAACTTTTATTTTATTGAAGTATAATTGATTTACAATGTTGTGTCAATTTCTGCTGTGCAGCAAAGTGATTCAGTTTTATATACACTCTTTCTTATATTCTTTTCCATCATGGTTTATTACTGTATATTGAATAGTTCCTTGCATTATACAGTAGGACCTTGTTATTTGTCCATTCTGTGTAAAATATTGGGTTGGCCTAAGTGTTCATTCAAGTTTTTCCATAAGGTTTTACATAAGATGAACGTTTTGGCCAGCTCAATAAAGTAGCATCTGCTAATCCCAAACTCCCAATCCTTCCCTCCCCCACCCCTCCTCCCCTCTATATCTGTGAGTCATATCTGTTTCGTAAGATATATTAATTTGTTTTATATTTTAGATTATCCATATAAGTGATATCATGTGGTGTTTATCTTTCTCTTTCTGACTTGCTTTACTGAGCATGATCATCTCCAGGTCCATCCATGCAGCTGCAAATGGCATTATTTCATTCTTCTTTATGACTGAGTAATATTCTATTGTGTCTACTCATTTGTTGATGGACATTTAGGTGTTGTACCTAAATGGACATTTAGGAGATGTCTTGGCTGTTGTAAATAGTGCTGCTATGAACATAAAGGTGATGTGAATTTTCTTATTTATTTTTTAAAAATTTTCAAAATTAAATTTAACATTTTTATTTTATTCTATTCTTAAAATTTTTATTATTTTAGCATGTGTATTTTTGAATTGTAGTTTTGTTTGGATATAAGCCCACTCCCAGTCCACACCTCCTTTCCCCCCACCTTGCCCTCCATGGGGGATTTCAGGATCATATGGCAACTCTATTTTTAGTGTTTTTGAGGAAACTCCATACTGTTTTGCATAATGGCTGCACCAATTTACATTCCCATCAAAAGTGTAATAGGGTTTCCTTTTCTCCACACCCTCCCCAGCACTTGTTATTTGTAGACATTTTAATGTCTGACCCGGGTGAGGTGCTACCTCATTGTAGCTTTGATATGTATTTCTCTAATATTTACCAACATTGAGCATCTTTTCATGAGCTATTGGCCATCTGTCTTCTTTGAAGAAATGTCTATATAGGTATTCTGCCCATTTTTTAATGGTGTTGTTTGTTTTTTTGTTGTTGGTTGTATGAGCTGTTTGTACATTTTATAAATTCAGCCCTTGTCAGTTGCATCATTTGCAATATTTTTTCCCAGTCCGTAAGTTGTCTTTAATTTGTTTATGGTTCCCTTTGCCATGCAAAAGCTTTTAAAAGTTTAATTAGGTCTCATTTATTTATTTTTGCTTTTTTTTTCCCCTATTGCCTTGGGAGACTGACCTAGGAAAACATTGGTATGAGTTATGTCGGAAAATGTTTTGCTTATGTTCTCTTCTAGAAGTTTTATGTTGTCATGTCTTATATTTAAGTCTATAAGCTGTCTTGAGTTTGTTTTTGTGAATGGGTTCTAACTTCATTGATTTACAGTGTTGCTGTTTTTAAACTATTCCTGTCCATCTACAAATGAAAGTAAAAGGTTTTAATATTTTGGCAAAAAAATTTAATGAAACAACTGTCGTTTGTCCTATTGATTATTAAGATTACTTTGCTCTGTTTCAGCTTGCATGGTCATTTTTATGCTCCTGAACTACCATGCAATGTGAGGACTGCCTGTATGTTGATAAAACAAGAAGAAATTCAAAATCATAGAATCGTGCTGCTAATGCTTTGGCAATGTAAGTGTATTTTAAAGTCTAATTGGAGTTAGAAAAAAGATAAAGATGCAGTAATATTGTAGTCACATCTGCCAGTGCAAGCCTATAACTCACATAGCTATTTCAGAGGTGTGTGATGTATCTGAGACACAGGTGACCTGGATAGTCCTTGCCAAAAGGGTGGGAATATGGAAAGGAAAAGATGGGGAGCAAGCGTGAATCACTGTGTAATGTCTCATCCCCAGAAAACATGGTGGTCCACGTCAAGCCATCTTTACATTTGCTTTCTAAGGAATGAGTCTGCACCAATTAATTACAAGGCCACTGGCTGCAAAATCTCAGGGCTCCAGCTCCTCTTGCTGGGCATTTCTGCCTTCTACTTGCACACTGGCTCTGTTTCAGGCTGACGGCAAGTCAGGACAGCTGTCCCAGGCACCACATCATCACAGAGGCAGAGAGAGGATGTCTCTTCCAGCGTCTCCTTCTCAGGAGTGAGGAGAAGCCGTCCAGCCTATTGGGCAGAACTGGACCACACAGCTGCTGTGTCAGTCAGGGTTCAGTTGGACAATGAAGGCCATTCTCTGCATTCTGGATAGAAAAGCTTGATACAGAGTTAGGGGCGCACATGACTGCTGGGAGAGCTGGGAACTATCCTTGATGATCAGGGAGTTTGAGCCTGCGTGATCTTAGCCTGAAGCACCACCTGAGTGTGTGATTCCTCAAGTCTGTGCCAGGAAGCTGCTGACAATCTCTCACCTGCTCACATGCATAAAGCAGCCAACCCTAGAGGATTGACACCATCCTTTTGCCCCGAATTCCTCTTGTGAGCAATCCTCTGGAACAGGCAGAGACAGTGACTCCAGGGAAGCTGCTTCCTAGACTTAGAAGGGAATGTGATGGCCACTGGCCGCAGACCATCCAGCATACCCGTCCCTGCACCAGCCCCAGCACGAGGGAATGGTCCCTGAGATTGGCTTAGGAAGGCAGGATTTCCCTTTGATCCCGGGAGTAGGGAAAAGTCACTCTCCGCTGTGTCACATGGGGGAGGCTAGACACCCATCCCCCTCCCGAACCAGTGCTCGACTAAAAAGGAAACCGGGAGGAAAAAGCTGTTGGTGAGACAACCAGCCAGGCCTGTTACATGCTGTTCACACCATAATTGTAATTTTCTTTGCAAATAAGCATATTTATTACCAAAGTAGCTAGCTATATATTTTAAAGAAATGTGCTCTGTAACATTCACCACCTTACCTGTTATTACCCACATGGTACACTTTCTTGCAAGTCGCTCAAATCCTGTGCTAAATGGTAAAATTATAGCCAGCTGATTGGTAATTTATAGTATTACTGCATTCAGTAAAAAGTTAAAGCTCCTCTTAGAAAATTCCTCCATTAGCTTTTCTTCTCCAGATCACCAGCCAGATTTATTTGTCTGCTGCTGCTTTATATGCCTTGCCAGCACCCTGAGCACATCCTTGATTTAATGAACTTATTTGTGTGGCTGAAATTTACAAGATTGGCCATGCCCCTTCCTGTGCGCCTCTTCCTGATCAACATTTGGCTGTTTTTTTTTTTAACATCCCAGTTAATGCCATCCCAGTTTCCTCAGAGACTGTGGGACCAGTTTTCCCCTGGGAGAAGGAAAGTGGATGGCTGTGAGTCTATCTCGGGGCCCGAGGGAAAAAAAAATGCACGTGGCAAGGATGCTGATTTTCTTACCAGGGCTCTTTACAGTAAATCCTTGCCATCAGTAAGCCCAGAAAACGAACCTTTTCGGTAGAGGAATCAGGAAAGTTATATATGTGCAGGTGCTAGGGAGTGGTTTCTGTTCTAGAAGGGCCTCAGCGTTTCCTCCCACGGGCCTCCTTGGGTATGCAAGCTGCATATGTATTTATAACTCTGCAATGAAAAAGTGAACTTTATTAGCAGAGATAACTGTCATAATTCAAGCAACTGCACTCTGTATAGCAACCGGAGACTCTAGGCAGCAGGATAATGTATGTTCTGTCAAACCGTGTGTAAGTATAGGCGCCTTATGAGTCACTAACTGGGCATGAACAAGGAAGAGGAAGCACTCCTGTGGGGGGCCCTGGGGGGCCTGCAGACTGTGTCCAAATGCTTCTTCCAGAGAGCTGGTTTGGCCTCGAGGTCAGTGAAGTCATCGTGAATTTTTGCATCCTAGTAGCAGCCTGCTCCAGTATTCTTGCCTGGCCTGGAAAATTCCACCGCCTGGGCAGCCCGGTGGGCTACCGTCCGCGGGGTCACAGGGAGTTGGCAAGACTGAGCACACACGCGGCAGTCTTCCATAAATGTTTGTGGAGGGAATGAACGGATGAAGTGTTGACCTAAGGACACGCCGTGGCTCCTGAACTGTCCTCTGTGTGTGTGTGCACTCCTCCCCTTCCTAGCCAAACGTTTATTCTAAATCAGCGGAGCCACAGCTGTGCCATTGAAGAGCCTCACTCGCAAACACAGCCAGCCAAGCGAGGAGGCTCTAAGCCAGCGACTCTCCATCTAGGCTGCACATGAGCCTCACTTGGCAATGTTTGGAGATCCCAGTGCTCACACTCGAACCTTAGACCAGCCGAAATCAGAACTCTCCAGAGCTGAGACCGAGGCATCGGAACCCGGCCAGTGAGAACCGTGGCTCCAGGAGGGCGTGGAGGCTGCTCTGGCTCAGGGGCTGGGGGACCCAGAAGACACCCCTCAGCCAAAACCTTTCTAAGTTTAGCTCAGCTTCCAATATTTTATCCTTTGCCCTTGCAGTCAGATATCCTTAAGAGGTCCTTTACTGTGAAACGCTTGTAGTGCTGCTTTCCCTGGAGGCTCATGGTGCAGACAGGAAGGAAGGACTTACGATGGGAATTAGCAATTTGTAAGGGGCACACGGAATACTTGAAACAACAAAACGATGCCCAAGTCAGTGCCCCACTCTCCAGCCTCCAGGTCGCGGGCATGTGAGCACTTGGGGCTCTTCCTACTACCTGGTGACTACAGTTCCTGATCACAGCTCCTCCCCACCACCACAGATCTCCCTGGGGACCTCCTAACTCTCTTGGGGAAGGCTGGGGAAAGGTAGATCGGGGTTGTTTTGGTTTGTAGCCTGTTTTGGTTTGTAGGCCTCTTCAGAGTGGGGGACGGCTGAGCCGTGACTCAGGGGAAATTCTAAGTTGCTACAAGCTACAGCAAGCGTGTGTCAGTGGGAGGTGAGAACGACAAATAGAGGGCTGAAAACCGTGCCAGGAACCTGCCTGGTGGATAATCAAAACTTGCCTATAAATAATAATGGAACGATGAACATGTTGGTGAAGTTATTTCTAAAGCAGTGCATAGGCAAAATGAGCGCTTCTCATGAGCAAAACCTCACCCTGTTCCAGAAGGCCAAGGAAAAATCCAGAATGCCTATCTGCTGGTGGTGCCTATATGAACAATTTTTCCAGACATCTGAAAGCTACCCTCATTTGATGCCAAGAAACCTGAACTTTTAATTGTGTAAGGGGACTTTTTCTCAAAGGGATTATCTTCTCCCGAGAGGAGATGAACAGAGTGCATAGTCATTTACTGGCTTGGGATCCGGGAAGCAGAACCCAGAGTTCTCTACAATCACCCTTTTCACGTGGTCTCATGCTGGGGCCCAGGAGTGGAGCATGGAACCCAGGCTGAAGGCCATCAGAGTGGCTCATTTCCCCTGGGTGCCGGCCAGGGACTCTAGTGCACGGGCTTTATGACAATTATTCTCCTTGTTTTGAGCCCTTTCTGGCTTCCAAACACTCAGGTATGTTTTGAATAGATACAATGACTGCAAATCTGGTCTTTGTATAAATACAGAATACTGAGATGAATGTACTGTTATTTTTTTTAACGTTCTTAACATTTACTTTGGTTTTTTTAACATCTTCTGTTCCTATCGCATGACTTAAGCATACACAATGGAGAAACAGCTCAAGAAAGGGATCTAAAATAATCCATACCCAACTTCAGGCTCATTTCTCAAACTATTTTGTGCACAGTCTTATTCTGCCTCGGGACCCTAGCCATGACAGCATTGACGTTATTGTTGCATAGCTAAAGTAAAATAAAGCATCATACCATTTATCCCACAATCAGCTTTTATGAGACTTGCATTGTCATAGACCTTTAAGGGGGAAAAAAAATGTGTGTTGTGGAAAATTTTGTACAAAACTCTGTGTACCTGACTCAATTTTGAAGCTCCCCCAGGCCTCATGGTTTAGAATTGTGGGTGAAATTAAACCCACTGATGGATTAAGTGCCTACACTTGGTTCATTGCCGAGTTAGTGAAGGGAGGTGGGATGCTGTCAGAAGCCGTCACATCAGGATGTGACAAGGAGGGAAGAAGCTGCCACTCACTCCCGGCGGCAGAGATGTGCCATGTGGGGAACACGCCAGCCCTGGCAGCCTCACTGGGCCCTGTTTTCAGGGCCCCATTATATTACCAGACTGACACATGCACTTCACAATTACAGTTTTGTGTCATTCAGAAAAGTCTACAATTATGGCCACATGGCTTTTTTTTTCTCCCAAGGCAGGAAAGTGCTTAATCCATTTCAGAAAACCTTACATCAAAGAATGGTTAGGTCTAGACATTTAAAATGACAAATTTGAATTATCTGGTAAGACCACTAATCTAGGTTTCCCAATTCCAACTAATAGGATAGAAAATTAAAAAGAGTCCCAGCTTTTATTTCCAGTTGTGTTATTAACTAGCTATGTGGTCTGGGAGCCTGGTTTTCATACCTTTAAACTGGAAAGGCCTAGATTTACACTGTCTAGTATAGTGCTACATACAATTATTTAAATTTAAGTTAATTAAAAATAAATAAGATGAAAAATTCAGTTCCCTTTGGGACTTCCCTGGTGGTCCAGTGGTGAAGACTCTGTGCTTCCAATGCAGAGGGCCCAGGTTCGATCCCTAGTCAAGAAACTAGATCCCACATGCCACAACTAAAGATTCCACAGGTTACAACTAAGACCCAGTGCAACCAAATAAATAAAACGTTAAAAAAAAGATTGAGTACCCCAGACACATTAAAAGTGTACCATACTAGACAGTGTAAATCTAGGCCTTTCAGTTTCAGTTCAGTTCAGTCACTCAGTCGTGTCTGACTCTTTGAAACCCAATGGACTGCAGCACGCCAGGCCTCCCTGTCCATCACCAACTCCCATAGTTTACTCAAACTCATGTCCATCAAGTCAGTGATGCCATCCAACCATCTCATCCTCTGTCGTCCCCTTTTCCTCCTGCCTTCAATCTTTCCCAGCATCAGGGTCTTTTCAAATCAGTCAGCTCTTCACATGAGGTGGTCAAAATATTGGAGTTTCAGCTTCAGCATCAGTCCTTCCAGTGAATATTCAGAACTGATCTCCTTTAGCATGGACCAGTGTGATCTCCTTGCAGTCTAAGGGACTTTCTAGTTTAAAGGTATGAAAACCGAGCTCCCAGACCACATAGCTAGTTAATAGCACAACTGGAAATAAAAGCTGGGACTCCTCTTTAGTTTTCTTTCCTATTACATGAGTTGGGTGGCCATCATATTGGAGAGTGCAGATATAGAACATTTCCATCGTCACTGAAAATTCTACTGGTCTGCCCTGCTTTAGATCCTGAAAGTAAATTATGTTTCATATCTTGTGCCCCTGCCTGTTGATGGATAATGATTAATGGAAAATGTCCCAGGCTATCTGCTGAGGTTGTGAGCCATCCTGGCTCTCTCTGAGAACTGCTCCCTGGTCCACAGGACTGGGCACAGCATAGACGCTTTGAAAGCTGTCACTTCGGTTACTCAGACCCTCTCTCTTGGGAATTTGGTGCTAAGATTCAGATATAATCTCTAAACATGAGTACATTGAGTCTGAGTACAAGATCTCAAGCAGCTAGAAATGCAGAGAAAGCCTGACTGCAGACAGAAAACAGGGAAGCATGCAAAAACCCAGAGATCAAGGACTTTCAAGTTCCTGGTTGCTCAGGCCCAGCTGCATTCTTGCACTTGAGTTTGGGGAGGTATCTTTGTATAAAATTTCTCCGTATTTGGCTCCAGTTTGGCTCAAGTTGATTTCCATTACCTGTAACTGAAGAATCTACTATCTAAATCAAGAGTTGTTTCTGAGAATTGAGAAGAACTCTAAAGCTCTATTCAGACACAGCAGAAGAATGTAGTGATTGATTGACGATGTCTGCTATGGGTACGGATTGGGGAAGCGGAAGCATCTGTGCTAAATATTTGCCAACTCTGATTAGCTAATTTCTGGAAAGCTCTTCAGCTCTCAAATTCTTTTTGTTTCTCTGGTGAATACTTATGGATTTTTCTTCTGATAACGCTGGATGAACAGAATATTTTTGCTTCACACCCTAATGTTTACTATTAACTATTTCCATTGGTGAAATAAAGTTTAATGACACTTTAAAACCTTAGAGAAATAATAAATTGGAGCTATTAAGCATCAATGTCTCCAAGCTTTACATAAAATGTGAGCTCTAAATCCAATAAAATGTTAGCAAACTTTTATTGGATTTAGAAAAACATCTGCTTCATTGACTATGCTAAAGCCTTAGACTGTGTGGATCACAACAAATTGTGGAACATTCTTAAAGAGATGGGAATACCAGACCACCTTACCTGCCTCGTGAGAAACCTATATTCAGGTCAACAAGCAACAGTTAGAACCAGACATGGAACAACAGACTGGTTCAAAATTGGGAAAGGAGTACGTCAAGGTTGTGTATTGTCACCCTGCTTATTTAACTTATGCGAGTACATCATGTGAAATGCTGGATGAAACACATGCTGGAATCAAGATTGCTAGGAGAAATACCAATAACCTCAGGTACACAGATGACACCACCCTTATGGCAGAAAGCAAAGAACAACTAAAGAGCCTCTTGATGAAAGTGAAAGAGAGAGTGAAAAAGTTGGTTTAAAACTCAACATTATAAGGAAGTAAAAATAAATTAAATTTCTTTGGAAAAAAAAAAAAAACTCAACATTAAAAAAACTAAGATCATGGCATCCAGTCCCATCACTTCATGACAAATAGATGGGGAAACAATGGAAACAGTGAAAGATTTTATTTTGGGGGGCTCCAAAATCACAGCAGATGATGACTGCAGCCATGAAATTAAAAGACACTTGCTCCCTGGAAGAAAAGCTAAGGCAAACCTAGACAAACAAGAAGCTATTAGAAAGCTTTAAAAAGGTTTGTGTATTAAAAAGCAGAGACATTACTTTGCCAACAAAGGTCTGTATAGTGAAAGCTATGGCTTTTCTAGTAGTCATGTATGGATGTGAGAATTGAACCATAAAGAAGGCTGAGCACTGAAGAATTGATGCTTTCAAACTGTGTTATTGGAGGAGACTCTTGACAGTCCCCTAAGGAGATCAAACCAGCCAATCCTAGAGGAAATAAATGCTGATGATTCATTGGAAGGACTGATGCTGAAGCTGAAGCTCCAACACTTTGGCCACCTGATTAGAAGAGCCAGCTCATTGGAAAAGACCCTGATGATGGGAAAGATTGAAGGCAGGAGGAGAAGGGAACAACAGAGGATGAGGTGGTTGGATGGCTTCATCAACTCAATAGACATGAGTCTGAGCAAGCTCCAGGAGATAGTGAGGGACAGGGAAGTGGGCATGCAGCTGTCCATGGGGTCGCAAAGAGTCAGACACAACTGAGTGACTGAACTGATTGAATTTTTTAGCAATGCCAGTCAAATTCCCTAAAACTTGTATCTTATGTTTTTTTTTTTAAGTCACACTATGAAGCCACCATCACTCTGATACCAAAACCAGACAAAGACGCTACCAAAAAGGAAATTACAGGCCAATGTCTTTGATGAATTTAGATCTGAAAGTTCTCAACAAAGTATTAGCAAACTGAATCCAACAACATATAAAAAAGATCATACACCACAATCAAGTAGGATTCATTCCAGGGTCATAAGGATGGTTCAACATATGTAAATTAATCAATATGATACACCGTATTAACAAAAGACAAAAACCACAAGATCATCTCAATAGATGCAGAGAAAGCATCTGGTAAAATTCAGCAGCCTTTCATGATAAAAGTCTCTTACCAAAGTGGATATAGAGGGGCCATATCTCAGCATAATATGGGACAAACCCACAGCCAATATAATATTCAATGGTGAAAAGCTGAAAGCCTTCATGCTAAAATCTGGAACAATCTAAGGATACTCACTCTCATCACTTCTATTCAACATAGTATTGGAAGACCTCGCTGCAGCCATCACACAAGAAAAGGAAATAAAAGGTATCCAAATTGGAAGAAAAGAGGTAAAATTGTCATTAGATGGAGATGGCATTATGCTGTAAATATAAAACTTTAAAGATGCCACACAAAAACTTCTAGAACTGGTAAGCAAATTCATCTAGGTAGCAGGATATAAGATTAACATACAGAAATGAGTTGCATTTCTTTATACTAACAATGAAATATCAGAAAGAGAATGTAAACAAACAATCCCTTTTAAAATTGCAGCAATAAATAAATAAATAAATAAATAAAATAATTAGGAATAAACCTCACCAAGGAGGTGAAAGACTTATATGCTGAAAACTACAAAACATTACTAAAGCAAACTGAAGATGATTCAAAGAAATGGAAAGATATCCTATGCTCTTGGACTGCAATAATTAATATCATTAAAATGACCATACTACCCAAAGCAGTCAACAGATTTAATGTGATCCCTATCAAATTACCCATGACATTTTTCATAGAATTAGGATAAATAATCCTAACGTTTATATATTATAAAACAATTTTTAAAAAACCAGAACTGCCAAAGCAATCCTTTGGAAAAAGAACAAAGCAGAAGGCATAACCCTCTCAGACTTTAGACAATAATGCAAAGCTACAGTAATCAAAACAGTACGGTCTTGGCACAAACACAGACATATAGATCAATGGAACAAAACAGCGAGCCCAGAAATAAACCCACACAACTATGAACAATTAATCTTCAACAAAGGAGACAAGAGTATACAATGGAGAAAAGACAATCTCTTCAGCACGTGGTGTTGGGAAAGTTGAACAGCAACATGTAAACCAATGAAGTTAGAACACAACCTCACACCATACTCAAAAAGAAACTCAAAACAGCTTAAAGACTTAAATATAAGACATGACAACATAAAACTCCTAGAAGGGGACATAGGCAAAACATTCTCTGATACAGATCGTACCAATGTTTTCTTTTGTTGAATGTGAAGGCTACTCCATTCCTTCTAAGGGATTCTTGCCCACAGTAGTAGATATAATGGTCATTTGAATTAAATTCGCCCATTCCTGTCCATTTTAGTTCACTGATTCCTAAAATGTCGATGTTCACTCTTGCCATTTCGTGTTTGACCGCACCCAATTTATCTCGATTCAGGGACCTTGCATTCCAGGCTCCTATTCAATATTGTTCTTTATAACCTTAAACTTTACTTTTTTTTTTTTTTCCGCTCAGTCATGTCCGACTCTTTGCGACCCCGCGGACTGTAGTCTACCAGGCTCCTCCATTCATGGGATTCTTCAGGCAAGAATACTGGAGTGGGTTGCCATTTCCTTCTGCATTGAACTTTACTTTCAGTGCTAGATACAACCAAAACTGAGCACATCATTTCCACTCTGGCTCATCCTCTTCCTTCTTTCTGTAGCTATTTCTCCACTCTTCCCCAGTTGTATTTTGGACACGTTCCTACCTAGGGGGAGTTCATCTTTCAGTGTCATATTTCTTGCCTTTCATACTGTTCCTGGGGCTTTCAAAGCAAGAATACTGAAGTGATTTGCCATTCTTTCTCCAGTGGGCCATGTTTTGTCAGGCCCTAACTAGCAGGGACATGCCCTTCAGCCACTCACTGTAGCTGGATGACATGCCTGGTGCCCTGGTTGTCCCACTGCTGATCCTCTTTGAGCATGTAAACCTTCACTGGCCATCGGATGTTGGTTGACCTGTGGCTGGGGGTCGAGGCAAAGGCCTGGCCTGACTGGCTGGGAAGGGGGTCCAAGGAAGGCTGGAGCCAGTATTGGAGGTGCCCAAGAGTGGAGGGCACCCTGGCCTCACTGCTGCTGCTGGCCACCCTGGAGCTGACCTGCCACCCAGGAGTTGACAACAAACTGTAGACTGTTCTTGAAGAGATGGGAATACCAGGCCACATTACCTGCCCCCTGAGAAAGCTGTATGCAGGACAAGAAGCCACAGTTAGAGCCAGACATGGAACAACAGACTGGTTCAAAATTGGGAAGGGAGTACATCAAGGCTGTATATTGTCACCCTGCTTACTTAACTTATATGCAGAGTTCAGTTCAGTCACTCAGTCATGTCCGACTCTTTGCAACCCTATGGACTGCAGCATGCCAGGCCTCCCTGTCCATCACCAACTCCCATAGCTTACTCAAACTCATGTCCATTGAGTCTGTGATGCCATCCAACCATCTCATCCTTTGTCATCTCCTTTTCCTCCTGCCTTCAATCTTTCCCAGCACTAGGATCTTTTTAAATGAGTCAGCTCTTTGCATCAGGTGGCCAAAGTATTGGTGTTTCAGCTTTAGCATCAGTCCTTCCAATGAATATTCAGGACTAATTTCCTTTAGGATGGACTGTTTGGACCTCCTTGCAGCCCTAGGGACTCTCAAGAGTCTTCTCCAACACCACAGTTCAAAAGCATCAATTCTTTGGTGCTCAGCTTTCTTTATAGTCCAACTCTCACATCCATACATGACTACTGGAAAAACCATAGCCTTGACTAGATGAACCTTTGTTGGCAAAGTAATGTCTCATATGCAGAGTACATCATATGAAA
Source organism: Dama dama (assembly GCF_033118175.1). Classification (NCBI taxonomy): domain Eukaryota; kingdom Metazoa; phylum Chordata; class Mammalia; order Artiodactyla; family Cervidae; genus Dama; species Dama dama. Next base: position 65,623,954 of record NC_083699.1, on the reverse strand, counting down.
TCCTGGGTTGGGTGACTCACAAAGGGATCAGACTGCCAGGAGAAATATCAATAACCTCAGATATACAGATGGTACCACTTTAATGGCAGAAAGTGAAGAGGAACTAAAGAGCCTCTTGATGAAGGTGAAAGAGGAGAATGAAAAAGCTGGCTTAAAACTCCACATTCAAAAAATGAAGATCATGGCCTCCAGTCCTATCACTTCATGGCAAATAGATGAGGAAAAAGTGGAAACTGTCAAATTTCATATTCTTGGGCTCCAAAATCAATGGGGATGGTGACTATAGCCACAAAATTAAAAGATACTTGCTCCTTAGAAGAAAAGCTATGACAAACCTGGACAGCATATTAAAAAGCAGAGACCTCAGTTTGCCAACAAAGGCAAGTATAGTCAAAGCTATGGTTTTTCCAGTAGCCATGTATGGATGTAAGAGTTGGACCATAATGAAGTCTGAGTGCCAAAGAATTGATGCTTTCAAACTGTTATGTTGGAGAAGACTCTTGAGAGTTCCTTGGACTGCAGGGAGATCAAACCAGTTGATCCTAAAGGAAATCAACCCTGAACATTCATTGGAAGGACTGATGCTGAAGCAATACTGATGACAATACTTTGGCCACCTGATGAGAAGAGCTAATTCATTGGAAAAGACCCTGATGCTGGGGAAGACTGAGGGCAAGAGGAGAAGGGGACTACAGAGGATGAGATGGTTGGATGACATCACTGACTCAATGGGCATGAGTTTGAACAAGCTCAGGGAGATAGTGAAGGGCAGAGAGGCCTGCCTTGCTGCGGTCCCTGAAGCTGCAGAGTCAGACATGACTTAGCAACTAAATAGCAACAACAATGTTTTCTTAGGCCAGTCTCCCAAGGCAATAGAAATAAAAGCAAAAATAAACAAATGAGACCTAATCACACTTATGAGCTTTTCTATTGCAAAGAAATCCATAACAAAGAAAAATGACAGCCTTACAGAATGGGGGAAAATATTTGCAAATGATGCAACTGACAAGGGCTGAATTTACAAAATATTCAAACAGCTCATACAACCAATAACAAAAAAACACACAAGCCAATCAAAAAATGGGTAGAATACCTAAATATATATTTCTGCAAAGAAGGCATACAGATGGCCAATAGGCACATGAAAAGATGTTCAACATTGCTAATTATGAGAGAAATGCAAATCAAAACTACAATGAGCTCCTACCTCACACTGGTCAGTATGACCATTATTAAGAAGTCTACAAATAACAAATGCTGGTGAGAGCATAGAGAATATGGAACCTTCCTACACTGTTGATGGGAATGTAAATTGGTGCAGCCATTATGGAAAACAGTTTGAAGACTCCTCAAAAAACTAAAAGTGGACTTGCCATATGATCCACCAGTCTCATTTCTGGGCATATATTTTGAGAAAACTATAATTTAAAAAGTTTCATGTAGCCCAATCTGCCAATAGGGGCACCATTTACAATAGCCATGACATGGAAGCAACCTAAATGGCCATTGACAGATGAATGAATGAATAAATAGGATGTGGTGTATATATGTATATATTACTCGGCCATTAAAAAAAAAATGAGGTAATGCCATTTGAGAGAACGTGTATGGGCCTAGAGATTATCATACTGAATGAGATAAGTCATAGCATATGATATCACTTATATGTGGAACCTAAAATATGACATAAATCTTCCCTGAGGAGTGTATCTGGACCAGTAATCTTATGTTCTCTCCTCAATTTGTTGTGGGCTTCCCCGATAGGTCAGTTGGTCAAGAATCTGCTTGCAATGCAGGAGAACTGGCTTCGATCCCTGGGTTGGGAAGATCCCCTGGAGAAAGGAAAGGCTACCCACTCCAATATTCTGGCCTGGAGAATTCCATGGATGGTGTAGTCCATGGGGTCACAAAGAGTCAGACATGACTGAGTGACTTTCACTTTCAATTTGTTGTGTGATTTCTAGACTGTTTTTCTGGAGAGTTTCATCGCTGGTCACCATAAATTCAGGAGAACCAGCCAGTAACCATTCCTTGCCCTCCACCCAGGTACAAATGAAACAGTTCTTTTATTTGTTTTATATATTGGGCTTCCCAAGAACATTGTCTTAGGTCAAGTTTCCTGGAAGCAGAACCTGAAACAGTTTTAGATGCATATAGTTTATTGAGGAATTCCCTGGAAAGAAGCCTATAAGGGAGTAAGGGAAGCGGGACATGACCTCAGGTAACTTCGAGCCTTGGCCTGATCCACAGGCACTCTAAAATGTAAGTTGCACTACAGAGTTGCTCTGCCTTGAAACTAGGGGACCAGGGTTTATGGCCCTGCATCCATCAGTCATTGGCTGCTTGGGGTGAGAATTGGGGGTGATGCATCTCAAAATTGTCTGGGTGGTACAGCTCATCCAATAGCAATTGTCCAAAGAGGGTATCCAGAGAAGGTCATAGGCAGATGCTTTTATCGACAGGACTTGCAGCAGGCAGGAAGTACTGCCTAGTGGAGAAGGTTGGACAGGACATTAGCCTATGAAGACCTAAGTAGAGAAGACCAGGCCAGGACCAGAGCCAATACCAAATACCATCTGGTATTTTGGCCTCAAGCATCAATGTGGAATCACAGTGAGCAGGGCTGGACCCTGAGAAGCCAGAGGGGCTCCCATGCAAAGAGGCTTGGGGTCTAGAATCCTAATAGTTCGGGCATTCTCACTGGCCCTTTCTTCCTGGGTCGACAAGCAATCTCAGCTTTCTGCATCACACTTTTGGATGATTAAGAAAAGTGAGAAAAAGGAAAAGCAAAGAGACCAAATCCACTCAAAGATATAAACCCTGATACTGTGGCTTAGTGTGAAGCAAAGCCCTGTTCTTCCTTCACTCTCCTAAGGCAGATTTAGTTAAGTGCTTATGCTGGGCCCAGCACCGAGTGCGTCTGTGAAGGCAAATACCAAGGAGCAGTTCCAAGGCCATTTTGAGCAATGGCAACGTGACTAAAAATAAGTGCTGCTGTAGGGTATTTGGTGTCCTCAAGCAAGGACAGGCCAAGAGAGGTGGGACTTGCGAAGAGTCTGGGTCAGTGGGGAGCGCTGAGAAGTATAGCAATAGCCCCCAGTGAGCCTGCCAGGGACTCCGAGGAAAGAGCTGAGGTCCATGTGGGGCATTAACCAAGTGCCAGTGTCTGAGGAAGCAAGTTAAGGTCAGTGTTCAGAAGCCTGGGCCAAGGAGAGGCAGTCGGCACAGGGGCATGGCAGGGCTAGGCGCTGGGTGAAGGAAGATGACGATAACATATTTAGCACCTACTACTTGCCAAGCACTTTGGATACGTTTAATCCTCACAATAACCTTGCAGGACAGGCATGGGTTGGCCAAAAAGTTCATTTGGATTTTTCCATAAGACGTTATTGGGAAAACCCAGACGAACTTTTAGGCCAAGCCAATGTGAGGTTCAGAAAGATGAAAACAGTGCTTCTCAAATTTCAACGAGCATAAGAATCACCTGGGATTGTGCTAAAATACAGACTCTGGTTCAGTGCGTCTGGGGTGGACTCAAGGTTCTGCATTTCTAAGCAGCTCCAGGTAACGCTGATCCTGCTGGCCCACCACCCATCCTTTGAGTTTCATCACCACAAAGTCCATGCCTTTATTATTATGAAGGGAAGGGAAGGAATGAATGGCAGGAAAACAAAAGCATTCTAGTTTGAGAGGCTAGTCTTCCAAACAGAGTCATGGCCATGGACTCTGGACTGTGGCTGTCTGCCCTCCTGGGTGTGGGCAGGAGTGGGCAGGGAGGTGTGCTGACCTGAAGAGGGGAGTGGCCTACTCTGGATGCTTGGAGGGGGGTTCCTGACAGTTCTTGGAGGTGACTTACTCATTTCAGTGCATCTGATCCGGTGTCCTGTAGTCACTGCTCATGGCTGGTTTAATGGTCAGTTAATTTGGATAAAATAATATGGTAGAAATTACTTTTCAGGAGCAACTTTCAAGTTGCTAGCCTCAGAAGGAAACAGAATCCACTTCTCAGAAGTTCTCTTGATCTTCTTTGAAAAAATGGTTTCTTCTTTATCTAAGACCTTCTCGTGGGCCTTATTATGAAATTTCCTCCTCTGTATCATTCTGAATATTGGTACAAAAGCTTTTTGAAACATTACTTAGGGCCTTCTGCTAGTTTTTAAGTTGTGATAATTATCGTTATGTATTTTTTAAAAGACCTTGCATTTGTATGATGTGCTACAGTTTTTAGAATGCTTTGACATTTTCTTCCTTATCTCCACACAGGAGATCACTGACCCAGGATGTCACTATTGTTTTCCCAGTTTATGGAGAAATGAATGGAGGCACAGAAAGGTGAAGTAAGCCATTAAGGTCCTGTGGCTACATAAGGGTAGAGACACTAACATGTTTTGAATATTTGCTGCTGTCAGGCACTGATCTAAACCTTGTATGTAGTAGGTCACTTAGTTCTTGCTCTAACTCCAGTATTTCCCCCATTTTACAGATGAGAACAACTGAGGCCTCAAGGTATTACCTATTTATTCAAGGTTACATGGCTAGCAAGAGGAAGAACCAGGGTCAGAAATGAGGCATTGGGGCTTCTAACTTCTACACCAGAAAGGACCTATTGCAATGTTTGGGGCCATGGCAGAAGCAAAGCACGTGAGTGAGGGACTCTCCACCCCTGTCCTAGAGTAAACGGCGGCCTGGCCAGCCACAGGGAAGACCTTTAGAGGCTTGGAAACATTACTCTCAAACAGGAGGAGGGATTTGCCAGGCTACCCAAATGGGTAGATGGTAAATAAAGCCTCTTAAAATCATCTGTGGAGCCCAGCCAGCTCCACGTCTGGAGGGTATCTGAGGCTGACACTTCAATTCAGGGCCAGCTGCCAAAGCAACCCACCCCAGTCGGCCCCTCGCTAGGTCTTTTGACTCCCCCTTACTCAGCCCACGTGCATCAGAAGGTACAACGAAAAGACTTTAATGAAGGAATTGCTTGTCGAGGGATGAATCGGGTCAAGGGAACAGGTGAAGGCTTAAGGCACCCGGACGCCAGCAGGAAGCTGTCCCCACCCTTCTAGGCTCGGAAGGGGCAGGGGAAGGGAGGCTGAGAAGAGGCTGTGAGCGGCAGGCGTGGAGGGACTGTGGTGTGAGGGAGCAGCGAGGAAGAGAGAGGGGAAGAGCCGCTGTTCCCGCTCTCCTCCCGCCCTGCGGTTTCCCGTCAGCGCCTCTCATGGCTGGGTCTGCTCAGAAGCCAGCTGGCCAGGGAGCCGGCTGATGCGGTGCCCTGGGATCAGCCTCCTGAGCGCAGAGCGGGCCGGAGGAGGCGGGGAGCGTGTGCAGGAGAGGAGGGCCGGACACGGAGGCACCGGCGCGGATCTCTAGCTGGTTCTCCCGCCCCCGCCCACCCCGCCTTCCAGTCCACCCGCCGGGCTGCATTCTCCGATCCTGCGTTCATGTCCTTGGCTGAGTTTTCTGACCCAAAGGACTTTTTCCAAAGAGGCTTCCCTGCTATGAGGAATACGGAAGACTGGCCAATGGCAGGGTCCCGGGATGTCTGAGATGCCAACCGTCTGGGTGTGTGAGCTGGCTTTCCAGAATGTGCGTGGCTCTGGTGTGGAGCCGGCCGGGAACCACGCTGGGTGACGGAACCTGAGAAGTTACAGACTGAGGGGGCAGTGGACGCCGGATGCGGTCTCGTGGCTGCAGGGCCTCCTTAGGAGCAGTGGGCTGTGGGCTCCGCACCCCAGACCCCTGGGTGCGAACGGCTCGTGAAGCCCCTGAGGTTGTGAGAACAGACTCGGGGGCCACACGGCTTGAATCCAAATCTAGACGCCGGCACTCTCTGGCTGGCTGACCTTGGGCAAGTTCGTCCTCTGACCTCATTTTCCTCATCTACAAAATGGGGAGAATAATGGTACCCACCTGTGAGGGTTGTTGTGAGAATTAGTGGGGTTAATCCACAAAGTGGATTTTAGAATCCCATATACAGTAATCACCATTTAAAACTAAATAACCATGAAGGGCTAGTGTCCAATCAAATACGAATTTTTACCAAAAATTGGTGGAAATACTTAAAAGTAAAAGGAGGCATAGGTAGGCAGTAGGAACTCAACATATAAAAGGGTTTGGGGAATGTATCTCTCCGCACGTATTTTGTATTTCAGTCTCACCAGGAATCAAACTGCTGTGGTGAAACTTCATGTCACTAAGTTGGGTGAATCTTTATTGAGGACCTGCTCTCTCTCTCCTAGGGAGATTGTCACCTGATTTAATGCCCCACCCAATTCCCATCGAAAGCTCTTCCCGAAGAGAACTGACTTCACTTAGCGTTTGACGAAATATTTGAGGTGTTTTAAAAAGTCAGCTTAATAAGATTTCCGAACATCTTATTTTCTCCATTGACAAAATTAGGAAACAACAGTCCTTCGTGACAGGCTTGTTCTGAAGAACAAAGTGTCTGGTGCATGATGCTCATTAAACACGAGCTCTCGGTATCATATTTTGTGATTTTACTGTTGAAAAATGTGACAGGGTTATACAAGAAAATATACTCTGTGTTTTGGCTACTTTGAGGAATTGAATTCTTTGTTTGGATAATTAAACTATAAGACCTCCAATAAATGTGAGATTCGTGTATATAAAGTAATATTATAGATGGAGATACAAAGTTCTATTATGAAATTATCTTTTATCAAAAACAATATCTTCATCTGATCAAGCATCTAGACCTAGTTACAAAGCTACCAAAAGTACAGAGGACAGAAGAATATGTTAAATGACATCATGGGGATGCAATGAACGAAATCCAGACAGTGTGTGTAGTGGACTGAATTGAGTGCCCTCCTTCCCTTCTCCCTCTGTTATCATATATTGAAGCCCTAAAGCCCAATGTGGCTGCATTTGAAGGCAGGACCATAAGGAGGTAATTTAGGCTAAATAAGATCATAAGAGTGGGGCCCTAATCCAATAGGACTGGTGTCCTTATAAGAGGAAAAGACCCCAGTGGTCTCCCCCTTCCTTTTGGCGTGCATGCACAGAGGAAAGGCCATCTGATGACCCACAACAAGGTAGCTGTCCACAAGTCTGGAAGAGTTCTCACCAGAAGCCAACCCTGCTGGCAACATGATCTGAGACTTCTGGTCCCCAGGACCATGGAAAAATAAATCTCTGTTGTGTAAGCCACCCAGTCTGGAATACTTTGTTATGGCAGCCCACGCAGATTAATATGGTAGAAAACTCAACCAGACAAGCAACCTGTTTTTTTCAATGAATGATTTCAACAAGGAGAGAGAGAGAAAGAGAGGGAGGGAAAGAGAGAGAGAGAGAGAGAAAGGGCACGTACTACATGGAGCTGGATTCTCAAATTCAAGAGATTTAAAAGACACCAATCAGGACTTCCCTGGTAGTCCAGTGGCCAAGACTCCACACTCCCAATGCAGGGGTCCCAGGTTCGATCCCTGGTCAGGGAACTAGATCCCACATGCCACAATGAAGAGTTCTCATGTCACAATTAAAACCTGGGCAATATTCCCATGCCCCCCAGCCCCCGCAAAAGACACCAGTCATTTGCCTGGTCCTTCTTTGGATATGGTTTTCAAACAAACTGGAAAAAAGAAAAAGAGATAAATTAAGCTCCATTATCTCTCAGATTTCATCATCTCCCTGTATATGAGGTATTAATATCATTTTGTAAATGAGGATACAGGTGCTTGTTGAAGCTAAGCAATTTTGCCTAAGATCATTGTAGAAAATAAACATGTAAAGTGCTTAGAATAGTATCAAGAGTCTAGGAAGCACTCTGTATATTTTATTTGCTAGCAAAAAAAAAAAAAAAGGAGGAAGGAGAGGAGGAAAAAGATAATTATATTATTTATGACATTTATGAGACAACTGGAAATTTGAACACTGGATGTTTTATGATATTAAGGAATTTTTATTGTTTGACGTCTGATGAAATTATTCAGGTTTGGGCTTTTAGTTTTAAAAAAAAGAGTATATATCCAGATACATGCTGAAATATTTACAGATGAGTTGATATCTAGGATTTATTTCAAAATAATATGCAGGGTAGCAGGTGGTAAAATGGGGCTTCGCCAGTGGCTCAGTGGTAAAAAAAAATCCTCCTGTAATGCAGGAGATGCAGGAGATGTGAATTTGATCCTTGGATCGGGAAGATCCCCTGGAGGAGGGCGTGGTAACCCACTCCAGCATTCTTGCCTGGAGAATCCCATGAACAGAGGAGCCTGGAGGGCTACAGTCCATATGGTCGCAAAGAGTCTGACATAACTGAAGTGAATGAGCACATAGGTGGTAAAATAAAAGAAACAAGACCGGCTATAAGTCATTAATTGTTAAAGTTGCTTCTGGATTTGTATAGTTGCATTATACTGTTCTATTTTGTATGTATGTTTGAAATTGTCAAGAACTCAGATACTTTTTAATCTATAACCTACATATCTTTATACTTCTGCATCTTCACCCTCCCCTTTGCAAGCAAGCAAGCAATTAAGAAAGAAAAAAAGAAAAGATAAAACAGCATTACCAGTGCTGTTTCACCAGGTATTACCAGTGACCAGGGAAAAAATCAGTCATGGCAGGCTGTATCCTTCCTCAAAAAACAGGATTTTTTTGTAAAATTCCTGTAAAAAAAAAAAATGTTTAATGATTTCAAAAGGAGAATTTTTATAGAATAGGAAGAGAGGAAAGAAAAAAATGGCCAGAAAACTCAGCCATGGTTTTATGTGAAACTGCCACTCCTTCCAGACAAAACCACCTGCAAGGGAAAATCCCTTGTCAATCTCCGTTGTCATCCCGGATCACTTCCAGGAGCTGCCACCAGTGGATTCCTCCAGGAAGATGCGGTAATATTTGTTATGTTCTCAATCACCACCCGTGTTCTGGGACCTATGGGACAGGCAGAATCGGTGGGATGTTGTGTCCAGTGTGTGCTTGTACCTGGCAGATAAAAACAGCAAGTAAGACCTGCATATGTACAAACGGAATCAGTTCCCACAATGGTTCTCGCTGTGTGCTTCGCATTCTGCGGGCTTTGTATGCGGTGCGGTTGTGGTTTTACTCCTATCCTCAAGGAACCCACAATCTAGTAGGATGGTGTGATGAATACACCCAGAATTAATGACTGAGCCAGTAGATTAGGACTTTCGAGCTTACCAAGTGTTTTCACAGGTACAGTTTCATTTGATCCTTATAACAGATCCTGGAAGCAGCACAGAGTGACTTTAGCAAAGCAAATTCCAAACTTGGAGCTACAAAGTGAGTTGTGATAAACTAGAAGGAAATCTCCCTGACTTTTTTTTTGAAGTATAGTTGATTTATAATGTTGTGTTAATTTATGGTGGACAGCAAAGTGATTCAGATATATACATAGACACACACACACACACACGTGTGTGTGTGTGTGTGTGTGTGTGTATGTGCTCTGTCATGTCTGACTCTGTGACCCTAAGGACTGTCTCTGTCTATGGCTCCTCCATCTATGGAATTTTCCAGGCAAGAATACTGGAGTGGGTTGCCATTTCCTTCTCCAGGGGATTTTCCTAACTCAGGGATCGAACCAGCATCTCTTGCAACTTCTGTATTGGCAGGTGGATTCTTTACCACGGTGCCACTTGGAAAGCCCGTATGTGTATATAAGAAGTGCTATCTGTTAATCCCAAGGCCTTTATTTATCCCTCCTCCCCACTTTTCCCCTTTGTTGACCAGAAGTTGGTTTTCTATGTCTGTGGGTCTGTTTCTGTTTCATAGATAAGTTCATTCGTATCACTTTTATAGATTCCACATATAAGAGATGTCGTATAATATTTCTTCTCTGTCTGACTTACTTCATTTGATAGGATAATCTCTAGGTTCGTCCACGTTGCTGTAAATGGTGATATTTCATTCTTTTTATGGCTAAATACTATTCCATTGTATATATACCACATCTCCCTGACTTATAATCATTCATTGGATGCTAAGAGAATATGGGCGTTATCTGAGGCAGGCAAGAGAGGGTTATGACTGTATTTAGAAGAGCTTAAATTCAACCAAGTTACGTGACATAATATGAAAAAGTTGCTTATAAAATATGTTTTTTAACTGACCCCCTTTAATATGTACTGTTTTCCCTATGAGATGTACTGATCTCAAGAAAGATTTCTGGCTGGCGGTCTGGTCTCTTATATGCCTACTGGTTATATTATAGGCTTTTCTAGAGTCAGTTAGTTGAGCTTGTTTCCAAACCTGTTTGTGCCAGTTGTGCTATTTTGTAATTACGCAGTTCAATTAAAATATATGTTAACCCATGAAATAATGAGTAAAAAAAATAATGGGTCATTGTTTTTATGAAAATGAATTTGGGTGCTATGGAAGAACTTAACAAAAGTTTTTATTAAAATAAAGTTGTGTCTCCATTGCTGCCCTGCAAATAGGTTCATCAGTACCATCTTTCTAGATTCCATGTATATGTGTTAATATACAATATTTGTCTTTCTCTTTCTGACCGACTTCACTCTGTATAATAGGCTCTAGGTTCATCCACCTCATTAGGACTGATTCAAATGCATTCTTTCTATAGCTGAGTAATATTCCAATGTATATATGTATCACAATTTCTGTGTCCATTCATCTGTTGATGGACATGTTGATGTATGGCAGAAACCAACACGATATTGTAAAGCAACTATCCTCCAATTAAAAAATATAAAGTTGCTATTGAATAACACATAAAGGGAAAACTGTGATGAAAATTATAAAAATCTCAAATTACTTTGTAGCTGTCTTTATGTCGTTGCTCTACTTTAAAGAAACTTAAACTAGAATTTATAGATGATGCCTTATGAGTAGACTTTACACAAAGGAAAGGAGGTCAGTTTTAAAGAAAAGGTATTTTTCCTATATCAAAAAATTGGCACACAAAGAAAGGCGCTTTTAAATGTTTTAGAATAAATGCTACATGCATTCTTTTTTATGATTTTCTCATTTTTTCAATGAACTTTTAAAACATATTTTCCCAACAGCATTTCTCAGTTTGGTTAGGTAAGAGGGCTTGTACTGAGCTACGTCTGCACGGAGCCTAAATAAAGAAGAGTCAAGGAGAATAAAAGTTGATGGCGTTCTCCAAGGCTGTCTGCTTGAGAAAGGAGCAGACGCAGATAACTGTCTCTATGGCCTCTTGCCGAGTGGAGGGCATGGGTGGTTGAGTTCATCTAGACTGATGTCATTGGCCACTGGGACTGTTTAACATCCCCCTTGTTCTGATTTCTTCTTCACCAAGAGATTCTCTGTTTACAATCTGGCCATTGATGTGCATTTCCTCCTGGAAGTGAAAGTGCTGATGACAGAGTTGAGTCCTGATTCCTGAAGCTGTTAATGTTTTTCATCATAAATTAGAGAATTATTACAATGATGTTTAACTTCTAGAAGACAATATCTACTGCCTCTTCTGATCCATCTTGTGAAAACTTACCTTGAAGAGGGTGGAAGTCATCCAACAGTGTCAATATGTCTGCCAATTTTAGAAATATCGACCACAGATTCAAAGTGTTTCCATAACCTGCATGATCCAAATGAAACTGCTAGTTTGTGATCCATGCTTCAGAAGCCATGATGCAGAAGAAGGAGACATTCCTTTTGTGGTTGTTGTTTTGCTATCCAGCTTAGAGTCTGAGTCTCTTTGAATCAGCAAATGTGTTTATTTGCCATGGATTGAGGACCTACTATGCATAAGAAACTGTTCCAGGTGACTTACATACATTCAAATCGTCCTCATAATCTAGCAGACTTTGCATTTTACCCATGAAGAAGCAGATAGTCAGAGAGGTTAGTTGTCATACCCAAGCACACATGCTACAGCTGATACTCGAGGTCAGGCTTCTCTTGCTTCAGCATTCTTCTTCACTAAAAATATCACATTATTAAATTTATCAATGTCCCCCCTTTCTGTGATTAAAAATTTTCTGTCATGCTAACTGGAAATCATTTTTTTTTCGCTTCATTTGGTAAACAATTATCACAAGTTAAGAATTCCAGGAGAAACACTTCATATTGTCAGGAGACATTCTGAAAGAAGACAAGGTCAGCCCCATGGCCAAATAAATGGGGCAACCTCAGTGGCGCTTGTGTGATTCCCCGAAATGCAGAGGTGCTAACACCAGGCTACACAGCAGGCAGCTGCTCCAAGGAGAGTTAAACTTGGGACGTTTCCACAGTCAACACAACGAAAATGATTATTAGTTGCTTACATTGTGTCAGGAACTGTGCTAAGCATTTGGAATGCATTTAACTCTTACAGAAAACCTATGAAGAAATTGAGGTTCAGAGATACGAGGTAACTCACTCAAGGTAACATAACTAGGAAAGCGAAGAGACCAGATTCAAGTTCAGGTTTAGTTTGGCTCCAAAGTCCATGTGTTACTATGTTGAGAGTCTATCTTCCAGTTACAATAAACTTTTATTGAATGAACGTTTTGTGCCTGGCACTCTGATCATGATGTTGTTGTTGTTACTGTTTTTGAGTCACTCAGTCATGTCCAACTCTTTGCAACTCTTTGGACTGCAGCATGCCAGGCTTCCCTGTCCTTCACCATCTCCTAGAGCTTGCTCAAACTCGTGCCCATTGAGCTGGTGATGCCATCCAACCCCATCTAATCCTCTGTCATCCCCTTCTCTTCCCACCTTCAATCTTTCCCCGTAGCAGGGCCTTGATGATATATGCACATAGTTTTACAAAACTTAATTTCTCTTTTGCATTCATTTGTTTGGGTGGCATAAGGCAGGCAGTTTATGCTACATGGCCTGGTCCCTCTTAGAAGATGTCCAAATAATTTATTTTTGACAATCTAGCTACAGTGATGCTAAAGAAATAAATTAAGGGTTACCATGATGATGATCATTACAGTTTACTAAGGGCTAACTCTGTGGCAGGTATCTTACTAAGCACATTATGTGGAATATCCTATTTGATTATTGTTGTTGTTCAGTCACCAAGTTGTGTCCTACTCTTTGTGACCCAGTGAACTGCAGCACACTAGGCTTCCCTGTCATTGACCATCTCCTGGAGTTGGCTCAGGCTCATGTGCACTGAGTCGGTCATGCCGTCCAACCATCTCATGCTTTGCTGTCCCCTGTCCTCCTGCCTTCAATCTCTCCCAGCATCAGGGTCTTTTCCAATGAGTTGGTCCTCCCCATCAGGTAGCCAAAGTATGAAACTTCAGCTTCAGCATCAGTCTTTCCTATGAATATTCAGCGTTGATTTCCTTTAGGATTGACTGGTTTGATCTCCTTGCCATCCAAGGGACTCTCAAGAGTCTTTCTAGCACCACAATTCAAAAGCATCAGTTAATTCTTTGGTGTTCAGCCTTCTTTATGGTACAGCTCTCACATCCATACATGACTACTGGAAAAACCATAGGTTGACTAGACGGATCTTTGTCGGCAAAGTGATATCTTTGCTTTTTAATACACTGTCTAGGTTTGTCATAGCTTTTCTTCCAAGGAGCAAGCATCTTTTAATTTCATGGCTGCAGTCACTGTCTTCTGTGATTTTGGAGACCAAGAAAATAAAGTCTCTCACTGTTTCCACTTTTTCCACATCTATTTGTCATGAAGTGATGGGACTGGATGTCATGATCTTAGTTTTTTAATATTGCATTTTAGCCAGCATTTTCACTTTCCTCTTTCACCTTCATCAAAAGGCTCTTTAGTTCCTCTTCACTTTCTGCCATTAAAGTGGTATTGTCTGCATATCTGAGGTTGTTGATATTTCTCCAAGAACTCTTGATTCCAGCTTGTGATTCATCCCAGCTTGGCATTCTGCATGATGTACTCTGCATGTAAGTTAAGTAAGCAGGGTGACAATATACAAGTCTTTATGTACTCCTTTCCCAATTTGTAACCAGTCCGTTGTTCCATGTCCAGTTCTAACTGTTGCTTCTTGACCTGCATACAGGTTTCTCAGGAGGCAGACAAGGTGGTTTGGAAAATTCTGTTTTCAAGAATTTTCCACAATTTATTGTGATCCATACAGTCAAAGGCATTAGCGTAGTCAATGAAGCAGAAGTAGATGTTTTTCTGGAATTCTCTTTTTCTATGATTCAACAAATGTTGGCAATTTGATCTCTGGTTCCTCTGCCTTTTCTAAATCCAGCTTGTACATCTGGAAGTTCTTGGTTCACGTACTGTTGAAGCCCAGCTTGAAGGGTTTTGAGCATTACCTTGCTAGCATGTGAAACAAGCACAATTGTACATTAGTTTGAACATTCTTTGGCATTGCCCTTCTTTATGATTGGAATAAAAACTGACCTTTTCCAGTCCTGTGGCCACTTCTGAGTTTTCCAAATTTGTTGGCATATTGAGTGCAGCACTTTCACAGCATCATTTTTTAGGATTTGAAATAGCTCAACTGGAATTCCATCACCTCCACTAGCTTTGTTCATAGTAATGCTTCCTAAGGCCAACTTGACTTTACACTCCAGGATGTCTGGCTCTAGTGACCACACCATCATAGTTATCCAGGTCATTAAGATGGTTTTTGTACAATTTTTCTGTGTATTCTTGCCATCTCTTTTTAATCTCTTCTGCTTCTGTTAGGTCCTTACCATTTCTGTCATGTATTGCGCCCATTTTGCATGAAGTGTTCCCTTGGTATCTCTGATTTTCTTGACGAGATCTCTAGTCTTTCCCATTCTTTTGATTTTGGTGTTCTCACAGGAGAAGAAGAGCAAATGTCTTTTACTCCTAACTATACTCCTATTTGATTGCTTTGCACCAATGCTATGATGAAGGTACAGAGTAACCAAATATCTCCAAGAATCCTTAGATAAGGTAAAGATAAAGGCACGACTTCCCTACACTGATTGAGGCACAGTTGGAAGGAAGCTATAGAAGAGAGGGATTTTGAGAAATGAAACCCATGGAAGATAATCAAGTCCAGAAGACGTCCCATGCATGAGTGGAAACTTCATCTACAAGAGAGCTGGCATTGCAGATTGTTGGAGAAAGTGTAGACCATTCAATAGTTGGTGTAAGGAAAATAACTGGATCCCTACCTCACACCACACACAGCAACCAGTTAAGTATGCAAAGGAAAGCTTCAAAACTTATAGCAGAAAACATAGAGAATATCGATCTGATCTCAATGTAGGAAAGAATTTTCTAAACAAGAACAAAAAGTGCAAGTCATGAAGGAAAGTATTGTCAAATTCAGTGCCATTAAAATTAAAAAATTCTGTTTATCAAAAGGGGCAAGATGAATGTGAAAGAAAGCTACGGTCTGCGAAAAGAAACATGCAGAACATATAACCAACAAATGAATTTATCCAGAAAAAATTATTTAATTGTTAATTATTTAATTATTTAATATTTTAAATATACACATTGTATGTATAAAACACAAATACGCACTTGATAGCAAACATATGTATAACACACATATCTTAGAAATTAATTTTCAAAAAGACAAAAGCTAGCTGAAAAAAAAGAAAAGGCACAGAAAGTCATTTGACAGAAGAGAACGCATAATGCCCGATAAACACATGTAAACACTCTCAATCTCATTTATAATTAGGAATGTGGGAATTAAGCCTGAAAGAGATACCATTTTACAGTCCCCAAATTGATTAAGCATTTTAGAACATGTTGGTGAGGCAACTGTGAAATATCTATACACAAATTATATCCTTATATACTATTGATGGGAATATAAATTATTCCAACCATTTTGAAAATAATCTGGCATTATCTAGTAAAGTTGAACACACACATAAAATGTTCAGTTACCTAGCAATCCCAGAGATGTGTAAACACACCACAGACACACTTACCCCCAGATCAACTCTAATGTGTGTACAACGTGAGACATGTACAAAAATGTTCATGGTAGCATCTTCTTTGTAGTCACAAAACAATAAGCGACAATATACCAAAAGAAGAATGAACCATTTCTTCCACACTTAGATAATACCTTACCATAATGAAAAGGAATGAACTTTAGCTACATGTATCAGCATGAATTGCTGGCTTTAAGTTGGCTTGTGAACTGTGGCTTTAAGTTGGCTTAAAGCTCAACATTCAGAAAACTAAGATCATGGCATCTGGTCCCATCACTTCATGGCAAACAGAGGGGAAACAGTGGCTGACTTTATTTCTTGGGGCTCCAAAATCACTGCAGATGGTGATTGCAGTCATGAAATTAAAAAACGCTTACTCCTTGGAAGGAAAGTTATGATCAACCTAGACAGCATATTCAAAGCAGAGACATTACTTTGTCAACAAAGGTCCATCTAGTCAAGGCTATGGTTTTGCCATCCATGTTTGGATGTGAGAGCTGGACTATAAAGAAAGCTGAATGCTGAAGAATTGATGCTTTTGAACTGTGGTGTTGGAGAAGACTCTTGAGAGTCCCTTGGACTGCAAGGAGATCCAACCAGTCCATCCTAAAGGAGATCAGTCCTGGGTGTTCATTAGAAGGACTGATGCTGAAGCTGAAACTCCAATACTTTGGTCACCTCATGTGAAGAGTTGACTCGTTGGGAAAGACCCTGATGCTGGGAGGGGTTGAGGGCAGGAGGAGAAGGGGACGACAGAGGATGAGATAGTTGGATGGCATCACCAACTCAATGGACATGAGTTTGGGTGGACTCCGGGAGTTTGTGATGGACAGGGAGGCCTGGCGTGCTGCGAGTCATGGGATCACAAAAAGTCAGACATGACTGAGCGACTGAACTGAACTGATCAACATGAATGCATCTTTCAAAACAAATGCCAAGTGAAAAAACTCACCTTGTAGAAGAATATATGCAATATGATAACATTTATGGAAAGTGCAGAAACAGGCAAAACTGAACTGTAGGTTGCAAAGGCATATATGGAAATCTATTTTTTTTCTGAGTGATGGAATCATATACACAGACTTTAGAGTTGTGCTTACTTTGGGAGAAGGAAGGTTAGGAGAATGGCATGAAGGTGGGGTGCAAAGGGGACTTCAACAGAACTGGTAACATCTCTTTCACGAACAGAGTGGTAAATCCATAAGAGTTCATATTATTAGTAGTAGTAATACCTTACACATATTTTTTTCATTATACATTTTTGAAAGTATGTAATAAGGTGGAATGGAGATAAAAGATGAGAAGATGGCTGGAATTGTTGGCTGTATATTTAATAACCGAAAGAAGTACTATCTCTCGGAGATACCAACCCAATATTCTCTTTTATCTTTTCCATCAACCTTCTCCATCCCTCTTACCTCCTCCTGCCAAAACAGAAAACAAAAACCAAACAAACAAATGAATAACCCATAATTTAAGTGGAATCGGTTATTTAAAAAGCAAACCAAATAAAAAACTGGTTGGTAAAATGAAGATACCTCCTAAAGTCTGAAGGATGTTCTGCCATGACATTTGGTCTTCAAACATTGTTTTATTCTGTAAACTTAAAAAGAATTGAAAAGACTATGTGCAACGCATAAGTTTTCTGTTTACATCTAAAACGTAAGTTTAAAAAGAAGGCAGTTTCTTATTATAAATACTGATATTTTGAAATAAACTTTATATAATTTAAAACATGTCTCCAGGGACTTCCCCTGTGGTCCAGTGGCTAAGACTCCACACTCCCAAAGCAGGGGTCCCAGGTTCAATCCCTGCTCAGGGAACTAGATCCCACATGCCGCAAAGAAGATTGAAGATCCTGCATGCTGCAACTAAGGCCCAGAACACCAAATAAATAAATACAAATATTTTAAAATTACTCTATAAAAAATGTTTCCAGTGAAACCCATGTGTAATCATCCATTAAAAATATACAGGAACAAGCTTTTCTTAAAATATTGGCATTTAAAGCAAGACTGTTATATAATTTTAAAAAAGTTTCCAATGGAATCTACAGACCATAGTGATTTGATATCATTTGTCTGTTCAGAAATATTTGAATGAGCTCTTCTAAATGTTGCCTCATTCTTTCCTCTCTTTGATTCATATTTTCATTCCTTTATCATGTAGAACTTTACCCCATGAAACATACTTTGCGTCATATTTTTCTACAACAAAAAATATGTATATAAACTCAGATCTCATAAGTCCCTAAGGGTTAAAACATTTCGCTGGATTGAGTCATACAATGGTGAATGGTAAACAATGGATAAAAACACAAATATATGTTTTGGTAGTTATTATTATTAAACACAATTTTTATTGGAAATGGATCTCTTTGTGATTGGATCAATTTTTTCTTTTCTTTGTTCTACTTCCTAAAAACAACTAAGTAATCGTTCTATGTTGACTGTTACTGCTAAAATGAAATATGATTCAGTAATGTTAGACAGTTCTCTGCGAAGAATAATTTGTGGTCTTAAGATCTGCAATTCAGAATGCACAGATTCTGGTAAAATCATTAACAGTGTTCTGAGGAAGAGAGTCAGGAGCTTATAAAGGCAAAAGTCACAAGGTTGTTAGTTGTCTGGCAGGAATTAAATTGAATTTGATGCAGGAAAATAAATATTTATCCATAAAGGATAGTCTGTCATAAGTTATTTGTTTTTTTGTCATGAGTTATCTTAGGGTAAGGGTCCAACAAGTAGCTTGAGTTTCTGGAACACTGGGCAGGTGTTCTGGAGGCCTGCAATAAGAAAATAAGTGGTCAAAGTTCAGATTTTATCAGGACTAAGACCTGCATAAGGCCCACTTCCTCAGTGGCCTCCCAGCTCCATTTTAGAGAGCTGTCTTAGCAATACGAACTCCAGTTTGGCTTTCCCTTCGCAGAATCAATACTCACCTTATTTTTTCTCTTTTTCAATAGAACGCTGAGAACTTTTGTTCAAATTTAAGCAGTGGGGTTGGAAGTTTTGCTATAGAGATGTCATTAAATTCTTTAAATTCTTTTTGAATAAATGCTAAAAATCACTTAGTGATTTTTTCCCTCAAAATTATCTAAAAATAACTATAAGCGAATAATTCACATCTCCTTCAGCTTTGTTGAGAGCAATGAATCAACACCATTTGACTTGCGAAAATATTTGTAACCAGTTATTAGAGTTAGTCACTTTCTCAACAGTAACACCAATATTTCAGACTGTTGCTTTGCTTGGGAATCGGTGGGTTTCTGCTCCCTGAGGCAATGCACTGTAAGCTTTGAGATGGAGGAGAGGAGGGAAGAGAAGCAGGAAGAAGTCTGTTGTGAAGAGGAGCACACAGCTTTGATCTCACTTTCTTAGATTTTAGGAAACAGTGAAAATAGGCTTTGAGGATATAGAAATCGATTCCTTTAAGACCACTGAAGACTCTACAAGGAGAGTTCTCCAGACTCTCCAACGTGGACAGGCAAGTCTGTGGACAGGGAAGTTGACATTGCTGGGAGCTTGCTAGAAGAGCATCATCTCTACCCCATTCTGAACCAAAAGAAACAGAAACTGCACTTAACAGAAATCTCATGGTTTTATCATTAACACACCGAAGTTTGCGAAGCACTGGTAGACCGTTACTATTCCCCTGTCCCCCAACCCTCAGTTCAGGCATTGGCTCTTGTGTGGCTTCCTTCAAAGTGTGGGTAATCATTTAAACCCCTCTCCAGCATCTGCGGCTCATGATTCTGACTTCAGTTCTCCCAGACGTCCCTGGTTCAGTTTCCAGCTGCCTCTGAGACTGACTGAGCTGGGCTTCTTGACTGCAGACAATTTAAAGGCTGCTTATGAAAAAGCAGATGGTCCCTAAGGGCCCCCGGTAATAAGTGGCAGCTGATGGCGCTCACTTCCTGCTCACTAATGACCAGATTTGGGAAAGACATCCGTTTTCTTCCCTGAGTGTCACTCAGACCAGCGATTTTGAATTACGGGATGTTAAGACTGGCAAGGCTTGCCTGTGTCACAGAAAGGCTTCCTCTTATCATCCTGTGAACACCGTGACCTTGTCATTAGGAGAGCTACAAATAGAACAGCTTTTTCTTTTCTTTTTTTTTAAGGAAAAGAAAAGCCTATTCAAATAGAGAGTCAAAAGCTATTGGCTCCAGCAAGAAGAAAATGGCTGTGATTGTATCTTTGAAATGTTTTTGCCTTTCCCTGTAGTATTTCTGCTGCGTTGACAGTTGTGCCGTCCAAGCTGGGCCTGGCTCTCCACCCGGCCCGGGGCTCTGCGCTCAGTTCTCATATGTGTGGGATCCCAGACCTGTAAACATGGGGGCCTGGTGCCAAGGCCTCCTTCTTGGGTGCAAACACCCAAGTGTCAGACGAGCAGCCCATGGGAGGAAGCATTTCCCTGGCATCGTTCTCGTTTTGCTCCCACAGCAGGAAAGCCTGCTTTATGCTGGATGGAGCAAGGACAGTTCAGAGTTCAAACCCCGCTCCACCGCACACTGGCTGGGTGACGTGGGCAAGTGACCTAAACTCTCTGAACTGCTGAGTCTCTATCTCGAAAATGCCATGGTTTTCAGAAGAATTAAATGAGACTCGGAATACAAGTAGGAAAGTGGATGCTCTGTAAAAGTGATTTTTCTCCTCCTCTCAAAACAAATGGACAGTGCTTCTTAAATCCATTGCTTCATAAAGTCATGGACTCTTCGGCTGGGCCAATTCTTAAAAATTTATGATTTGCACTCCCTGGTAGCTCAGCTGGTAAAGAATCTGCCTGCAATGCAGGAGACCCCGGTTCAATTCCTGGGTCGGGAAGATCCACTGGAGAAGGAATAGGCTACCCACTCCAGTATTCTTGGGCTTCCCTCGTGACTCAGCTGGTAAAGAATCTGCCCACAATGCAGGAGACCTGGGTTCGATCTCTGGGTTGGGAAGATCTCCTGGAGAAGGGGAAGGCTACCCACTTTAGTATTCTGGTCTGGAGAATTCCATGGGCTACAGTCCATGGGGTCACAAAGAGTCAGACATGATTGAGCAACTTTCACTTTCTTACTTTTTTTCACCTGAAGAAACTGGAGGGGAAAATAATCTGGATGAGCCAAGATGCAGATTTTACAAAGGAACTAACTGTGCTAATGATTACTTAAGATGACGGTGGCCAAGAAGGGACACGTTCCTCTACAGCTGACTGGTCACAGATCCATGCTACAGGTGGGCGTCCCTGGTAGCTCAGCTGGTAAAGAGTCCGCCTGCAAGGCAGGAGACTCTGGTTTGATTCCTGGGTTGGGAAGATCTGCTGGAGAAGCGATAGGCTCCTCACTCCAATATTCTTGGGTTTCTCTGGTGGCTCAGCTGGTAAAGAATCTGCCCGCAATGCAGGAGGCCTGGGGTTGATCCCTGGGTTGGAAAGATCCCCTGGAGAAAGGAAAGGCTACTGACTCCAGACTCCAGTATTCTGGCCTGGAGGATTCCACGGACTGTATAGTCCATGGGGTCACAAAGAGTCGGACATGACTGAGCGACTTTCACATCCACTTTTTATGCTACAGGTAACGAGAACCAAGTCAGAACAGGAACAGACAAGAAGAGAGAGGAGACAGGACAGCAGGAGCCCAGCCCTGAGAGTCCTTCAGTGTATTTGCTGCTTTGAACAGCATTTCAAATACTGAAAGTAGGTGTTAATATCAGTGCTTCTCAAAGCTCCATCCCCAATTGGCAGCTTCATCATCACCTGGGAACGTGTTAGAAATGCAAATTCTCAGGCCCTGGAGTCAGAAACCCTGGCAGTGGGCCCAACAATCAGTGTTTTAGCAAGCCAGACATAGGCTAGGGGCTAGAAATTACTAGTTTACATGATTAGCACCTTAACCATCTTTTCTAAAGCAAAGTAAAACGACATCATAAATGTCCTAGCATTTGAAATTGCTCACCTCCTTGACACCTGCTGTGAAAATTCCCAGATATTATTGTCTGCTGATTCTTGCACAGTCACCAGATATAACTTCCTCCACTGCCTTGGGTGGGATTTGTTTAATCAGGAAGCAGTTAAAAAACAAAGAGAGAGAGAGAATGATTTTGAAAATTAAGCAAATGAATCTGATCTCTTTTCTGTTCTCTAGAAATACTTTTTCCTCTGGTATGACAGTATATTTGTAACTTTCTTGCAAATTACACCAACCACCCCATTTTCATTTCCCCACCTTAACAATCCCAGCTCTAGAAGCAGTCACAATGAGGCCCTGTGTGGTCTGGAACGTGGCAACATCTGCAATGACGTGGTGACCTGCAGGCAGAAACTCTGGACCCTCCAAGAGCCATCATCACTCGGTCCCACCTTCTGCTTATTCTGAATTTTCTGTGTGGTGGTTAGAAGTCATGGAGAAAGCCACAAGTTAAAATCTGTAGCATATTCAGCCTCTTATTCATGTCCTCTTATCACTGGCTGGATATGTGTCTGCCTCAACCCCCCAGCTGGGGGCTCCTCAAGGGGAAATGTCACCCACTTAATCCCATCTACAGGGCAGGCGTGAAACAGACTTTTATGAACACGGCCGAAACAGACGCCCAGGGAGATCGGGAGGCTTGCCCAAGCCTGGAGACCCTTCTGAGCGCCCATGGCGCTTCCACCGCCTCTGTTTATTCTGTGGGGGTTTATTACTTATTTCATCACCACGTGGCATTCTCTAGAGACTCTGTAAATGATTGACTGCAGTCACTTCCCCCTACCCCCATCTGCAGAGACCAGGCTTTGTAAATATAAAGGCAGCCAGCGAGTCACAGCTAAAAGCTTTCTAATGAGGACAACTCCAACATGTTATTTTCAACATTCGACTCCCAAGTTTGAATAATTCATGGGGGAAGGAAAAAAAAAAATCTGTTGAGCTAGAAGTGACTGGGCTATTTTAATGAAAGCTGAGATTCGGAATATTTTAGAAATGGAAAGTCTCTGAGGGGAGCAAAGGCAGGAAGGGACTGCCTGGCACCCAGCAACCTGGGGAGCCCAGGTCTCCTCTGCCCCGCAAGCTCGCTGGCCAAGGATTCGCAGCGGTCCGAGGTCTGTCCCAAAGCTGCACTCAGACCTGAAGATGCCCATGCCCAGCGCTTGGCCTCGAGCCCCGCAGCCCGCCACCTGACACCAAAGGTCAGGTCCAAGGGCCTTCTCCCTGTCACTGCGGGCCACTGAAGACCCAGGGAGCTCAGGTTTCCTCCTCTGTCTTCAGTCCAGCCCAGTTGTCTCATAGGCTGCACATTAAACCCCCCTGGGGAGCTTTTGAAAAATTGGATGACCAGGACCGGACCCAGACCAATTACATCAGCCTCTGGGGTGGGGGTGGGGCTGGAGCCTCAATCTTTTTAAAGCCCCCCCACCCACCCCAGCTGATTCCAACCTGAAGTGGAATTTGAGAAACACAGGAGGGCAGCCCTCTCTCTCGTCTCAAATTCTCTTGAAGGCCAGCACACTTCTCTTCTTCCTCCTGTTTTCTTTTGCCAATTCTTGGGCTTGAATACTGTAAGCACAGTTTATATGATGGGTACTGCCACTCATAATGAAGCCGCTTAAGACATTGGCACAAAAGATCCCTGGGTGGGAACATCCCCTGGAAAGGAAATGGCAACCCACTCCAGTCTTCCTGCCTGCAGAATCCCATGGACAGAGGAGCCTGGTGGGCTACAGTCCATGGGGTCACAGAGAGTCAGACACGACTGGGTGCACACACACACACGGCCCTGCAGTCGTCTCCCGCCTCTGTCTCTGAGCTGGTTGTTTCTCCTCCGGGTGGCCCTCCTCCAGGCCCCCACCAGGTCTCCACGGGGCCTCACTGGCCCCTGGCAGGACGACGGGCAGCCATTGCTGCACTTTGGTCGGGAGCCCGTCTCCTCCTGGGATCCCGGCCCCATCCCCAGGGCAGGAGCGCAAGCCCCAGGGCGGCTGCCCTGCCTGCGGTGGTGGGTCCCAGAGGGAACAATCCTTGCAGCAGCTCTTCTGTTCTTGCTGGCTAAGCGTGTGGGCGTGCAGCAGGCATTTGCTGGGGAACGTCGGCAAAAAATAAAACTTTTCAAGCTTCAATCCTGTAGACAGATTGAGAGGCCTCCCAACAGTTCAGAATTGCCGAATCTGGATCCGTCCGCCCACTTCCCCCCCAGGAAGTGGTAGGTTGAGTTCGATGTGTTTGCATTTGACAGTGGCCTAGCTTATAGGGCTTGACATCATAACGAAGATGTTTTACGATGAGTAAGTCAACAGGTGGTTTTTGGACCTCACTGCATGCGGAGCACCGTGCTAGGCCCTGACAAAACCTAGGGTGAGGCCACCTCTGCTCAAGGTACCTTATGGCCCGTGGCCATGGGGAGGAATTGAGGCTCCGGGGCGGCAACAGTTGGTCTGAAGGTCAAGAAGAGCAGAGGGCTAACACTCAGCCCCAGACTCACAGGGATGAGGAAGCGAGAAAGAGCCATAAAGCGGGGAGAGCGGGGAGGGGCAAGCTGACAAGTGTGTGTTTAACTTCCCAGGATTTCAAGTCCTGCAGCTATTTGCCTAACCCATGCTCACCAACCATATTGCAGCCTCCACACTGTTTTAATCTTGCCCTTCTGACCTCCAAGCACATTTGCAGCCCGCAGAGAGCTTGGCAAACACTGTCCCAAGCCAGCTGCAGCCTCCCCCCAAGCTTCTCTCTTCCTCTGCTGCTGTGTCTCTCTCCCTAGCTGACTCCCACACGCCATCTCCCTTGCCATCTCTTAGATACAGAACTTGTTTTTTTTCATGGCTAAGTAGAGAAATCCAAGCTCTCAGCCTTTTCTCAAAGCAATAATGAACGTAACTGGTAGAAATAATCAATACAAAACAAGACTGACAACGTCTAACACTACATACAGGGGGAGAAGAATGGCTTGACTGAAAATTACCTGAAGAGTCAAACCTTGATGAAATGTGGGCCTGCAAATCCGGGAAAGGCTGGGTTTGGTAGAAATACTGGCCACAAAGGGAAAGTCACAAAGACAGATGTTATAATTGGTAAAACTTGGCCTGGACAAAAACCAGCTGGTGAATCAAATTTCATTATAAAATTTAAACAGGAAAAGAATCGATGCCAATGAAGATAATTCCAATAAACTTTAATAAAAAATGGTAAAACTGGAAACTAATTGTGCTGTAGGGGAAACTAATGAGTGTATTTCATTACTTAATGACACTTGTTCTGGAAGTTACTTTCTTGGTAGAAATCTATCAATGTAGGCATAATTCTGATTAAAACATGGAAAGGCCAAACTTCCATTGGCATTTAAATAACAATCAGTAACTATCAGGCATCCCCAGAAACAGCAAAGTGGGAGCTAAATTGCCACTCCAGGGTGGGGCCTGGGAATCTGTATTTCAAAAAGAATGTTTCAACAAGTCATCTGTTAAAAAATGTATTGGGGGGTGGTGACTAGAGAAGTTTGAACATGGAAGGATATTAAAAGTACTAGGAAATTGTTTCTGTTATTTTTAGGAATAATGGTGTTAGGATCACGTTTCTTAAACATGGACAGAATTGTCTTTCTTCCAAAATTCCTTATGTTGAAGCCCTAACGCCTAATGTGACTGTATTTGGAGACAGGGCCCTTAAAGATCAAATCAAGGTTAAATGAGGTCATAAGGGTGGGGTCCTGGTCCCACAGGACTGTAGTCTTTATGAAGAGGAGGAGACATCGTGAGTGCACGCATAGAGAAGGGGCCATGTGAGGATGCAGAAAAGCCGAGAGGAAAGGCCTCAGGAGCAACCAAACCTGCCAGGACCTTGATCTGAGATGTCCAGCCTCCAGAATTCTGAGAAAACAAATTTCCGTTGTTGAGGCCACTGAGGTTATAGCATTTTGTTTTGGCAGCGCTGGCAAACCAAGACAGGTCTTTACATAGTAGAGATCCCTACTGAATTATGTATGAGTGGAGCAGTATGATGTCTGAGATCTGCTTTAAATTACTCCAGAAATAAAAATAGAGAGTTGGTGGGGGGATAGATGAAACAAGACTGGCTAAAAATGGACAATTCCCAGAACTGAGTAACAGGTACACAGAGGTTTATCATACTCTCCTCTTCTACTGTAGAGCATGTTTAAAAATAAATAAGTTTAAAAAATCAACTTGGATCATTGTAAGGTGATTTTGATGCACATCCAAGTAGACAGTTATTGAAAGGGGCTCTCATTAACCTGTGTTCTAACCTGGGTTGGTATGACCTGGAATAAATGTGTCACTAACATTTATCTATAAATAAAGTTTTAACTAAATATAATAAGGCAGTAGGGAAAGGAATCAAAATGCCAACTGCAGGCAGTGGAACTGTGGGCGAGGGAAATCAGGCAGAGAAGAGGGAATCAACATTTATTGAGTACCTGATGAATACTGGGTGCTTTGTAGCTATTAACTTTGGATGCTCACATTGGTTTTAAATTTTAAAATCTTTTTTTAAAGCTGTAATATGAAGAAACTAAGGCCCAGAGAGGATGAGTGAATTCATAAGATCACATACTACGGAGTGACTGACTCGGCTGGGATTTGAATCCTATCTGTCTGCCTCCAAAGTGTGCATCTTTTTCCCTAGCTGTTACCTTGAAAAAGGAAGTGGCACTCCACTCCAGTACTCTTGCCTGGAAAATCCCATGGATGGAGGAGCCTGGTGGGCTACAGTCCATGGGGTCGCTAAGAGTCAGACACAACTGAGCGGCTCGACTTTCACTTTACCTTCTCCTTGGTTATTGCCAAGTGCCAGATCACAAAGGGCAGAGAAATTTTGACGAAGATGAGGTCATGAAGAGATAGGCCCAGGACAGACTAACCGAGGAATTGAGCTCGGAGGTAGGTCCTAGAGGTGGGGAGAAGGGCATCCCTGGATTGAGGAGGGACGGCAAGAGGAGGAACCTGGTAGCTCACGGAGAAGGAGAGGCCTCCGCGGCTCCTGGGGAGAGAGGCTGAGAGCAGGATGGGGGCATGGTCAGTGGGCCTGCAAGGGACGCTGTCCCAGGGCTGGGACCCGGACAAGACTGGTGAGATGAGCAGATATTAGAATAAGGAGGGAAGATGAAGCCTCCATTGACAGGTGAGGGAAGTCAGGAGGAGGTTGTTTCAGGTGGGGAGAGGAGAAAGGGGTTGATTCAGGTTAGACATGCAGAATTGGGGATGATGGCGGAACACCCGAGCGAAGAAGGCCTGATGGCAGTTGGGGTGACAGAATGTTGCATTTCACAAATCATCTGACCTGCTTCTTCATTCAAGAAATGTGAATCCTGGGAACTTCCCTAGTGGCCCAGTGGTTGAGAATCTGCCTTCCAATGCAGGATACACAGGTCCGATTCCTGGTTGCTGCACTAAGATCCCACATGTCTTCGGCAACCAGCCCATGTGCTGCAAATACGTGCATCACAACGAGAAGCCCTTAAGCCAAAACGAATAGACCCCACGTGCCGCAACTAAGACCCAATGTGGCTAAATGAGTAAACAATTTTTTTTTTAAAAGAAGAAATGAGAATCTAGGAAGTAACCAGGGAGTGCCCTGGGATACACAGAAGATTTTGGCTCCTTAATCTAGCTTACATCACGCTACAGAATGTAACCGTACGTTCTTTGCTGTATGTTCCAGCAGAGTACTGGGGATTCAGCAGTCCTGGAGGGAGGGAGATGCCTTTTGGCTGGTCTTCCTGCTTCCCCCCTGGTATCCCCTCCAATTATTTTTTTCTCAGGCAGTAGCCATTAGAGTTGCTCTGTTACCTGGAATAGTCTGTGCAAATGGGATAAATGTAAAAGGAACTTTCTGGATGCTGGTGGAATGCACACCCTGTGCAGTTATGTAAGACGCAGGCCTGGGAAAGCGATCCTATAAAAAGGATCCATCCCTCCTCTCCTGCCTGAACACCCGAGCCACACCCTAGCCTGAGAACCTGTGCGCAGGCGCGGCCCTCTCCCTAGAAAGCTCTTCTGATGTTTTTTGTGTGTGTGGTGGGGGGGGGGGTGCTTTATTATTTGTTTCTTTTTAACATAGTAGGCATTTTAACTTAAAAAAAATTGACCACCTGCTCTCATTGGAATAGAAACTCCACAAGGGCAGGGCTCAGGGTCCTGTCTGTTTACGGCTATAAAAACAGCGCCTGGCACACAGCGGGCACTCAATGAGTGAATTACAGCGTAACAGAGTGACAGGTTAAAATAAAGACGTGGACAAATTGCTGGGGAATTTAAAAGGGGCACCAATCCCACCTCCCTGAGAGTGTCAGGGCAAGTTTCCCCAAGAGGTGACCATAGAGCTGGGACTTGAAAGAGAGGTAAGTGGGTCAAGGCAGATGTGGCTGGTTGAAATAATGACCCCCAAAGATATCCAGGTCCTGATTCCTGGAGACTGTGAATGTTACTGCATAGGATAGAAATGACTTACAGATGTGATTAAGTGGTATCTTGAGACGGGACTCCTGCGTCTCCTGCATTGCAGGCGGATTGTTTATCGCTAAGCCCCCCGGGGAAAGCCCTGTTAAGGCCGAAACTGGCCAGAGCTTTCATTTGGCTCTGAAGCTTGACCATTGGCATAGAATGATGTGTTTCATGGCCCTAGGTCTGGAGTCAAAAAGAACTGGGTTTAAGTTCAGACTCTGCTCCTTACAGGCAACTTGGCCTCTTTGTCTACCCTAGTTTGCTCAGTAGTAAAATGGGGATGAAATGACAATCTACCTTATGAGGTTGTGAAAAAGCATGATACCTGACACGTAGCAAATGCTCACTAAATGGTAAATGTTATTATGGATGTTAGATGTCATTTGAATATCTCTTCAAAAAGCACTACGTGATGATATGTGCCTTCTTCAGAGGAGAAAGATAGTCTGTCCCTTAATACATGTCCCTCAGTAGTCCCCATTGAGTTGCTAGTGGATATGGACTTTGGCCTTTTTGAATTGAATGTGTGTTAAGCGTAGATATGAGGTGTGGACGTTCATTCAGGACATGTGGAAGGTGTAATCAAGGTATCCCCCAGGGCTTATTCCTGCCTACTTAGAAAAAGAAAGAATTTGCTTTCCATTTCCCAAACAGCAGGCCACCATAATAAGAAGGGATTGATTTTCTCAGCATTCCATTAGCTCGAGTCTTTAAAGAGAGCACACGCACTCCAGTGGTAAGAGGGGTTGCGTCATCCAGGAGCGGAACGGGCCCTGGAGAAGAATCTGACTGGAGTCGCAGCTTTCAAAGGGAATAATCCCACTCCTCTCCACATTCACCATGTATGTTTTCTTAAAAAGATTCTTTCAAGTCTGGCAGTTGAGACCCAAATTTCCGATCCAGACACCCGTTTCATAACCAGCTCAGCTGCTGACCCAGTTAAATAATAATGAGTGATTTTCATAAATCTAAACTTTCCCTCAGAAGAACCCAGCAGAAGAGGCTGCAGGGTGGTGCTTGGGGGTAAGTCATCAGCAGTGGTGTCAAAACCCCTTTTGATTGATGGTATTAAACATCAGCTGTCTGCACACTGTCAAACCACTGGTGGGAGAGAAAAGGAAATCTAGTCAAGCCTCTGGTGGTTTTGTCCACCTGGAATTTACACAAGTGAGTGTTATAAACTGGGAGAAGGAAATCCTGCTTTCTGCAGAATTCAGTGATATCCCCCCCCACCCTCTCCCCCACCTCCATCCTCTGTTGAAAAAAGGCTGCTTCCTGGAGGGCTTTGTGGGAAATATAACCCCTTGGCAAATGTAAAACAACAGACAGGGCAGGGGTGTTGGGCAGGGGGTTTGAGGGGAGGGGTGCCCTGATTTGTAGAAATTGCTTATTTCTGTTGTGTAAATACTTTCACAAGGTCTATTTCAAGCCACCAACTTGACATCACTGCATGTGGTCTTTTGAAGAAATGGACACACCACTTCACAGGGTTCCCATAATTCAGATACCATAGATGCAAATGAACTCAAGAGCATAGATAATAGTGAAATGTAGCAAAATAATTGGAAATTTTGAGTATTTTAAAAATATATATATTTAGATATAAATTTATATAATTTGATTTTTTAATTGAAGTATAGTTGATTTAATTTAATTGAACTATATAGTTGGGCTTCCCTGATAGCTCAGTTGGTAAAGAATCTGCCTGCAATGCAGGAGACCCCGGTTCGATTCCTGGGTCAGGAAGATCCACTGGAGAAGGAATAGGCTTCCCCACTCCAGTATTCTTGGGCTTCCCTGGTGGCTCAGCTGGTAAAGAATCCACCTGCAGTGTGAGAAATCTGGGTTTAATCCCTGGGCTGGGAAGATCCGCCGGAGAAGGGAAAGGCTACCTACTCCAGTATCCTGATCTAGAGAATTCCATGGACTGTATAGTCAACAGGGTCACAAAGATTTGGACACAACTGAGCGACTTTTACACTTTCACACATAGTTGATTTACAATGTTGTGTTAGTTTCAGGTGTACAACAAAGTGATTCAGTTTTATGTATGTATCAGTCAATTCAGTTCAGTTCAGTCACTCAGTTGTGTCTGACTCTTTGCGACCCCATGAACTGCAGCACACCAGGCCTCAATGTCCATCACCAACTCCTGGAGTCCACCCAAACCCATGTCCATCGAGTCGGTGATGCCATCCAACCATCTCATCCTCTGTCGTCTCCTTCTCCTCCTGCCCTCAATCTTTCCCAGCATCAGGGTCTTTTCCAATGAGTATGCTTTTCCATCATTATGGTTTATTACAGGATATTGAATATAGTTCCCTGTACTAAACAGTAGGTCCTTGTTGTTTATCTATTTTATATATATAGTAGTGTGTATCTGTAAATCCCAAACTTCTATTCTATACCTTCCTACCCCAGTAATTTGATTTTTAATTATGGCTCTGTTTAACAGAATTCCTGAAATTATAGCAATTACTAGTTCATATGAGCCAATACAAGTGGCTCCAGCTCACCCCTGACTTGTGGCACTTGAAAAGAAAAGAACACACACTCCTTGGGGACCAGGGATGAAGGCCTGTCAACTTCTCTCAGGTCCAGCCCTATGCCTAACCTCTCACTGACTCACTCCTTGTTTCAGATTTTTCATTTATTTATTTTTGGTTGCACGGAGTCTGCTGCTGCCCGTGGGCTGTGTCTGGTTTGGGTGAGCAGGGCTCCTCTTCCTTGAGGTGCTCGGGCTCCTCACTGCGGCGGCCCCCCTCACTGCGGAGCACAGGCTCTAGGGTGCTCAGTAGCTGCGGCCCATGGGCTTAGTTGCCTCACGGCACGTGGAATCGTCTCGGTCCAGGGATCAAATCAGCGTCCCCTGAATTGGCAGGTGGATTCTTAGCCCCTGGACCACCAGGGGAGACCCTCATCCACTTTTTGTTTATTAGACAAACATCTATTGAGCAGATGCTGGGCCCTGCAAATCCTGACGGGACCAAGAGAAGCTCAACATGGACAAGGGAGCTGACTCCAGGGGAGTGTGATGAGAAGTGGGCAGAGATGCAAACAGGCAAAGTGCCCGTCTGCTGGACTGAAGCCCGGGAGGCTGCCGGTTTGACCTCTGAGGCTTTCTGCCACAGTGGATCTTTCCCCTTCTGGATACACTCTCATCCCTCGGCTCCAGAACACGGCTCTCTCCTGCTTCTCCTCCTGCTTGCTAGCGGCTCTTCCTTAGTCTGATTTGCCGGCTTCTCGTTACCTCCACAACCTCCAAATGTCATAGCATCCCAGATCCCAGTCCTTGGACCCCTTCTCTTCCCTACCTCCCCTCCTCAGTGGTGATTTATCCAGGGTCGTGCCTGCCGATCACCCATTTCCAGCTTTGACCCCGCCTCTAAACTCCAGTCTCCTTTATCCAATTGCCTACTTGAAAACCCTACTGGATGGCTAGTAGATAAGTCAACTCACCACACTGAACCTCTGACCTTCTGTCCTCTAAAACTGGTTTCTCCTTCATCCCCCCATCCCAGGAAATACAACTCTAGCCTTCTGGTTGTTCAGAGGCTCAAAACCTATAAGGTATTCTTGAGTTCTCTCTTTTTTTCATCCCCCAGATCCAATCAATTGGCCAAGATTGTGGACTCTACCTTCAGAACACTCCACATGCAACCACGTCTTAGCTCCTCCCCTGTCTTCTCTATGGACTTAGCCATCATCTCCTCTCACCTGGATATTGCAATAGCCTCCTAGTAAGTCTCCCAGCTTTCACTATTGTTCATCCCCATCCCATCACCTGCAATCTAATCTCAACATAGCAGCCAGAGCAATCCTGTTGAAAAAACTTTAAAGCTAATTTCATTTACCTCATAGAAATTTCATGCATATTACAGTGTTTGGCATATGGCAATCATTCAATTTTTTATTAACTATTACTATTGCATTTAAAATTCACAGGCTATTTATTCCGCCATGTGATATCATGATTTCTAATACAGACATACCATGGAGATATTGTAGATTCAGTTCCAGACACTGCAGTAAAGCAAATATTGCAATAAAGTGAGTCACACAAATTTTTTTTTGTTTCCCAGTGCATATATGAATTTTCTTAACACTATACTGTAGAGTATTAAGTGTGCAACAGCATTATCTCTAAAAAAATGTACATGCCTTAATTTAAAAGTATTTTATTGCTGAAAAATGCAAACCATCATCCAAGCTTTCAGAGAGTTGTAATCTTTTTGCTGGTGGAGGATCTGGCCTCAGTGGCTGTTAACTGATCAGGACAGTGCTTGCTGAAGGCTGGAGTGGCTGTGACCACTTGTTTAATTGGCCAGCCTGTTGTTTAATTTCTTAGACAACAATTAAACAACAATAAAATTTTCCACATCAGCTGACTTTTCCTTTCATGAATGATTTCTCTGTAGCATGAAATGCTGTTTGATAGCATTGTACCTGTGTATTTAGAGAACTTCTTTCAAAATTGGAGTCGCTCTTCTCAAACCCTGCCACTGCTTTATCAACTAAGTTATGTATTACTCTAAACCCATTGTTGTGATTTCAACAAGCTTCACGGCATCTTTATCAGGAGTAGATTTCATCTCAAGAATCCACTTTCTCTGCTTATCAATAAGAAGCAACTCCTCATCCATTCAGATTTAATCATGAGACTGCAGCAATTCAGTCACATCTTCAGGCCCCACTTCTAATGCTAGCTGTCTTGCTGTTTCTACCACATCTGCAGTTGTTTCTCCCACTGAAACCTTTAACTCTTCAAAGTCTTCCAAGAGGGCTGGAATCAACTTCTTCCAAACTTCTGTTAATGTTAGTATTTTGACCTAGTCCCATGAATCATGAGTGTTCTTCATGGTATCTAGAATGGTGAATCATTTCCAGAAAGTTTTCAGTTGACTTTGCCCAGATCCTTCAGAGGGATCACTCTTTATGGTAGCTATAGCTTTATGAAACGTATTTCTTAAATAATAAGGCTTGAAAGTCAAAATTACTTCTTGGTTCATGGGCTGCAGAATGGATATTGTGTTGGCAAGTGTGGAAACAGCTTGAATCTCATGGTATTTCTCCCTCAAAGCCAATGGGTAACCAGATGCAGTTGGCAATGAACAGTCATGTTTTGAAAGGAATCTTTTCCTCTGATCATTAGATCTCAGCAATGGAGTTAAAATATTCAGTAAATCATGTTGTAAATAGATGTGCTGTCATCCCAGCTTTGTTGTTCCATTTGCAGAGAACAGAGTAAATTTAGCATAAAGCCTTAATAAAGGCCCCAGGATTTTAGGAATGGTAAATGAGCATTGGCTTCAACTTCAAATCACCAGCCACTTTAGCCTCTAACAAGAAAGTCAGCCTGTTCTTTGAAGCTTTGAAGCCAGGCATTGACTTCTTCTCTCTAGCTATGAAAGTCCTAGGAGGCATCTTCATCCAGTAGAAGGCCATTTCATTTACATTGAAAGTATTCTGTTTAGTGTAGCTGGTGGCATCTTCACTAGATCTTCTTGATAACTTGCTGCAGCTTCTACTTCAGCACTTGTTACTTCACTTTGCACGTTTATGTTACAGACAGAGCTTCTTTCCTTAAATCTCATTAACCAACTTCTGCTAACTTCAAACTTTGATCTTCTCTTCTGCAGCTTCCTTGCCTCTCTCGGCCTTCCCAGAATTGAAGAGAGTTGGGGTCCTGCTCTAGATCAGGGAATTGGTGGAATTTCCTGATTGATGTCTCTGGAATCTTAAGGGAATTGGTGGCTTAAGGGATTTGATCTTCTATTTAGACCACTCAAACTTTCTCCGTATCAGTAATAGGCTGTTTTGCTTTCTTATCACTGGTTCACTGGAACAGCACTTTTCATTTCCTTCAAGAGCTTCCTTTGCATTCATTCACATCTTGGCTAACTGTTTGGCACAGCAGACCTAGCTGGTGGCCTACCTGGGCTGTTGACATGCCTTCCTCACTGAACTTAATCATTTCCAGCTTTTGATTCAGAGAGCTGTGTGACTCTTCCTTTCACTTGAACACTTAGAGTCACTGTAAGACTATTAATTGGCCTCATTTCAATCTTATTGTGTTTCAGGGAACCAAGAGGCCTGAAGAGAGTGAGGGAGAGCAGTCAGAACACGCTCATCATTTATGGATCAAGTTCATTACCTGATAAGGGCATGCGTTGTGATGCCCGACAACAATGACAACGATAACATCAGAGATAGCTGATCACCAATATGATAATAATGAAAAACTTTGAAATATCACCAGAATTGCCAAAATATGACACAGAAACACCAAGTGAGCAAACGCTATTGGAAAAATGGAGCCAGTAGATTTGCTCCGGGCAGGGTTGCCACAGACTTTCAATTTTTAAAAAAACAAACAAAAAAAAAAATACAAAACAAACAAAAAAAAAAACACTGTCTGTGAAGCATAAAGAAAGCACAGGTATGCCTTTATCAAATTTTGTTGGTTCTCAAAGATGAATGGTTGTGCTTTGAAGAGATACACCCACAGATGCAGGCAGCAAGGTGGATCTTTAGTTTCAGAGCAGAGCCAATGCTGAGCTGCAATACCTAAAGTGCCTTCAGAAGAGCTATTTTAATAGCTGAGACTAATTTAGTTGTTTTGAGAAAAATTTCTAATTTAGTAACATGAAGAAGAAAATCTCCTTGTCTTCTTTTCCTTAGCAAGCATATATTCAATGTCTGCACCCATCTCTGTGTGCATTTTCTAAAAATTAAGATATAATTTCAGCTCAGTCAGTCACTCAGTCGTGTCCAACTTTTTGTGACCCCATGGACTGCAGCACACCAGGCCTCCCTGTCCATCACCAACTCCTGGAGTTTACTCAAACTCATGTCCATAGAGTCGGTGATGCCATCCAACCATCTCATCCTCTGTCATCCCCTTCTCCTCCTGCCTTTAATCTTTCCCAGCATCAGAGTCTTTTCCATTGAGTCAGTTCTTCGCATCAGGTGGCCAAAGTATTGGAGCTTCAACATCAGCCCTTCCAATGACTATGCAGGACTGATTTCCTTTAGGATTGACTGGCTTGATCTCCTTGCAGTCCAAGGGACTTTCAAGAGTCTTCTCCAATACCATGGGGCAGAAGCATCAGTTCTTCAGCACTCAGCTTTCTTTATAGGTACTATAATACCTATAGATATTTATTGGAGAAGGAAATGGCAACCCACTTCAGTATTCTTGCCTAGAAAATCCTGTGGACAGAGGAGCCTGGTGGGCTGCTGTCCATAGGGTCGCACAGAGTCAGACACGACTGAAGCGACTTAGCATGCATGCATGCATAGATATTTATTATAGATATTTACATAGGTTATATAATATTATATATCTATATAGATATAGATATTTATATAGTTAAATTATAGGATATAATTTACTTATGGTGAAATTCCCCATTTTTAGCATACAGTTCTATAATTTTTGAGAAATGCATAAAATCGAGTAATTACTACTACAACTTGATTGATAGAGGTTACATTTCTCTTGAGTAATATAGGGATTTCTGGGCATACTGTGTCGTGGAAAAGCTTATATTTTAGAATGTTTTTAACTAAATGCAGAATACTTGCTCTCTAATCCCTGGTTAACAGTGACATAAAAGGTAAAGTCACTCTGTGCCTTGGAGGAGCTTCTGTGTTTCCGTCAATAGGAAGAGCGATCTGTAAATGAGCAAAGTCATCATTTGGTCAAATGATTCAATTCAAAATAATTTTCCAAGTACTTAAAAATAGTTTGTTGGCTTGCCTTCTTAAGGATAATACACTTTTCCCTTATTTACATATTGATTTGCCTAACAAGCACTTTCCCCCGGTTAGAGTGAAGTCCAACAGGATGGGGTGATCTCCTTGCCACACTCTTAAGGTCCCTTTGTCAGGAGCAATTCCTGCCCAGGGTCTTAATCCAGGCTAGAGTGTTCCCTGCTCATTGTATTTCTATTATTAAAAAAAAACAGGATGGTTCTTTGTGGATGCAGTGAATACACTGACTTAACAATAATAATGGAAAAAGACATGAACACCGATGTTCAACATCCTGGTATAAATATAACCTTCTCTTTGACTAACATGGTCTTCTACAAGCAAAGTTTTTACTGTTATTATGCAGGGTCCTCAA
Source organism: Dama dama (assembly GCF_033118175.1). Lineage (NCBI taxonomy): Eukaryota > Metazoa > Chordata > Mammalia > Artiodactyla > Cervidae > Dama > Dama dama. Next base: position 65,587,600 of record NC_083699.1, on the reverse strand, counting down.
CCTTGGATGCATATAATAATCATAGAGTAGCTTTAAAAGTAAATAAACAAAAATGTCTCCAGGACTCATTCCTGAACAATTGATTTAAAATCTCAGACACGGGACTTCCTGGGTGGTCCAGTGGTTAAGACTGTGCTTCCACTGCAGGGGCATGGGCGTGACCCCTGGTTCAGGAACTGAGATCTCGTGTGCTATGTGACATGGCCAAAAAAATAAAATAAATAAAGTCTCAGAGATGGAGACCCAGGAATTAGGATGTTTAAAACTCCTTCAGGAAATCTAGTTTGCCACCAAGATTGAGAACCACTGGCCCAGCTGTGCAGAAAACTTCCTGCTTAGCTTTGAGGGTCTTTTGTTGGAAGGGTAGGCAAATCTGGAGGCAACCTGCTGTATGGGGAAAGTGCCAGACCAGGGGTTATAGGATCTGTGTTAGTTCCAGCTCTCATTACAACTAGGTGGGTGAACTAGGCCTTTCTGGGCATCAGTTTCAGGACCAGATCAAGGGTGAAGCAAGCTAGGTGTTAGGGCACAACATTTAAGGAGGCTTGCTCGGGGCTGAGTGTACTTACCCCATACTTAGAATACATGCCTCCTTAAATTCTGCAGCCCTCCTCTCTACTTTGCCTTAGTCTAGTCTTGGGCCTGCTCTCTCCTCACCTGTAAAATGATTAGCTGAGCTTGACTGTTTACTATCTGTCTCAGTGCCAGTATTTCATGTCCCCAACCTAACACTTGGCCAAGGTAGGACTAGTCAAAAAAAAAAAAAAAAAAAAAGACTTCTGTAATTATCTGGTTGAATTTGGTCAATAGCCAAGCTGAATAATTCAGACCAAAAAATATTCCTTATTTCTGCAACAGAAGGATGGATTTTCTTTATTCTGTGCTTCATTTCAGGAAAGTTGTATGAACAATGCTCAGTCACCTTATACCTTAACTGTGTCAATCCTCGTCCCACTGGCTTGAGGACTTTGAGTTTTAGCCACAGATGGCTATGTCTTCACCTGCACAATCTAAAAGTTCTCAAAATGTGTGTTGGTTGGGGAGAGGGGTATTAAGGCCTACAACTAGTTATACACCCTGGGTAGGGGGTAATGTTTTTTTTGTTTTAAATTTCAAAGAACTTGAAAGGAGAGCTTGGGTCAGCGGCATGCTGTGTTGGTCCCCACAGATTGGTGAGAGACAGTTGTCATATTTTCAGGAATTTGGTGAATCTGGTGAACTGAGCCTTCTTAAACAATGCAAAGAAATAGAGGAAAACAATAGAATGGGAAAGACTAGAGATCCCTCTTCAAAGTAACACCTAAGAGGGAACATTTCCTGCAAAGATGGGCACAATAAAGGACAGAATTGGTAAGTTCTTAACAGAAGCAGAAGAGATTAAGAAGAGGTGACAAGAATACACAGAAGAATTGTACAAAAAAGGTCTCAATGTCCCAGATAACTTCAATAGTGTTGTCACAAACCTGGAGCCAGACATCCTGGAATATGAAGTCAAGTGGGCCTTAGAAAGCATCACTAAGATCAAAGCTAGTGGAGGTGATGGAATTCCGGCTGATATATTTCAAATGCTAAAAGATGCATTCAATATGCCAGGAAATTTGGAAAACTCAGCAGTGGCCACAGGATTGGAAAAGGTCAGTTTTCATTTCAATCCCAAAGAAGGGCAATGTCAAAGAACATTCAAATTACTGCACAATTGCACTCATTTCACATGTTAGCAAGGTAATACTCAAAATCCTTCAAGCTAGGCTTCAACAGTATGTGAACTGAGAACTTCCAGGTGTTCAAGCTGGATTTAGAAAAGGCAGAGGAACCAGAGATCAAATTGCCAACATCCACTGGATCATAAAAAAGAAGAAAATTCCGGAAAAACATGTACTTCTGTTTCATTGACTATGCTAACACCTTTGACTGTATGCATCACAATAAATTGTTTTGTCCAGACCACCTTATCTGCCTCCTGAGAAACCTGTATGCAGGTCAAGAAGCAACAGTTAGAACTGGACATGGAACAACAGATTGGTTCCAAATTGGGAAAGGAGTATGTAAAGACTTGTATATTGTCACCCTGCTTATTTAACTTACATGAAGAGTACATCATGCAGAATGCCAGGCTGAATGAATCACAAGCTGGAATCAAGATTGCTGGGAGAAATATCAACAACCTCCGATATGCAGATGATACCACTTTAATGGCAGAAAGTGAAGAGGAGCTAAAGAGGCTTTTGATGACGGTGAAAGAGGAAAGTGAAAAAAGCTGGCTTAAAACACAACATTCAAAAAACTAAGATCATGGCAGCCAGTCCTATCACTTCATGGCAAATACTTGGGGAAAAAAAGGAAACAGTGACAGACTATTTTTGGGGGCTCTAAAATCACTGCAGATGGTGACTGCAGCCATGAAATTAAAAGACACTTGCTTCTTAGAAGAAAAGCTTTGACCAACCTAGATAGCCTATTAAAAAGCAGAGATATTATGTTCCTGACAAAGGTCCATATAGTCAAAGTTATGGTTTTTCCAGTAGTCAAGGTTGTGAGAGTTGGACCATAAAGAAGGTGGAGCACCAAAGTACTGATGCTTTTGAACAGTGGTGCTGAAAAGACTCTTGAGAGTCCCTTGGACTGCAAGGAGAAAAAAAAAACCAGTCAATCCTAAAGGAAATCAACCCTGAATATTCATTGGAAGGACTGATACTAAAGCTGAAGCTCCAATACTTTGGCCACTTGATACGAAGAACTGACTCACTGTTAAAGACCCTGAGGCTGGGAAAGATTGAAGGCAGGAGGAAAAGGAGACAACAGAGGATGAGATGGTTGGATGGCATCACCGACTCAATGGACATGAGTTTGAGCAAGCTCCAGGAGATAGTGAAGGAAAAGAAAGCCTGGCATGCTGTAGTCCATGGGGTCATAAAGAATCAGACACGACCTAGTGACTGAGCAACAACAAATTATTAAAAATCAAATTATATACACTCAATTAAATAAATTATATTCAAAAACAGTTTTAACAAAAGCTCAAAATTATTCACTCCCCAGTTATTCTACTACATTTTATGGTACAAATACCAAATAATTTTGTGCTATTGATACATCTCTTCCCAACTCTGCATTCAGAGCTGGAAATCAGCTGCAGTGGCATTACTTCATTCTTTATTATCATACTATGTGAAGTAAGTCATAGAAAGACAAATATCATATAATATTATTCATATGGGGAATCTAAAATATGACACAAAGGGACTGTTCTGTGAGACATGAACAGACTCACAGACACAGAGAACAGACTTGTGGTTGCCATGGGGACGGGATGGGGAGGGATGGCTGGGGAGCCGAGGGTTAGCAGGTGCAAACTATTACATATAGGAAGGGTGCGAGATCAAGCCTACTGTATGGCACAGGAGACCATCTTCAACTAAAAAGGTGATAACTACGGAACTTGTGAATGAGACTCGCCCTGTAATAAAGCAACTTCATGCAGTGGAGGGAGCTCTTCATGGACTCGTTCTCCTAAAACTTTGAGAGTATCATCTCGGTCCCTCAATATCCTCAATCTATTAAGCAGGCAAAGATATAATACTTGCTCTGTTAACTCATAAGTTTACTGTGACAACAAAACCTCATCTTAACTCTAAAAAATTATTCTGACGTTTATGATTTGTGGTTTAATGAAAGGCTTAAAATGAATACCTTATACAGTAGAAACACAAGGCCTTGTGACAAAGTATCGTGCAGTCTCAAGAGAACAGGTAACAGATATTAAGGCATATTTTTCTATTTCCTTGACCTCAGGGTCTGGCTGGATGTGAGGAGTGATGGGACAAAGTTTCAGTGCTCATCTATGGAATCTGAGCCCTTTGTGGGGAAAACTTGATACCTTGAAGTAACTTTTAAAGTGGTACGTTTTGGTTATGCTGGAATATTTGAATGAATAAATTAACTCATGGCTATAATTAAAGGATATTAATAACTCAGAATTTTATGTTAATATTATTCATTTGTCAGCATGTTTTCCACATACACACAAAAATGTGTGAACAAAACGTAAAGGGATTTATTTAGCACGAAATCCTGTGATCTGTTTGCCGGGGCAACGTGCTAAGTTCCACCTTCCTCTCTCCCCAGTTCTCCCTCTTGTTCTGCAGCTGTGAACTCAGTGTGGGGTGTCCCCTCCTAATTATTGCCCCCCGGTGGCCCTTAGACCGAAGTCGGGATGGTCTGAACCCCCTGCTGTGGACCGCAGAGCCTCGGGGAGGGGCAGTCATGGCAAGGAGTATCCGAATCCTTGTCAGTGCCCAAAGCTTTGTCTGTGAAGCACAGGATGACTTTTTCAGATGCATTTGAACACTGTTGTTGTGACCCAAACCCGGTCTCATAATGAAGTCTTCCTGAACCCTTGGTGCCTTTTGGTCCCCGGGGCCTCGGCATGGGGGCATCCGTTCTCCTCTCGCCAAGGGTGCCTACTTGAGGGCCTCACCCGAGGCTGAGCACCAGCTCAACTCTCTTCCACGGGCCACCTGTCCTACTCTGGGGCTGAGCCCGCCCTGAGAAGGAGCAGCACCGTCTCCGAATGGTCCGTCCAAGAAGGCCTCTCTTACCTTAGCTCCATAAAGGCACGTGGGTACAGAAGGGACTCTGCGGGCAGTACATATGTTCTCAATCCACAGATTCTGATAAACAGCAGAGGAGGACAGGTGTCCAGTTATTTCTGCCATCAGAATGGAGGTCTTTATGTCCAAAAGGACTGGAAAACCTCGGGTGGAAAACCTGTGTGGACCATTTCCAATTTTCTGCAGAGGGGTGTGTGGTCAAATCCTGTCAATCTTGTCCCTGTTAGGGGGTGAGCTTTGTAACTTCATTCTGTTTTTAAATTAATTTTTCTCACAGTATAGTTGTTTTACAATGTTGTGTTAGTTCCTGCTGTTCAGTAAAGTGAATCAGCTTTATGTTTACATATATCCCCCCACCCCCGGCCTCTTTTTTTTTTTTTTTTGGTGGCCGGCATCCCTTGTAGCTCAATCGGTAAAGAATCCGCCTGCAATGCAGGAGACCCGGGTTCGATTCCTGGCTTGGGAAGATCCCCTGGAGAAGGGAATGGCAACCCAATCCCAGGCAAGAGGAGCCTGGAGGGCTATAGTCTATGGGGTCGCAAGAGTTGGACACAACCTAGCCACTAAACCATCACCACCACCATCTCTTTTTTTTTGTTGTTGTTCTTTTTTTTTTTCCAGGCTCCTCTGTCCATGGGATTTCCCAGGCAAGAATACTGGAGTGGGTTGCCGTTTCCTTCTCTTTTTTGGGATTTGCTTCCCACTTAGACCACACAGAGCACTGAGTGTAACTTCATTTTTATAGATACACAGTCACAGGCGCAACACACACATGTATACATCACACCCCTGCTTCTGAGACGCAGGCTATGTCCGCTTTCCTTGCTCAACAGACCTACCTCTGTCTCTAATCCCCAGGGCCTCCGACAGTGTAGCCTTTACTCCCCTCATGCATTCCCACTGTTCTCCACTGGTGCAGCCTCCCTTCTCACTCCAAATGCATTCCGAGTTAACCTGGGATGGAGAGACACACTTCGCTCCCGTACTGCCTACCCTCTGGGTCTCAGCTTATCAGCTCTTTGATACGTGTGTTCTTCTTTCTTTGCTGGTGGGGCTCCATCTCCAGGAAGGTTTTCAGTTTCTCTGGAGAGAGAGCTCTCCTAGTGATTTCTGTCTTTCGTTCCCACATCGCACTCTGCGCAGCTCTTTCTCGGCAGTGGGAGCCCAGTAAGTCAGTGACCCATCTGAACTGACATCAGAGGAAGGATCAAGGCAGCTCAAAAGAAGGTCTAATGTCACAGGGGTCATTGGATGATGGCTTCCAAGGAGCCCCCTTCCCCTGAAAGGGGAGGGAGGCAGCTGGCTGACCACGTGATGATGCGATGGGCACAGGGCAGCCTGGTACCTCAGAGGCCCTCAATAGCTGTTTTGTTGGAAGAATGGCTCAACTGTACTTCTAAGTCAATTTGAGCTCAAAGCAGGAAGGGATTCACAGACTGCCCAGCACTGCCACAGAACTGAGTCTTTTGAAAGCACTAAGAAAATTCTGAGTGTAACCTTGGTGGGGGAATAAAAATGGAGATTAATGATTAGCAATTAAAAACTGCAGTCTCTGATTTTTTTTTTTACAACATTTCGTCTATTTTTCTATCTGAAAAGAGTGTATTTACCAGCTCCTTTAAAAGAAAGCAATTAAAAACCACTTCACTGCTGGTAGATCCTTTCCAAGATTTTACCTATTTTTTCTGTTTGAAGAAAGTATATTTTTCAGCTTCTATTATTTGCCTCTGATGAAACACTGGGGCAGTTTTGGTTCTTGAGTTATTTTTTTTTGCCATGTAATTAAGCTGATTAGTTTCCCATATGGAGTGGAAACAATTGGTTTCACGTATGCTGGTGTACCGTCACCCACAGAGCTGTAATTATTTACATGTTTCTCATTTCCTTGTGGAAATTTTTAGACTTTGTTAGATAAAGATCTAGCAGACTTGAACTCTGTGAACATTCGGGCCTTTGGTTACCAGACGCGGCCGTATCCGGTTCAGATCCCCAGGCTGAAGTGGGTATTCTACAGTTCTGTACAGAGCAAACTTTGAAGATGTCGACTCAGCGTCCATTTCCTCTTGCCTCATTCTGGAAGCACCCTTGTTTTTTTTGCTCAAAGATACTCTACCCCCCCACCCCCCACCTGCCCGAGGTTTACAGAAGCTAACTCCGCCTGTAGTTGCACGTGGGCTTGATTGGTCCCTGAGTAATCCTGCCCCCCTGCCCCAGAGATTAGTTTCAGAATCTAAATCTTAAATAATCAGCATGTGGCATTCCTCAGGCCAAGGAGATTGGTTTAGAAGTGGTCATGTGACAAAATCCTGACCAATGAGGTGAAATGGAAGGTTTGGTAGGAGTTTCTGGTCAGGAGGGTTTCTGCGGAGCTGCTGGATTAGATGATTCTTCTAATAGACGTTATTGTGTCCAGGCTGCAAGGTCAGGATGTGCACCAGTCACCTTGCTGTCAGCCTGAGTGTGCAGTCAACCCACAAAAGAAGAAGGGAACAACGAAATCATAGAGAGGCAGATTGGGGGACTTGTGGAGCCAGACCTGATGGCTACCCAGCATCTGGACTTTTTCAGCTACATGAACACATCAATCTCCTTTAGGGTATAAGCTGATTGAAAAGCAATTTTCTTTTACTTGCATCCAAAAGCATCACTACAAATGTAGATAATTTTACCAAAGAAATGTGAATTGAAAAATGAGAACTCAGTCTTATGGAAAAGAAACATAAATGTATATGTGCATCTAGAAAATAAAATACAGAGCAGGCTTGGATACAGTATTGTCTTCCCTCTTCTATTTCCCAAATGAAGAAATAAGTTCAGAGAGTTTTGACAAAGCTTTAAGTGGCATAGCCAGAATAAATAGAAAAATCCTAGATATCAACCAAAAGCTACACTTGCACAAACTCTTTCAGAGAAGCTCTATGGGTGACTTAGTACCAGGGCCACCTTCACCTAAGTTTAGGAGCAATTTCAAGGCCCCCTGCTCTTTTGCTATAGTTCTTGTAAAATACTTGAATAGAAAAGAGTTCTGTGTGTCTTCTGATTTTCTACATAATGCTCTGTCTTGATAACCTTGCCATTTTTCTTTAAATGGCTTGGCATTTCTTTTTGAGGAAAGGGTGAGGAGGCTAAATCCTCCACTTCCCTGGACATGAGTGTGGGGTCGGATACACATAGCGTCATCAAATTCTTTCTGAATCTCATTCTCTATCCTCAAGCAATTTGTCAAGATATTCTCCTAAATATAGAGAGTTCTCCTGCCAAGAATTCTGGTGACAGTTGTCAGGCAATAAAATTGCAATCTTCTGACTGTGAATGAATGAATGAATGAATGGTCTCTCCACTGATGACATCAAATTGCATAGATTCACTGGCAGCCTTTTGAAGAATCTGATGCAGTCTTGTTTTAAAGTACTAATACTTTTACCTTTTGAAAAGATTCCAAACTTTCTGAAGTTTAATAATCGGAATGGAATATTTTTTAAAATTTCTTCAATATTGAACAATGGGTATTGTATCATTATTTACCATGTAAGCATTATTATGGCACATTTCAAAGCACTGGTAATATGGCCATAAGAGAATTATTCTTGCTTAATTATTTAATCCTGAGATCTCTATTAAAAAATATTGACTCATATTTCCATTAGCAGGTAGGATTTCAGAGGATAAAACATTCATTGAAGCTTAGGATATTTTAAGGAGATTTCAGCAGTGAGACAGGAGTTGGCCAGGTAGGATTCAGAAAGGAGAGAGAAAGCAGAAAGGTCTTATCTCTGCGAATGATGTGGACAAATGTGTCGTAATGGGAATGCATTAAAACATATGTCAGGGAACAATGACTCAACCAGTGTGGCTGGAGCAGAAAATAATGGGGAATCCTTTTTAAAAGATAATGTTTAGAAGATCTTAAAACCTAAACAAAGCATTACGGGTTTTCCTCCTGTAGGAACATGGGAGCCTCATTTTAGAGCAGGAGGGATGAGGACTGCAGGCTTTTTTTTAGGAAGGTGGGTCTGCTGGCAGAGCACATGACCCTGGAGGCTGGAGCCCATTTCAGGTGAAATGAAGTGGTCCATGCGCATGTGGAACAGATGACTGACAGCTGGTAGAGATGATGAGCCAGCGTGGGATGATGAAGGTGCTACTGCTCTGGAGACCAACTGGATAAGGCAGTCCAGACTGAGAGGGCATCAGAAATGATGCTGGGGACTTCCCAGGCAGTCCTGTGCTTCCCCTGCAGGGGGCATGGGTTCAGTCCCTGGTTGGGGAACTAGTATCCCATATGCCAAGCAGCAGAGCCAAATAAATAAATAAGCTGTGTTCGTCATTCAGTTGCTAAGTCATGTCCGACCCTGCAGACCCATGGACTGCAGCACACCAGGCTCCTCTGTCCTTCACTATTTCCCAGAGTTTGCTCAAATTCATGTCCATCGAGTTGGTGATGCTCCATAGCCCTCTCACCCTCTGCCACCCTCTTCTCCTTTTGCCTTCAGTCTTTCCCCACACTGGGATCTTCTCCAGTGAGTTGACCCTTAGCATCAGGTTGTCAAAGTATTGGAGCTTCAGCTCTTAAAAAAAAAAAAGTTAAAAAAAATATGACTCTCAGGGTTGCAACCTCCATGGTGGATAGATGGACGAAACTACCATTGGTAAAGTTGAGAAATGAAGAAAAAGGAGTCACCTATTAGATGGGAAAAGGAATTTCCCCCAACAGATGGAGTTTGAGGCAACAGGACATTGAGGTAGGTAGTCTGGGCAGTTGGAAAGATGCAATCAGCTGACAGAACAGTCAGGGCTGGAAATAAGGATCTGGGAGCCGTCTCCCCCTCGACAGCTCTTCCTCCTTCCTTCTGAGTAGAATCCCACCTGTGTTTGGGTAGCCAGGGCCCAGATAGAGAGGAAAAATCATGATCGGCCTGAGTCCAGCTACGATACCTCACTTGCCTCTGATTGGTCCAGCGGTGAGCCATGTGACCCAACTCTAGCCAGTGAGATCCATGGATTTCTGGGAAGGATTTTTCTCCATGAGGAGAAGGTCTGTTCTGCATTCATCTCCTTCCTTGCTGTCAGGAACCTGCCAGGAGAGAATGGAAACCAATACAGCAGCACCTTGAAGGGCGTGGCTGACACTCCGAGGGGGACAGAGCAGAAAGACAGTCAGAACTTTGGGCGCTGCTGTCCTTGTTGATCTGCTGAACAAAGTCTGGATTTGCCAACATCTAGACTTCTTGTGACACTTAGGTTTATTAAATGTCTCTGTGAGTTAGCATTTTATTATTTTCACCTGAAGATGTTGTAGTTGATGTGGGTGCAATTATAAATGCCCCTGAGGGTGGATTGACCTGTGAGGAAAGGAGTAAGAATAAGACAAAACCTGGAGAGAGATACCCGTATTTAAGAGGTAGAAGCTTTTCACGATATAAACTTTAAGGTTTTATATAAATAAGTGACATAGAAAACTCTTTTTAATCATAAACACACGCACACACTCCTACAAGCTCCCTCCTGTGAACCACATTTTCCACAGAGCATATGTTTCAAATGAAAGGTCAAAAAGGAGATTAATGTCAGCCTGGAGTCCCAGGATTGGTGATTATTTCTCTAACATGTTGTGCTTCTTGTTGCTAAAACAGAGTCCCTCCAAACGAAGCTGCTTGCTCAGTGAGTGCCTTATTCCTCTTTCTCCAGGCCTCGGCCCCTCCCTGTGATGGGTGAGGAACTCTGCTTATTCCTGGGGACAGTGGCCTGCCACCAGAAAGGCCATAGCCTGGAGCAAGGGTTGACTCACAGGGTAGTGAGGAAACGGCCTGGATCTTTGACCAGGGTAAGCAGTGTCTGATTCCACCTGCGGGGAGGAGGGAGAGGTTATGACAAAGAAAGCAATAACTATTTCACTGAGCAATTAAGTCCATTATTTTCCTTGAAAAAGCATTCTCTTAAGCTGTTAAGGAGAATTTAGCTCCCATCTTGACAGAATGTACTAATGACTGCTAATGGAGACATTCTTTTAATAAGTGAAGAGGCACAAGAAAATTGCCAGATATTAAACAGAGTCCCGTACGTCATCTGAGTCTATAATGGCCCTATCAAGTGACCCAAGCGAAAGAAATGTGACTCTACAGGGGTTAAAGGAGTTTATCTTTCCTTAGTGCAATATAAATTCACTACTGGGAAGAACAGTAATTCATTGGTCTATCCAGCAAATGTTTAAAAGGGGGTCATATCTCAAGTTAAATGATGCATTTCCTTTTGGTAGAAGGAAAATATGAAATAGAACCTCTGTACATTGTGGATTTATGTAAATAGCCTCTTACTGGCAAATTTCTACTGGGTCTCTGAGCCTTGGGATTTTCAGCTAAGAAGTTAAAGGGACTGTGTAACACGTTGTTAATTTTATTTGTTCTTTTTTCCAATATTTCCCAGAGTTTTTTAATTGGTTGGTTTGGTTTGGTCATTTTAAACTCTATCCTTAGAAATGTTTCTCAAGATTCAAGTAATTCCTAGCACTCCAATCTTGGGGGACACTTCTTAAAATTTATAAAGAATTCCAACAAATTAAGAGGAAAAAGACAATCCCAAAGAAAAATGGATAAAAGAAATGTAGCAGAAACTCAAGAAGAAATGGACAAGAACCATATAAAAAGATGAATGACCTGTATTTTAGTTTCCTGCAAGGTGATGTTTTCAATACAATAACCATGCCTCAAAGCTTCATCCTTCCTTGGTATTGTGTGTGGCAATGTTTATTTCATGCTGTAATAATATTTCACTGGGTGAGTTTTCCACAATTCCATTCTCCCTACAATACATGGAGTGTGAATCTATGTTTATAAAGCTCAAAAACTGCTCAAAAAGATAAAAGGGATTACAAAAAAAAATAGATATTTGATGGCACTATTAAAAACAAAGTAATGATATGAACAAATTTTCACATTTTTTCCTCGCAAGTGGAGCAGATTGACACTGGAGATAAGATAGGAGAGTATTAGTTATCTGTGGCTGCACCCCAAAACTTAGCAGCTTGACACAAAACTCGTGATTCTCTGGGTCTATATCCCACTAGAACCAGCTGGCTTTCTCGGGGGGCTGCAATCGCTGGGCTGGGCTGCAGGGTTAAGATGGCCCCACTCTCAGGCCGGGCACCTCAGGCCTTTGGCATATGGCTTCTCCTGCAGGCCGTCTCTTTCCATGTGGCCTTTCTCTCCAGGAAGATGGCCTGGGGTTGTTGACAAGGAGAAAGGACCCATATAATACTGGTGTAATGAAAACTTGGCGGTAAGTAAAATCTATTACCTAACGCAGGAGTGCCCTGTGTTAAATCCTTTTTGGAAATACTGCACATGGCGTGCCTTAGACACTCACAAGGCAAACAATAAGCTTGCTAAAGGCACTAAGACAGGACTTCCCTGGTGGTCCAGTGGCCAAGACTCCACACTCCCAATGAAGGGGGCCTGGGTTTGATCCCTGGTCAAGGAACTGGACTCCATATGCTGCAACTGGAGATCCTGCAGGCTGCAACTAAAAAAGATCCCACACGCTGCAACGAAGATCAAAGATTCTGTGTATTTCACCTAAGACCCAGTGCAGCCTAAATATATAAATAAATACTTAAAAAAAATAAAGGCTCTGAGGGGTCCTGCAAGGAGCGAAACAGAAAGGTCTTTTTTCAGTGTAAGAAGCTGGTGAGAAACAGCAGAGGCTGTCTGTCTTCTCTTTCCTCGGGGTGGATAGAGGGAGGGGTGGCTTAGAGAGAGCTAGAAGGCTTGGGCCTCCTTATGAGAACACCATCACCCTCCGAGGACGACTGCACATGCGAGGCCACAGGAAGCGGATCCCTGCAGAGGTCAGCAGTGCGTCTCTGCCCCTCCCACTGCCCTGCCCTGCTCTTGACCTAGCTCACCTCCCTGATTTCTGCCTCTCGTTTGCTTCAACCCGTGACCTGTTTTGATCAATTATCCTGACCTGATCTTGTGCACCTTCAGTTTGTCCCTGATGCCCAGTGACCACAAGCTTCTTGGACTTTGTTTTATATCTTTTTCCCCTTGATTTGAAAGTTAATCCATGCTGATTTTAACAGATTCAAATAATACCCCAAAGTGATTGCCTCCCCTTGTCTGTTCCACTTCCACAGTCCCAACTGCCTGCTTCCTTCCAAATGACTTTTTCTGTTTATATAACATGTGTGTGCACATACTTGAATGAAATGGGCATCAGTATATACTCTCCCTTCCCCTCTAATGTATTATGTACATCTTTCCAAGTTGGTGCATACAGACCGTCGCAACTCCCTCTGAAAGCTGCAGTTCCAAAGTATGGAAGCTGCTTTATTTACTCGGCTGTCTCCCTCTTGATCAACACAGACGTTGCTCCTTGCTTCCTGCCACTGTAACCGACGTGGCAGTGATCTGCCTCCCGTGTGAGACTTGGCGCATTCATGCTCGTGTTCTGACAACTTTCCAGAAGTGGTGGTGCTGGATCTTAGGGCTTGCCTGGCCCCCCGTCTCGTTGTCCTCCTGACCCTGATATCCTAGAGACCTCTACGATCACCGGCCTGCCTGCTCAGGTCATCCTGGGGTTCACCCAGTGCTGGGCCTCTCTGCTGGCTCCTCCCCGGACAGCAGTCCCTTATCTCCTTCTCGATGAAGCTTTGCCCCGGCAGAGCAAGCAGCGCACGTCACTCGAGCACTTACTGCACTGCGTTATCATTATTTTTCTACTGGTCTAATTACCCCAGTAGATCAGAATTTCTGAAAGCATCATTGCGACTAAACACAAGTTCATGTGCCTGACACACAGTGAGGCCAAACAAACTGAAATATCAAACACTGGAGTTTGGAGCAGAGAAATGTTTATTGCAGGGCCGAGCAAGGAGAATGGGTAGATTGCCCTTGCAAACCCAAACTCCTCAAAGGGCTTCAGCGAAGCATTTTTAAAAGCCAGGTGAGGGAGGGCCATCCCAGGGCCTGCAATCAGCTCATGCACAGCTCTCTGATTGGCTGATGGTGTGGTAACAGGGCTGTTGGGTTAACGTTATCAATCTTGAGGCATCAGTAGGTCTGAGGGCTACATGCTCATGATCATCAAGCAGTTTCTTGATCATCAAGCTTAATTTCTTCCATCTGGTGGTGGCTTTTAGCACCTGGAAAACTCAGGATATATGCGTGAGATACTATTATCTGGGTACTTCAGAGAAGAGTTATAGCAGAGGAGAGGAGAGGAGTCTGTCCTAGGAATGCCCCATAGGGTCCTCTGGGTTATGTCATCAGGCATAGGCTTAGCGCTCAGTGAGTGAATTCATTAACAAATTTATCTGAATTCACACTGTGTGTTAACACTGGCACCGTGTACATACAGCTATGAACAAAACCAAACTCCCTGCTCTTGAGTGGGTGGAGACACACAATTTAACATTGTAAATAATTGGCCAGATGGCAGACTCCTCACCCCAGTCAGCTTGGGCTTCCCAGGTGGTGCTAGTGGTCAAGAACCTGTCTGTCAATGCAGGAGATATAAGAGATGTGGGTTCAATCCCTGGGTTGGGAAGATCCTGTGGAGGAGGGCATGGCAACCCACTCCAGTATTCTTAGAGAATTCCATGGACAGGGATGCCCAGTGGGCTACAGTTCATAGGGTTGCAAGGAGTTGGACAGACTGAGGTGACTTGGCACGCAGGCACGAACCACAGAAAGGGGTACGCCCTTGGGCACAATGGCTCTCCTCAGCGATTGCCATCCCCAAAGGGGTCACCACCGAGGGCTTCGGGCAGCACTCTTGGCAGCTGAGGGGGTGAGGCTTTCGTTCCTGAAGGAGCTTTTCTCAGTGAGTCAAGGTGGCCTGACCCGACAGGGAGCACACAGATTAGTTGGCGGCTGGCGGCCAGTAAGCCGTGGTTCTAAGCCTTGTTGCTCTGGAAAGAAAGTCAGGAAAGCTGCTGAGAAGATTTCCTGGCTCTGTTTGCTTGCAGGGTCCTTTCCCTTCCCTGGCTCCGCTCAAGGCACTCACAGCTGCAGGCTGGATGTCTCCAGCTCCCCGTGGTTGGTTCTGACCAGGTCTGGTCAATAGGAGCCACTCAGTCAGTTCAATCGCTCAGTCATGTCTGACTCTTTGCGACCCCGTGGACTGCAGCACGCCGGGTCTCCCTGCCCATCACCAACTCCCGGAGCTTACTCAAACTCATGTCCATTGAGTCGGTGATGCCATCCATCCATCTGTCATCCCCTTCTCCTCCTGCCTTCAATCTTTCCCAGCATCAGGGTATTTTCTAATGAGTCAACTCTTCACATGAGGTGGCCAAAGTATTGGAGTTTCAGCTTCAGCATCAGTCCTTCCAATGAACACCCAGGACTGATTTCCTTTAGGATGGACTGTTTGGACCTCCTTGCAGTCCAAGGGACTCTCAAGAGTTTTCTCCAACATCACATTTCAAAAGCATCAATTCTTCTGCGCTCAGCTTTCTTTATAGTCCAACTCTCACATCCATACATGACCACTGGAAAAACCATAGCTTTGACTATATGGACCTTTTCGGTAAAGTAACGTCTTTGCTTTTTCATATGCTGTCTAGGTTGGTCACAGCTTTTATTCCAAGGAGCAAGCGTCTTTTAATGTCCCGGCTGCAGTCACTAGTCAGACATTATAAACAGAAGGAAGGGCAAGGCCCTGTGTTCGTTCCCTGCAGAACCCCCGTTAGGAGACTGGCTCCAGCACCCCTTTTCAGACCGTGGGTGGGTCCAGCCTCCATCCGGGATCCTCCGCCCCAGGCTCTGGCGATTCTAAGGTGGAGACGTAAGAGGCTCAGGTCCCCTTCAGGGAGGGACCCGCAGCCCAGCGGCAGGGACGCAGCGGGCAGCCCGCCTCCGGCCATCAGCCCCTACAGGGTCAGCCCTGTTGGTGGTCACGGCCTTCCCGACCAGCCCACATCCTGGGACCAAGCGGCTGGGTATTAAGCACCCAGCCATTCTGACGCAATGCCGGACACTCTAGTGGGCAACACTCCAGACCTGGCGGAGGTTTTGTCTGGGCTGCGTCACAGGACGGTTTCTTCCTCCGCCATCCTGTTACTCCTTTCCCTCCCCGTGGCTGACTTCTGGTAAACACCGTGAACTCGGAACTATGCCTAAGTGTGTGCTTCCTGAGAAACCAGCCTGGGCACACTTCTTCCTCTGTCCTGGCTCAAAGGCGGGCGGCTTCCTGTGGGGTTCCTCTCCCCCCGCCCCTTTCAAGCACTCAGATTATGCACTGCCCGTGTAACCAGTTCACTGCATCATCTGTTTAAATACTGCAATCATCCTTAGTCACTGCCTGACAGAACGTTTTATATCTCAATTTGCGTTTATATTCAGATGCAACTGAACGACTCACAGTTTCGCTTTTCCCCTTTCAGGCCGCCCCTCCTAAGCAACTGCGTTATGGATGGGCCCCCTAACTCACACAAAAGTATCATAAAACATTGGGGAGACTTGTAACACTGCCCTTTAAAGGAGAGAGCTGACCGTGGAGACACCCCTGCAGCAGGTAAAACCAGCGAGCAGCCCATGGGTTGAGGTCCCCCACTGTCACCCAGATGGGTGGCCAGCGCTGCTGCCTGCTGTCCCCTGCTCTCCGCAGTCCCTGTGATTCCCGCTGAGGCTGGACACACGGGGCACAGTCCTGACAGCACTGGGCTGCCGCTTCTCTGCCTGGACTCCCCCCTGCCTCAGCCCTCTGGGCTTGGCCTATCTGTGGGCCTCACTTCCCCCAGGGCAGGGCTGGGCCGGGGGTGAGGAGACGCAGGAGCCTGGGGTACAGAGGCAGCAGGCTTCCTTTGGAGGTTGGCTGTGCCGGCTGAGAGCTCGCTTTGCAGGAGGCAGATGCTAAGCAGGCCCGAGGGCAGGTGTGGACGCGAAGCGCCGTGCCCGCCAGGGTCCACGCAGGAGACAGAAATCACGGCGGCTTGCTTTTGCAAGAGAGATGATGTAGGCGGAAGGCTTGTTGATGAGGTTAACTGCAGAGGCCCCGGAGAACTCGAAAGGGTCGCGGAGGCAGCATCTGGGAGGCAGCCGCCTGTTAGGCTGGGGGTGCTTGAGAAATAAGAAAGAGACTGAAATTATGCCAATTTAGAAACTCGACGACGGGTTCCAGCAGCTGGGATTCCAGTCTCTTAGGAGAGGGTGCTCCTGCCTCTGCGGGGCCCCACGAAGCTGACTCTGCTAGGGGTCAGGGTCGAGGAAACGGCAAACTGCATTCAGCGCCTTGGCCGGGAAGGCGAAGGAGCAGCCCCGCCGCCCCCAGCCCTGCGGCGCCCTCTGCCGCCCCCTGTGGGCCGGGCCCGGCACCGCGCCGCCGACACAGCCGGGCTCCCTTCTGAGGAGCTGCCTCCAGCATCACACAGCTGAGGTCGGAATGGGAGCCTTGGAGTCAAGAGACACAGCGCCTTGAATAAGGGGCATCCCTTCCTCAAGAGCCTTTACTGAGGATTCTCGGACAGAAGTGGCCTGGAACTTGGCCAAGAACGTAAATCAAAGGGAAAGGCCAGACAATTCCGGGGCCCCAGGGGCGATTGGGTATTCAGTTTGCAAACAGAAATCAGGGTTATGATAGCAGGATTTCAAGGCTGTTCAGTGACATGCAGGAGCGTTTCTAGCGCTCCCGAGAACCTGGCAATGTGGGTGCAGTAAACCGCCAGTTTTCAGGTCGGTCTTCCTTCCCAGCCCCCACCCGCCATCACTGCACCCTGGAGCCTCTTGGGCTGTTGGGGGGTCTGCACTGTGGAGTGGTTACGCCTTCAGCTATCAGTGAAGTACCACGCAAGTGCAGGCCCAGGGAGTGACTGTATTCTTTTACCTGTTGCTGCAAATTACCTCAGAGTTGAGCAGTGCCAAACAACACACATTTATTATTTTATTGTTGTTTGCTCTTGTTGTTTAGTAACCCACATTTATTATTTTGTGTTGTTTGTTCTTGTTCAGTAACCCACATTTAATATTTTATTGTTTGCTTTTGTTGTTTAGTTGCTAAGTCTTGTGTGACTCTTTGCGACCCCACGATCTACAGCCCACTAGGCTCCTCTTTCCATAGGATTCTCCAGGCAAGAATACTGGAGTGGGTTACCATTTCCTTCTTCTTCAGGGTTTCTTCCCAACTCAGGGATTGAACCCTCATCTCCTGCATTGCAGCTTCTTTAGCACTGAGCCACCAGGGAAACAGATACTATTAATGAATTTTTGTTACTAAAAATTATTATCTCAGTGCCTGTGGTCAGGATGCCTTTGGCTTGGAGCTTTTCACAAGATTGTATGAAATTTCCACCCTATGTCTGCATCTCAAGGCTCACCTGGGGGCGGATCCTTTCCCAAGTTCACTCCCCTGCTGTTGCCAAGTCTCAGGGTCCCAGTAGCTGTTGGCCAGAGGCCTCCACAAGGTCCCTGCTGTGTGGGCCTCTCCGCAGGGCATCTCATGACGTGGCAACTGGATTTTCCAGAACAAGAGAGGGTGAGAGATGGCTAGAAGGGCAGAAGGCACAGGCATATTCCACCCAGTCTCAGAAGTGACACCCCATCCCTTCTGTCAGAAGCAAGTCAGGAGACCCAGGGTACGCATGAACCCAGAAAGTGGAGAGTTACTGGGAGCCATGTACGGGGGCCTTCTCACCATGACTCAGCCTGTAGCTGCCCTGAATTTCTCAGAGCAGCAGATATCCATCCTACAGGTCAACACAGGTTGGGTCTCCTGTTCTAATCAAATTACAAAGTTAATAACAAAGTGAATTTAACAAAACTAATTTAAGGCATATAAAATGATATACATAAGTATCATGGCACCATATGGTAATTAGGCATCCAAGGTAGAAGGCATCCAATGTAATTTGTGGTATTTCAACACAGCCAAACCCATTTAACTTTTCTTGTTAGCTTAGGTTGCCAGTATCTATCATCAGCCTCCATGTTCATAAGTTTTCCCCAATACCACCTACCACTTAATTGTTGCCCCACGTGTGAACTCTGACACTCACATAAATGCAGTTACAGTGATCCTGGATCTCACTCTGCAATAGCTGGATGCTTTGTCTCGGCCTCCTCTTCCCAGTGTTTTCTATTTCTCTCTGTTCCCCAGATGAAAGCTGCTGAGTGGCCTGGGCTTGGGTGGCAAAAACTGGATGTGGAGGCTATGAACTGGATTTCTCTAGGGAGGTGCTGGCAAAGTAGGGGGCCTGGTGCTGACAGCTTATGCTCTCCAGAGCTTCAGAAGGGGCTGCTTGAATTGTTAAAGCAGTTGTCCCTCTATTTCCCCTCTTCACTTGTATGTTGCTTGGGGTGATTTGAACAGGGAATAAAGTCTTTAAGCTGTGGACAGCCACAAAGAAGTAAACATGCACATGGGGGGAAAAGAATATATCAGTATTGAATGAGCTTCCATGATTTGGGACCTCTCTTGTATTGCTGGGGAAGAACGACAGGAGGAGGATGGGCCAGAAGAGGAGGAAACAGGAAGAAAACAGCAGGGGTAGGGGTGGGCTGGGACACTAGGTGGAGGGACTGGTGAGCTGCAGACCTACCAGGAAGGGTTGCCAGATTAAATGCAGGACATCCAGTTACATTAGAATTTCAGTGAAAATAAAAAAAAAATTAGTATAAGTATATCCCATGCAACACTTGGGATATACTTATACTAAAAATTATTTTTCTGAAATTTAAGTTCAACTGAGAATTCTGTACTTTAATTTGCTAAATCTAGCAACGTTGTTTCTTTCCCTTTGTGATGGCTACTATCCTGGCATTAATCCTTCCCTCTCTGGCTGCTCTCAGACCTGCCCACAGACCCCCAGCTCCAGGAAGCTTCAGGGGCAGCAGACAGGGACATAACGCCCTCCTCTGAGGTCCCTCTGCCCCTCTCTCCCCGATGACTCGGTAGCACTTGCCCCAATTTCCATCTCCTGGAGCGCTGTGCCTCAAAGTCAGCTGCCACAATATGAGTGTGTGTACAGCATGACCCACAGATGTGAAGACTCCAGGGGGACTCTGGGTGTGGGTTTAAATGTGGGTAAAATATTTCTTGCTGAGCAGTTCACGCTTAAAGGAATTTAGTGTGCCCCTTGGTTGAGTAGCCTGGGAGGGTAGTTGGAGATCTACCACTGCAGTGCTTCTCCCAAAATTGCTCTTTCAGGTTTTACAGTAACATGGATGCTATTTTGGTGGCCAAGTTTTTGATGAACAAAGCAGTAAAACCACAAGAAGCAGTTACATTTTCGTCATGGAAGAGGAAAGCAAAATTAGGATCTCTGAGGTTTCTAATAAACCAGAAAAGAACCCGGTTGTGTTAAATGCTAATCTCCTCTTCTAATTGTCTGTCTGTCCATCCTGATGTCTAACGGAAGGGCAGGTACCAGTATTGTGCACTCCTGGGGGGAAGCTACTCTTCCTTGCCTGTTGTCCAAACAATGGAAATTTCCTGGATTCCTTGCTGCAGTCTTCAAAGTTAATGGACATATGCTGACTTTTTAAAAGCTTGCTGTTACCAGGAACAAAAAGAAACACAAGAGAAAAATGCTTACCTTCAGATTCTCCAAGGTAGGCAAAAAATTCTTCCCAAAGAGATGAACAACAGTGACACAAGTGCTCCCCTGATCTTCATGAATCTGGATCCTGGCTCTCACTCAGCAGGCTCCTAGGTCCTGGGCAGGATTCAGAGACAGGAGGGCAGAAGGAACAAGATGGGATCTGGTCCTCAGAAGTGGGGTCCAGTATCGTATCAGATGGGTCTTCCTGCCTGGCTGACCCCCCCCCTTCCCACTCTTTTCTGCTCCCACAGCAGCGTCTCATTTTCCGAATACTCAGGACGCTTCTCCCCCTGCACCTGTACCCTTGCTGTCTTCTCCTCCCAGCGGCCTCCATTCCATTCCTCTATCCATTAACACTCAACGTGGAGAATGCCTCCTCCAGGCAGCTCCTCACCCTGACTGTCGCAGGTTATGTTAGGTTTCCTTCCAGTGTGTTCCTCTGCCCGCTCTATCACTGCATGAATCACAGTGTACAATATGTGCTGATTTTCATCTCGGTCTCCCCCGTGGTGCCACTGTGAGCCAGACTGTGTCATTTGTCTTTGGACAACCGTGTTCAGCACAGTGCCCGTTCCATATCAGGACGGCTGGACGAACAAAGACTCTGAAATGCTTGGTAATGAGTTTTAGGGTGTCAGCTGGAGCTCCTCAAGTCAGTCATGCCCACCCAGAATTGTGACAATTGTGATATGGGTCTGTGCACTACTTTTAACATTTCCAAATGCCAATTGGATATCATACAGTAACCCAGGTTAAGAAACACCCGCTGACTAAAGGTTTACTTGCATTGTATCCAGCTGGAGTTCTGTCAGTCCTCTCTGATGTCCTTAGTTTTTTCATGAGGAACAGAAGACATAATTGTCCTTTTATCACGCCAGTGCAATTTTTTGAGTGAGGAGGAGTAAGTAAAATCACCAGGTAATTTGCACATGATGAAAATAAAATCTTTTTTTGTGTGATAGAAAGGTGAGGTGCCAATTTTCTGTCATTGCTTCTTCACGTAGTCGTTCAGGTTTCCTGAGCCTCTGTTACACAAAGGGCAGTGTTTCAGGGCCCAGATGTAGCAGTGAATGAGAGACACAAGACTGTCCTTTTGAAATTGACCTCCTGTGGGTGAGAGATAGATAATAATAATTAAAAAACACACAAGAAAATATCTGGTAATGGTGAGTGCTACTCAGAGAACAAAATCAAAGGGCTGTACTGGACAGAATCCTAATGTGAAAAGATACATGCAGCTCTATGGTCATAGCGACACTATCCACAATAGTTAAGATGCAGAAGCAACGTAAGTGTCCATCAGCAGCTGAATGGGTAAAGAAGATGTGGTATATCTATACAATGGAACATTAATCAGCCATAAAAAAGAACAAAATAACGTGACTTGCAGCAATATGGATGGACCTCGGGATGATCACACTAACTGAGGTAAGCCAGGCAAAGACACACATCATATGAGATCACTTATATGTGAAATTTAAAATATGAAACAAATGAGTTTATTTATGAAACATACAAACATAGAGAATAGATTTGTGGTTGCCAAGGAGGGGTAGTGGGGAAAGGATGGTTTGGGAGTTTGGGATTAGCAGATGAAAACTATTATATAGAGAATGGATAAACAACTTCTCTTAAGTTCTCTACAAGAAAATTGGATAAAGTCCTACTGTATAGTACAGGGAACCATAGTCAATATCCTGTGATGAACCATAATGGAAAAGGAAAAAAAATATCAGTGGAATGTTATTAGAGTGACTCTGTAGCAGGGAGAGTGAGGGGCTTATATTTAAGCTGACACCTAATGACAAAAATATTAGAATAAAGAGCAACATCAAGAAGACAAAATCAAGCAAAGGGCCCCGAAGCATGAACAGATGCAGCGTTTGTATTGTTCTTGTGTGTTTATCATCTGTCTCCTCCACTGAGCTGCAGTCTCCATGACAGGAGGGACCGTGTCTGCTTTATTTACCAACATGTCGTAGGCCCAGTGGCCAGCAATGCACCTGCCTGGCACAAAGCATGTCTCATTACACATTACTGAATACTGAGTGAGCCCCCCTGCCCCCGCGCTTCCCACCTAAGACCAGCACTGTTCCTGCAGGTGTGGGCCAAGGGGCCTCAGCCTGGGAGGATGGAGTGAGGTAGAAGCTGGTTCCCTTATAGCATCTGGCAGTGAGAGAGGCCTGGGGACTCAGGGTCCAGGTGAGCGAGCCTCATCTCAGACACGGCTATCAAGGCTTCATGTTCTGGCTGCTTATCTGTTGTGTTTATGGGAATCTGAGCTCAGTCTTGGCTGAATTCATTCTTATCACTCAGTCACACGTTAATTTCTAGGCAAAAGGAAGCTGCTAATTAACAGTTCAAATCCCCCCAAAGCTGTAGGCCAAGTTACATGTGTGAAAAAAATCCCTGGCTGCCGTCTTTAGTATATGGACGATAGAGGCTAACTGGCATGCTGATCTGGGCCAGCCAGGCATTTAACTCAGTCAGAACAACCACCACAGCAGCTACAAAAATCCCGTTGCTGCTGTTGGTTCTAGGGACCCATATTCCACCAGTTGCTTTTCATCTTTTTGCTTGATTTTTTTTCTCTTCAAGAAAATTGCAGATACCAAGGGAACATTTCATGCAAGGATGGGCACAATAAAGGACAGAAGTGGTGAGAACCAAACAGAGGCAAGAGATTAACAAGAGGTGGCAAGAATAGACAGAAGAACTGTACAAAAAAGGGTCTTAATGATCTGGATAACCACGAGGGTGTGGTCACTCACCTAGAGCCAGACATCCTGGAGTGTAAAGTCAAGTGAGCCTAAGGAAGCATTACTACAAACAAAACTAGTGGAGGTGATGGAATTCCAGCCAAGCTATTTCAAATCCTAAAAGATGATGCTGTAAAAGTGCTGCCCACAATATGTCAGTAAATCTGGAAAACTCAGCAGTGGCCACAGGACTGGAAAAGGTCAGTTTTCATTCCAGTCCCAAGAAGGGCAAGGCCAAAGATTGTTCAAACTACCACACAATTGCAGTCATTTTGCATGCTAGTAAAATTATGCGGACTATATAGACTGTATAGAGTTTCTCCATCTTTGGCTCCAAAGAATTTGCTGGCATATTGAGTGCAGCACTTTCACAGCATCATCTTTCAGGATTTGAAATAGCTCAACTGGAATTCCATCACATCCACTAGCTTTGTTCATAGTGATGCTTTCTAAGGCCCACCTGACTTCACATTCCAGGATGTCTGGCTCTAGGTGAGTGATCACACCATTGTGACTATCTGGGTCGTAAAGATCTTTTTTGTACAGTTCTGTGTATTCTTGCCACCTCTTCTTAATACCTTCTGCTTCTGTGAGGTCCATACAATTTCTGTCCTTTATCGAACCTATCTTTGCATGAAATGTTCCCTTGGTATCTCTGATTTTCTTGAAGAGATCTCTAGTCTTTCCCATTCTGTTGTTTTCCTCTATTTCTTTTTTTTGTTGTTGTTGTTGTATTTCAATTTTTATTTATTTATTTATTTATTTTTTTATTAGTTGGAGGCTAATTACTTCACAACATTTCAGTGGGTTTTGTCATACATTGATATGAATCAGCCATGGATCCTCTATTTCTTTGCATTGATCGCTGAGGAAGGCTTTTTTATCTCTCCTGGCTATTCTTTGGAACTCTGCATTCAAATGGGTATATCTTTCCTTTTCTCCTTTGCTTTTCGCTTCTCTTCTTTTCACAGCTATTTGTAAGGCCTTCTCAGACAACCATTTTGCCTTTTTGCATTTCTTTTCCATGGGGATGGTCTTGATCCCTGTCTCCTGTACAATGTCATGAATCTCTGTCCATAGTTCATCAGGCTCTCTGTCTATCATATCTAGTCCCTTAAATCTATTTCTCACTTCCACTGTATAGTCGTAAGGGATTTAATTTAGGTCATACCTGAATCATCTAGTGGTTTTCCCTACTTTCTTCAGTTTAAGTCTGAATTTGGCAATAAGGAGTTCATGATCTGAGCCACAGTCTTGTTTTTGCTGACAACAAAGGTCTGTCTGGTCAAGGCTATGGTTTTTCCAGTGGTCATGTATGGATGTGAGAGTTGGACTATAAAGAAAACTGAGCACTGAAGAACGGATGCTTTTGAACTGTGGTGTTGGAGAAGACTTTTGAGAGTCCCTTGGACTGCAAGGAGATCCAACCAGTCCATCCTAAAGATCAGTCCTGGGTGTTCATTGGAAGGACTGATGCTGAAGCTGAAACTCCAATACTTTGGCCACCTCATGTGAAGAGTTGACTCATTAGAAAATACCCTGATGCTGGGAGGGATTGGGGGCAGGAGGAGAAGGGGATGATAGAGGATGAGATGGCTGGATGGCATCACTGACTTGATGGGCATGAGTTTGAGTAAACTCTGGGAGTTGGTGATGGTCAGGGAGGCCTGGCGTGCTGCGATTCATGTGGTTGCAAAGACTGAATGACTGAACTGAACTGAACTGAAAATTATTCTCAAAATCCTCCAAGCTAGACTTCAGCAGTATGTGAACCAAGAACTTCCAGATGTTCAAGCTTGGTTTAGAAAAGGAAGATGAACCAGAGATCAAATTGCTAACAGTCATTGGATCATAGAGAAAGCAAGGGAATTCCAGAAAAAAAAACACCTGCTTCATTGACTATACTATGGCCTTGACTGTGTGGATCACAACAAACTGTGGGATATTGTTTAAGAGATAGGAATATCAGACCACTTTATCTGTCTCCTGAGAAACCTGTATGCAGGTCAAGAAGCAGCAAATAGAAGCTTACATGAAACAACTGACTGGTTCAAAATTAGAAAAGGAGTATGACAAGGCTGTATATTGTCACCCTGCTTAACTAACTTATGTGCACAGTGCATGCCTGCATGCTGTCACTTCAGTCATGTCTGACTCTTTGTGACCCCATGAACTGTAGCCTGCCAGGCTCCTCTGTCCATGGGGATTCTCCAGGAAAGAATATAGAAGTGGGTTGCCATGCCCTCCTCCAGAAATGCAGAGTACATCATCTGATATGTCAGGCTGGATGAATCACAAGCTGGAATCCAAATAGCCAGGAGAAGTATCAACAGTCTCAGATATGCAGATGATACCACTCTAATAGCAGAAAGTGAAGAGGAACCAACAGCTTCTTGATGAAGGTGAAAGAGGGAAGTGAAAAAGTTGGCTTAAAACCCAATGTTAAAAAAACTAAGATCATAGCATCTGGTCCCATTGCTTCATGGCAAATAGAAGGGGAAAAGTGGAAGCAGTGATAGATTTTGTTGTCTTGGGTTCCAGAATCACTGTGGATGGTGACTGCAGCCTTCAAATTAGAAGATGCTTGCTTCTTGGAAGGAAAGCTATGACAAACCTAGACAGCATATTAAAAAGCAGAGACATCATTTTGCCAATAAATGTCCAGCTACTCAAAGCTATGGTTTTTCCAGAAGTCATGTATGGATGTGAGAGTTGAACCATAAAAAGGCTGAGTGCTGAATTGATGCTTTCAAATTGTGGTTCTGGAGAAGACTTTTGAGAGTTCCTTGGACAGCAAGGAGATCAAACTGGTCAATCCTAAAGGATATCAACCCTGAATTTTCATTGGCTGGATTGATGATGAAACTGAAGCTCCAATACTTTGGCCACCTGATGGGAAGAGTGGACTCATTGGAAAAGACACTGATGCTGGGAAAGATTGAAGGCAGGAGGAAAAGAAGGCAGCAGAGGATGAGGTGATTAGATAGCATCGCTGAGTCAATGGACATGAATTGGAACAAACTCTGGGTGATAGTGAAGGACAGGGAAGCCTGGCGTGCTGCAGTCCATGGGGTCACAAAGAATCAAACATGACTTAGTGACTGAAGAACAACAACAATTTGCTGGTTCGTGCCTGAGATATTTAAGGTCTTTGAAGACTCTGGGCCTATTTCACTCTGTATCAAGTATCTTAAATCCTAACCAATCTTACATTAGGTATAATGTATTTTGCTATTGTTCCAAAACATTTGAAAGGATTTTTGTTTCAGCTAGCTAATGCTGGATAACAAAACTTAGTGGCTTAAAACAACAATGCATTGTCTTTCATGGCGTGGTTCTTCTCCACGTAGGGTTAGTTGCAACGGTGGGCAATTGCAATCATCTGAAGCACTGACTGGGAACTCAGCTGAGGTTAAAATGTCCGGGATCCCTGGGCATCTGGGTCTGTTGGCACTTGACTGGGCGCCCAGTTGGACGGTCACCTGCGGCACCTGGCTCTTCTCCATGCAGGCTTCTCTAGATGGCCACTCAGCATGGTGGTGAGTTCTAGCAGGACTGTTCCAAGAGTAAGCCTTCCAAGAGGGAGGAGGCAGAAGCTGTCAGACCAATTAAGATCTAGTTTTGGAATTGGCATAACATTGCTTTCTCTGTATTCTGCCAGTCAAAGCAGTGACAGACTTTGTTGTTCACTTGCTCAGTCATGTCCGTCTCTTTGCCTAGCCCACGGTTAATGTGGGAGAGAACTACGCAAGGACATAAACATCGGGACATGTGAGGTCATCAAAATGACAGTCTCCAACAAGTTTTAAAATAATTAGTATTTTGGTTCTTCAAAAAAATCAAACACAGGGATACTAGCAATTCCACTTCTGCATCTATATACAAGAGATTTGAAAGTAGTGATTTGATTGGTATATCCATGTGCATGGTGGCATTATTCATAGTAGCTAAAAGGTGGAAACAATCCAGATGTCCACTGATGGATGAATAGACAAACAAAATGTGGTCCATACATACAATGGAATATATTATTCAGTCTAAAAAAGGAAGGACAACTCCTCCAGCTCAATTCCAGAAAAATAAAAGACCCAATCAAAAAATGGGCCAAAGAACTAAACAGACATTTCTCCAAAGAAGACATACAGATGGCTAACAAACACATGAAAAGATGCTCAACATCACTCATTATCAGAGAAATGCAAATCAAAACCACAATGAGGTACCATTTCACGCCAGTCAGAATGGCTGCTATCCAAAAGTCTACAAACAATAAATGCTGCAGAGGGTGTGGAGAAAAGGGAACCCTCTTACACTGTTGGTGGGAATGCAAACTAGTGCAGCCACTATGGAGAACAGTGTGGAGATTCCTCAAAAAACTGGAAATAGAACTGCCATATGACCCAGCAATCCCACTCCTGGGCATACACACCAAGGAAACCAGAATTGAAAGAGACATGTGTACCCCAGTGTTCATCGCAGCACTGTTTATAATTGCCAGGACATGGAAGCAACATAGATGTCCATCAGCAGATGAGTGAATAAGAAAGCTGTGGTACATATACACCATGTATATATTCCATGGTATATACACCATGGAATATTACTCAGCTATTAAAAAGAATACATTTGAATAAGTTCTAATGAGGTGGATGAAACTGGAGCCTATTATACAGAGTGAAGTAAGCCAGAAAGAAAAACATCAACACAGTATACTAACGCATATATGTGGAATTTAGAAAGATGGTAACAATAACCCTGTATGTGAGACAGCAAAAGAGACACAGACATATAGAACAGTCTTTTGGACTCTGTGGGAGAGGGCGAGGGTGGGATGATTTGGGAGATTGGCATTGAAACATGTATATTATCATATGTGAAACGAATCACCAGTCCAGGTTCGATGCATGGGACAGGGTTCTCAGGGCTGGTGCACTGGGATGACCCAGAGGGATGGGATGGGGAGGGAGGTGGGAGGGGCGTTCAGGATGGGGAACACATGTACACCTATGGCGGATTCATGTCAATGTATGGCAAAACCACTACAATATTGTAAAGTAATTGGCCTCCAATTAAAATGAATAAATTTATAAAAAATAAATAAAAGAGAGAGAGGAAAAAAAGAAATGATAAAAAAGGAAGGAAATTCTGATCCATGCTATAACACGGATGAATCTGAAGACATTATGCTAAATGAAATAAGCCATTCACAAGTGGACAAATAGTGTATGATTCCACTTATGTGAGGTACCTAGGGTAGTCAAATTCATAGAGATAGAAAGTAGAATAGCACTTCCCAGAGACTGAAGAGAGGAAGGGATGGGAGTGATTGTTTAATGGGTACCAAGTTTTTCAGTTTGGGAAGATGAAAAGATTCTGGAGATGGGGAGTGATGATGGTTGCAAAATAATGTAAATGTACTTATTGAATATACTACTGAACTGTGTATTTGAACCTGGTTAAAATGCTAAACTTTATGTTATGTATGGCTTACCACAATAAAATGTAATTTTGAGTTTTGTAAAAATAAAACATTCATCTTACATTTTTGGTATCTGTTATAGCTGTGTAAGAATTGAATTGAGCTGCAGTTAACTACTTCTTTGCTGTTCAAAGTAGTTTGCCTGGACTGGGAACATAGGCATCACTTGGGCGCCGGTGAGAATGCAGAATCTCAGGCTCGAGCCCAGATTTATAGAATCAGAATCTGTATGCAGACAAGATCCTCAGATTTTGGGGATCTTATTAATGTTTGAGAAACACTGAATTACTTGACCCATGTTAAGTCTTGTAGATATTCAGTTAAACATGTACTGATTTTGAGAATATAATTTTCTGTTTTGAATTTTGGAGTCATTATATGTTTTTATAAACCCTCAAAAGTTTTCATGGGACTTGAAGACACTCCCAGGTGGTAGCCACTGTGCCTAGAAAGCCTTGGGGATGAATTTATAAATCCTACATGTAGTCATATCCCTTTTGGCTCTAATCCCTCTCTCCCTCCTCATCTGTGAGTCTTCAGGCCATCTACCTGGCTCTTATAGGAGCTCATCCCTGAGATCCAGCTGGGATGACACCTCCAGCTCTCAGGCCACCATCCGTGGCCGAGGGACCCCAGGCCCCCAGGCAGGTTTCAGGCATATCACATCCCAGGCCTGGTTTGGGAGATAAAATCGACCTCCTCTCTTCTAATTACTACTCCATAAACTTTCCTACTGAAGAGGTAACCTCAATTTAGCCTCATTTTTTTGTCTTTTGTTTTTTTTTTTTTTTTACTATTGACTACTCACGTAGTTGTGTAGAATGACTACAATATTCTTGTAGAAAAGTACACACACAAATTTACAACTCAATACATTTTCATTCACTAAACATTCTCCTATAACCATGGCTTCCTTCCTCCAGGGGATCTTCCCAACCCAGGTCTCCTGCTCTGCAGGCAGATTCTTTACCGTCTGAGTCACCAGGGAAGCCAGTTTTGATCCCTGGGTTGGGAAGATCCGCTGGAGGAGGGATGGGCTTCCCACTCCAGTGTTCTTGCCTGGAGAATCCCCATGGACAAAGGAGTCTGGCAGATTACAGTCCATGGGGTCGCAAATGAATGAGCGAATGAACATAGCACATGCATTCTCCCATAACCAACCCACAGATCAAGGAATAGAACATGACCAACACCCAGGAAACCGTTCTATTCTAACTAATGCTTCTTCTCCCCCAAAGTTAACCACTGTTTGGACTAATAGCATTGTTTAGTTTTTACTGATTTTTATTCCTTATATATGGGCTTCCACTTAGAAGAGGAACTCAGCCCCTGAGGTGGCTCTGTGGTAAAGAATCTGCCTGACAATGAAGGAGATGCAGGAGACCTGGGTTTGATCCCTGGGTCAGGAAGATCCCCTGGAGGAGGGCATGGCAACCCAGTCTAGTGTTCTTGCCTGGAGAATCCTGTGGACAGAGGAGCCTGGTGGGCTACAGTCCATGGGGTTGCAGAGAATCGGACAGGACTGAGCGACTAGACACATTCCTTATATAAAGAGAATGTTACAGAATATTTTCTTTCGTTTATTTCTCTCACTCAAATTGCCCTTCTGAGATTCATCCGTAGTGTTGTGTGTAATTATAATTCATGTTCTCACTGCTGTGCAGTGGTCCACTGTGTGAATTCACCACAATTTAAAAAATCATGATACTGTTGATGGGCATTTGGGCAGAGTCCAGTTTGCAGCTATTATAATAGGGCAGCTAAGCACATCTTAATACTTTTCCAGGGGGAAACATACATACACCATGCTTCTGAGGGAATTACTGGGGAGTGGAATTGCTGGGTCATTGGGTATGTCTTTGTTTAGCTCTGGTGATAATCAGTTTCCCAAACTGTTAACCCTATTCTTCATCTACAAAGAATCGTCCTGCCCTCATTCTATCGCTTCTTAGAGTTGTGACAAATCTCAAACATGACATTCTCTGTCAACTGCAAGATTTATAAATTTCTACCAAAACATCAGTGCTAACATTTCTAAATAAATAAATGCATCCATGAAATTCCCAGCAGCGGCAGAGGGAAAATGCAAAGAATCTAGATGACAGTTCTAATGCCAAGATGCAAAGCCAGTTTCCTTTGTTGCGGAGAGGGCTGGAAGCCTTTCTGCAAAAGCTGCTGCCAATCAAGCTTGCCGATCTTTGCAGGGCTAATTAACAGCACTTGGGCAAGCTAGGGGGACGGGCGGGCCTGCACGGTGATGCCAATGGGGCCATCCCAGGGCTTATGGCTAATTATAAACACAAAGAGCACTTAAAGGCTATGATTTGAAGAAGAAGAAGGAAAAAAAAAAAAAAACACCCTGAACAAAACCAAGAAAACCTCTCTGGAATTCTAATGCCAGCATGCTTGTGATTGCATCGCTTGGGGGCAGGGGTGAAAGTAAAAATCTCCTACTGTGGACTTAATCACACAGCACCCTATGTCAGGCAGCCACCCTCCCAAACATGCCCAGGGGAAGGGCTTCCTTTGTGTCAGGCAGGAGCAGGGGGAGGTGTCCATTTCATTTCCAGGGGCGTCTTGGCCCCAGCTTGATAGCCCTGTTTACACCAAGCATGGAGGTGCAGACGGGCGCAATCCAGAGTCCTGTGGGGTAGGTGCGGTGGGGTTATCTGTGCAAGCTTTGATCCCCATTAGCTACAGACCACAAATAATCCATAAGGTTTGCAAATCAGGTCCCAGTGAAGAGCACTTATTAGCAACTCGTGTAACCAAGCAGGGAGAAGCTGTGAGTGTTTGCCAAGGAAGAAAGCAATTCTTACATACCTCATTGCAGAAGCTTGTCTGATTAGGCAAAAACCCTGGGCTGCTGGGAGGGAAAATGAAGCTGGAACTGAAGGCAGCTTTCATGCCCACAGGTCATCCGGAAGAGTGTCCACACAGTTCAGGCGTGTGCTGTGACTGGATGTGAAACAGAGGAATCAGATATGAACACGTTTCCCCGGTGTTCCCATCCCTTGGGGCGCCACCTGACTCAGGCCCTAATGAGCTCTGCATGTACCCCCTTGGCTCTCCCCGAGCCTCTGAGCAGCTACCAGGACAATCTAGGGCCCCAAAAACTGGTAGGAAAAAAGCTAGGCTGCAGGGAGGGGGCAAAAGAAAAAGAACTTTTACTTTAAAGGATGGTGGAAAGCTGTTTGCACGAATACTCTTGCATACTCTTGAGCAGGAGATGTTATTTGATCCTCGGATCCTTTTGGCAATCCAGTGAAGCCTCTGGACTCCTTTGCACAATAGATTTTGAAATGTGTAAGTGAAAGTGAAAGGCGCTCAATCAAGTCTGGCTCTTTAGGACTCCATGGACTATACAGCCCAGAACACTGGAGTGGGTAAAACATAGTAAATTAAGAGTTTGGGATTAGCAGGTGCAAACAACTATATAAAAGAAAATACGTATATATTGTATAGCACAGGGAACTATATTCAATATCCTATAATAAACCATAATTGAAAAAATATGAAAAATAATATATATAATGTATATACAAATGAATCACTTTGACATACACCAGAAACTAACACAACATTGTCAATCATCTATATTTCAAAATAAATAAATGAATTAATTAAAAAATGTAGTGTTATATTAAGTCTAGCTATCAAAATATTTAAAATATAATATGGTACCAAAAGTGCTTCTTTACTAACACATGAGATAGTGAAATCTAGTAGCAGATCCACTGACTACAATAGTTTTAAAGCAATGATGAGCATAAGCAATATTTTAAGATATCTACCATGTAGCTGTAATATAGCATAAAAATACCTGTGATTTCACTTCGTGATAGTCACAGGTGTTACTAACATCCCTATAGTGTGTAATTTACACACAAAATGAAGGAAATGTGAAATTTCAGTTACAGTTTACTAAAGATAAAGATGTACCTTTTCCCATCCAACTTTACAAACTTTCTGAATTCTGAAGAACCTCAATGGCATAAATTGAATTTTAAAAGATACATTCAAGATCACTAATGTCTGTTTCCCTTGCTTCAAAAGACCTAACAACAACAATTTAAAATAATTCTTGGGAAAAATATATTCCTATGGACATTGACATTATAGAAAGACTGGTGCAGTTACTGCCCTCTCTGAATGTCCAGCCTTCCAGCACAGAGACCAATGCTGAGCCCCTGATAATGCACTGCTCCTTCAGGAGACCAACTGACCACTTGATGGCAACTTGTCCTCACAATAATAGACCCTATGCTGGGTGTGGGTCTGCCTTTCATACCAGCAGAGCCTCATAGAGCACCATTTTCCAGGGGCGTCTTTTTTTTTAAGTCATTGGTATTGTGTTTTCTACATAATATTATCCATTAATGCCATCAAGAGCTATGGAGGCACAACATATCTTAAAATGAATCCATAAGAAATCCCAAAACCTTTGGCACTGGGCTCTATTAGGCTGAATTGACCATTAGCTACAGCCAGCCTTCTTGGGTGGAAAGGACGGTCTGCCACCCCAATTCTCCTTCAGTAAGAAACTCTTATGTCCTCAGCTGATAGAAATGTTGCTGGCAGACAGCCCTTACCTGTTACTCCCCTTTGGGCATTGCCTTGTTTGAAGAGGGCCACCTCACCCAAAATTGTGTCTCCTTCTAAAAGCTGGCTGACACAGGGGTGGAAGGCCTTGGCCTCTGCCCCAACTTGGAGCTAATCAAGAAGATTTTCTCAGCTTTAGAACTCCCTCTGGGTTGAACTGAGGCCTTCACAGCCCAGTTTTTCTCTCTGCCCAGTTCTGCTCCCTTCTATAGGTCTGACCCAAGGCTTTTCCTAATAAACCTTCGCATGATTATCTCCATGTCAGAGTCTGCTTCCCGGTGAACCTGACTGATAACACTTTAGGTTCATGCTTGGCTCGTAATCGACAGATTCTTTCACCTGGAACTTTACTCCAAAGGGTGGTCACTGCTTTTCTATTACTTTGACATTTTCTTGATGCTGACAGCCATCAATCTGCGAGTTTTGAAGCTGGTACTTTGGATCTTCACACATAGAGGCAATGACAATTGTGATGACTGCAAACTGGCCACTGTGACTGTGAGAGGCCATTGGCTGTGATGCGCGTCCCATTCCAGAGATATTAAATATGAAGAAAGTTTTCCTCTAGCAAGGTTGCCTTCCCATGTTCCTGAGTCTCTTTTAGGTTTAAAAGTCTCAGATGAGCCCGTGGCTTTGGCCTTCACTGCACAGCCTTGTCCGGCTTGGCCTTTGGTGGTGGCCTCCTTTCTTGGTGACCCAGGGTGGCAGTTAGTCCGTTTGCTTGCCCTGGCCTGTGCCCGAGGGTCCCTGGGAGCCTCGGGCCTCCCCGCAGTTCTGGCAGTTCTCCTGACGCCTGGCTGTGACTTTGGAGCATCCAGCCTTTGGCAGTCGAACGCAGGTCTCTGCACCCCTCGCCACAGTGAACTCTCCTGCCAGCCTTCTCTGCTGTCACTGGAGTTCCCCCAGGGTCCCTGCTTGGTCCAGGTGAGCCCCGCCACCATTTCTACTCCCTGGGGGCAACCCCACACTGGCACAGAATGCTGGGAGAGTTCCTGCCTCCTAGCCTCCAGGGAAGAAGCGGGGCTTTGCAGACCCTCAGACCTAACTCTTGCCTTTCCTTTCGCAGTGTTCCATTACTAAGGAGGGACAGCACTAGAGCCTCCATTCAGAAATACTCACCTGTACTCACTTTCTTACCCATCTCTAATCCTTCTGCTTCCTACCTCATACACTTATCTCTTCAAGTACAGAAAACTGTTTTCTGTAATGTCTCGTGTCTTCTCAAGTGTCGGGTCCACAGAGGAAAGCAATAGAATGGGAAAGGCTAGAGATCGTTTCAAGAAAATTAGAGACACCAAGGGAACATTTCATGCAAAGATGGGCACAATAAAGGACAGAAATGGTATGGACCTAACAGAAGCAGAAGGTATTAAGAAGAGGTGGCAAAAATACACAGAAGGACTGTACAAAAAAGATCTTCATGACCCAGATAACCATGATAGTGTGATCACTCACCTAGAGCCAGACATCCTGGAATGCAAAGTCAAGTGGGCCTTAGGAAGCATTACTACGAACAAAGCTGGTGGAGGTGATGGAATTCCAGTTGAGCTGTTTCAAATCCTAAAAGATGATGCTGTGAAAGTGCTGCACTCAATATGACAGCAAATTTGGAAAACTCAGCAGTGGCCACAGGACTGGAAGAGGTCAATTTTCATTCCAGTCCCAAAGAAAGGCAATGCCAAAGAATCTTCAAAGTACCGCACAATTGTACTCATCTCACATGCTAGCAAGTAATGCTCAAAATTCTCCAAGCCAGTCTTCAGTAGTACATGAAGTATGAACTTCCAGATGTACAAGTTGGTTTTAGAAAAGGCAGAGGAACCAGAGATCAAATTGCCAACATCCGTTGAATCATCGAAAAAGCAAGGGAATTCCAGAAAAACATCTACTTCTGCTTTATTGATTATGACAAAGCCTTTGACTATGTGGATCACAACAAACTGTGAAAAATTCTTCAAGCTCTGGGAATACCAGGCCACCTTACCTACCTCCTCAGAAATCTGTATGCAAGTCAAGAAGCAACAGTTAAACTGGAAGTGGAGTAACAGACTGGTTCCAAACAGGGAAAGAAGTACATCAAGGTTGTATATTGTCACCCTGCTTATTTAACTTATATGCAGAGTATATCATGTGAAATACCAGGCTGGATGAAACACAAGCTGGAATCAAGATTGCCAGGAGAAATATCAATAACCTCAGACACGCAGATGACACCAACCTTATGGCAGAAAGCGAAGAACTAAACAGCCTCTTGATAAAAGTGAAAGAGGAGAGTGAAAAAGTTGGCTTAAAGCTCAACATTCAGAAAACTAATATCATGGTGTCTGGTCCCATCACTTCATGGCAAATAGATGGGGAAACAGTGGAAACAGTGACAAATTTTATTTTTTGGGGCTCCAAACTCACTGCAGATGTGACTACAGCCATGAAATTAAAAGATGCTTGCTCCTTGGAAGAAAAGCGATGACCAACCTAGACAGCATATTAAAAAGCAGAGACATTACTTTGCCAACAAAGGTCCGTCAAGTCAAAGCTATGGTTTTTCAAGTAGTCATGTATGGATGTGAGAGTTGGACTATAAAAAACTGAGCACTGAAGAATTGATGCTTTTGAACTGTGGTGTTGGAGAAGACTCTTGAGAGTCCCTTGGACTGCAAGGAGATCCAACTAGTCCATCCTAAAGATCAGTCCTGGGTGTTCATTGGAAGGACTGATGTTGAAGCTGAAACTCCAATACTTAGGCCACCTGATGTGAAGAGCTGACTCATTGGAAAAGACCCTGATGCTGGAAAAGATTGAAGGCAAGAGGAGAAGGGGACGACAGAGGATGAGATAGCTGGATGGCATCACTGACTCGATGGACATGATTTGGAGCAAGCTCCGGGAGTTGGTGATGGACAGGGAAGCCTGGCATGCTGCAGTTCATGGGGTTGCAAAGAGTTGGACACGACTGAACTGAGCTGAACTGAGGGTCCACAGCATAAATCTCTTTAGTAAGCTAGTCCTCCAGAATTGGCTCTTCATATTTAAGCCCTACTTTCTGGAATTCTGAGCAACCTAACTTCCTTTCTTCCCTTTCCTCCTCCTCCTCTTCTTCCTTCTCCTTCTTCAGAAAGCTTCACAAAGCCCAATCCTTGCAATAAAAAAAAAGAAAAACCTACTTTGCTGTGAGTTAAAAATTCCATTTGGCAATTTAGTGGACTTACTTGAATTAGGTTGTATCAAAATATTTTCCCAACTACAGATATGTGTCACACTTTGTTCCCTGCAGAGAATCTATTCTCTATTCTAAGCCCATGTAACATTTGCTAAGAGTGATCAGCTATTAGGCCACAAGAAAAATTTTAACATATTCCAAGCAGAAGAAATCACGCAGGCTATAATCTTGGACAAAATACAGAGAAAGTATGTGTGAGTGCCAAAACCTTAAAAAGAAAGAAAAAAACTCCATCACACTCCTACATAACTTTTAGATCAAAGAGAAAACAAAACTGTAATTACAGATTATTTAGAAAACAATGATAACAAGAACATTACATAAGTGAGAAGGTCAAGGTTGTGCACATAGAACAATTAGGAGCTTTAACATCTTTTATAATTAAACAAGTAAAAAAAGAACATAAATAAACTGTTCAAGTAGAAGGTAAGAAGAGAGCCAAGAAAATATGACTAAGAAAAGTAGGAAGAGGGAATTGATCAAGATTAAAACAGAATAGCTTTTAGAAAAGAGAAGTAAGGTAAGTCAGAGATATTTGCTTAAAATACAAGAAAAATAGAAAAAACTGTTGCAAAGCTAATCAAGAAAAAAAGAGGAAAAAATAAAAAGTATAGAATGAGGAAAGAAATATAACCATAGATAAAGAACAGCTTCACAGGTTTTATATGTAGATTATTATGTTGAATTCAGAGCTAAGAGTTGTAAAGTCTGGGTAAAATGAATGATTTTCTAATAACACATAAAATATCAAAATTTATCAAGGATAAAAAAGGTAAAAATATGCTCACAACCATAGAAGAAATTTTAAAACTTTTCAAAATGCTCCCAAGATGTGCCTAGATTTTATAAGCTAATTCCATTAGAACTCCATGGAGCACATAGCTACCATGGGATTTAGACTATTCCAGAGCACTGAAAAAGATGGAAAGTAATTCACTTAATTTTACTAGACTAGCATAATCTTTTTTTGTTGTTCATTCATATATATATATTAAACTTTTTTACTTTTTATTGGGGCATATTCAATTAACAAACAATGCTGTGATAGTTTCAGCTGAAGAATGAAGGGAATCAGCCACAAAATACATGGATCCATTCTCCCCAGACTACCTTCCCATCCAGGCCACGACATAACCTTGAGTAGAGTTCCATGGACTCTACAGCAGGTCCTTGTCGGTTATTCATTATAAATATACCAGTGTGTACATGACTAACATAATCTTGGTATAAAAACCTGTAGCAGAAATCTACTGCCATCTCAGATATAAATATAGTCCCAAGAATTGTAAAAAGTAAAGCACAATATTCCCTCAGAAGAACAGTATAATGCGTCAAGTTTTTTCCTAAGAATGCAGAAGTAGCTCAATAATGAAAAAAATCACAGACATTTTTGGGGGAGGGGGTAAGCTGGCACCATTTTTTGGAAGGGTAACTTGGTAGAATCTATTAAATTTAGACATGCATCTAGTCTGTGGCTTAGCAATACCGTTTATAGTTATCTGTGTCCTAGAGAAACACTTTCATACAGGCACAAGGATGTCTGCAAGAATATTTACTGTAGCAGAGTTTCTTTATAAAAAAAGAGAGAGAGAGAGAGAAACAATATCAGTAAGGGAATGACTAAATCACAGTGTTTAAGAAATACGTGTTGGGAGAAAGCGGGAATAACTAGGAATTTGGGATTAACATATACATATTCCTATAAATAAAATAGGTAAACAACAAGGACCTACTGCATAGCACAGGTAACTATACTTAATATTTTATAATAATCTATAATGGAAAAGAATCTGAAAAAGAATATATATTTATATGGACTTCCCTGGTGGTCCACTGGTTAAGACTTTGCCTTCCAATGTGGTGTGTGTGGTTTTGATCTCTGGTGGGGGAACTAAGATTCCACATGCTCTGTGGCCAAAAACACCAAAATATAAAACAAAAACAAATATTGTAACAAATTCAATAAGGACTATTAAAATGGTCCACATCAAAATATATACATATAATTGAATCACTTTGCTATATACCTGAACCTGACATAATATTGTATATCAACTGTATTTCAACAAAAATAATGAAGAATGTGTTACAGTATATGTACTGAAAAAAAAAACTTTGACACATTAAAAAACAAAACAAAAACAAAAAATCTCTGGGTTAATCATATTATAGAAAAGATTCCATTCATATTAAAAACAAAACTATATACTTATTTATCTACATGTGTATTTGTAAATTAATATAAAGATCTTTTTATAGAAAATATCCAGGTTATAATTTTGTGGATAAAATGGGGTCAGTGGAGATAGCAATAGGGACCAAAATATGGGACTTTTGTATCTTCTGTATATTTCTATACCATTAAACATTTTTACAATGAAAATAAACATTTTTACAATCAAATCTTACTAACCTGAAATAATAAAAGAATCCTATAAAATGTTAATATAATTCATCTCATCAATAGCCAAAAGAGAAAAGCTATCTTTTTCGTATTCTACTTATTCCTTAAAAAAACATGGTAAATAAGGGAAAGAGGAAAACTTTTTAAACAAACAGGATCAATAATATCTTTCTTAAACTGACAGTCATCATCATACTTAACAGTGAAAGATTTAATTATTACTTAGCAAAGTCAAGAATAAAACTCAGGGCTCCAATCAAGATGGTGGAGTAGAAGAACATGGAACTCACCTCTCACAAACACATCAAAAATACATCTACAAATGGAACTGTCCTCAAAGGACACCTACTGAATACAAAGACCTCAAATTCCTGGAAGGATGAGAAAAATCTCTACATAGCCATGTCGGGTGAAAGAAAAAAAAGGAGGAAGCAGGACAGGACTTGTACCCCTGAGAGAGAGTTGGAAAAATGTCAATTTCTCACGCTCTGGAAAGCTCCCTCAACCAGTGGGGTGATAAGCAGGGACAGAAAGGGAGCTTCAGAGGCTCAGAGGAAAACGCAGCAACTGGTTTGTTGAGGCAGAGCGGAGAGAGCCCTGCCCAGGCGATCTGGTCCACCACCCTGCGTGTCCTAGCCTGAGATGCACATCCGCTGGCACAGATGGCGGCTGGGAGCTGAAACTTGGGGTTCAGAGGACAGACCTGGGGAGATGACTTGAGTTGGCTGCTCAGAGACAGCCTGAAGGGGCTGGGGTGTGGTATGGCCATAACCAGGGCTGTTCGTGGAAGAAGCCCATCCCACCATAGAAGCGAAGCACCATTGTTAAGTGGAGCACAAAGTGGGGGGTGGTGGAGAGGCTGCCCTAGCACCCCTTTCTCCACACCCCAGCCCCTGCCTCCGCGGGCTCCAGGAGAGCATGCCCTAGCCACCACCTTGGGGGTTCCTGCCCCAGAGAGCTCCCACACCCCAGTCATTACCTCAGTGGGCTCCGGGAGCAGATGCCAGCAGGTTGCCCAGGCCCAGAGAGGGGGATGAAATCACAGCTGAGCCCCAGGTAACTTAAGAAGCAGGACTGAAATCTTTCCCCACAATGTCATGAGCCAAGGATTTATACCTTTGCTGCGAGCTCTGTAAACAGTACCTGCACGGCATCCAAGTAAACCACAAGTGCTCCCAAGGGAGGAGTGGGTCTGACCTCAGCAGCCGAGGGCTTTGCAGGCATGGCGCCTGGGCTAGACCAGGGTCTGAGCTGCCTCCACAGCTCCCACAGGAGGTCCAGGTGTGTGACTGCTGTGGTCCTAGGACCTGGTTCTAGAGGCTTCGTGCTGGTGGCCTTGTGAACACAGTGCCTGTGGGACACCAGGGTCCACTGCCAGCATTCCCGTGGGTGAGGCGGGACCAAGGGTAGTGCCAACAACGGCGTACTTTGCACACCTGCACAGTGAGTGACAGCGGCCACCAAAGGGCGCTCTCAGAGGAATGCTTGGTGGAGTGTCCCAGTCCCACCTACTTTGTACTGCAGCTCAGAACCAGGTCTGGGGGCTTCTACTCCAACACACAGGGAACAGACCTTGTCCCTGACAGGGCATGACAACCACAGAGCAAAGAGGAGGCCCTGTTCAGTATCTAGGGCAGGTTCTGGGCACCACAACGCCACTCACACCTCCTATCAAAGGGACAACAGCCAGCATACACCGAGGAAAGAGCAGCAGGCATCCACACTACAGACAACCCTCAAACCAAAAAACATTAAATCACACAGGCTGCATGGGGATGCTCCCACATAAATAGCCCTTCAGGACCATAGTAGATGATTGTTTCTCCTAAACTCAAAAAGCAAAAGACATATAAGTGAAATGAAGAAACAGAGGCAGCACCCCCAATTAAAAGATCAAGAGAATTCCCCTGAAAGAACAAACAATGAAACAGACCTCTTCAAACTAATAAACACTGAGGACAAAAAGGAATTAATGAAAATACTGAAGAAATTAAGGGCTATTGATAGAAATGCAGCTTACTATTACAATGAACTAGAAACTATAAAAAGAAAGCAAGAAAAATTAGAGAACTCATTCACTAAGATGAAAGATGAGCTAAAGGCAATGACTAGCAGAATGAATACTGCAGAAAAGAAATAAGTGATCTGGAAGATACAATAATGAAAATCAGCCAGTCAGAATGGCAGACAGAAATCCAAATGAAAAAAATGAAAGCAACACAAGAGATCCATGGGATAATATAAAGTGTGCCAATCTATGCTTAATGGGTATCCCAGAAGAAGAAGAAAGAGAAAGGAGGATTGAAAGTGTATTTGAAGAAATTATGGTTAAAAACTCCTCAAACCTAAAGAGGGAAACAGATATCCAGGTACAGGAAACACAGAGAGTCTCAAACAAGGCCTACATCAAGACATACTATAAATAAAATGACAGAAGTTAGAGAGCATTCTAAAGGCAGCAAGAAAAAAACAAAGAGCTAATTACAAGGGAACCCTCATAAGACTGTCAGCTGATTATCTCTACAGAAACATTATGGGCCAGAAGAGAGTGGCAAGATATATTTAAAGTCCTGAAAGGGAAAAAACTGCAACGTAGGATACTCTACCCAGCAAGATCATTTAGACTAGAAAGACAGAGAGAGAATTTCTCAGACAAGCAAAAACTAAAAGAATATAATATACTAAACTTATCCTAAAGGTAACATTGAAAGGTCTTCTCTAAATAGAAAAAGAAGTAATAAGCTATAGAGAAGAGAAAATCATAATTAAATAAGCCAGTATCCAGATTAAAAAAGATAGATTTCCATGAAAACAATGGCAACCATGATGAACAGCAAAGGGATGACATAAAGATGTGAAAGAGGACATCAAAATCATATAACGTGATGGAGAAGATGACAGAGTACACACATAGATTGAAAGTAAGGGAATGGGAAAAAGGTATTTCATGTAAATGGAAATGACAAGACAGCAGGGGTCACAATACTCATATTGGACAAAATAGACTATAACAAAAGCCATCATGAAAAATAAAGAAGGGCACTATATAATGATATAGGACCACTATAAGGTGGGGATATTACATTCATCAACATATATGCACTCAGTATAGGAGAACCCAAATACATAACATAAATACTTACAGACAGAGAGGGAGAAACTGATGGGAATACAATAATACGAGCAGACTTTAACACCCCACTCACGTCAATGGACGGATCATCTAGACAGAAAACCAGTAAGGCAACAGAGATCCTAAACAATACAATAGAACAGTTAGACTTAATTGATATTTTCAGGATGTGTTATACCCCAGGAAAACATAATACACATTCTTTTCAAGTACATATGGAACATTCTCTAGGATTGACCACATACTAGGGCACAAAACAAGCATCAATAAATTAAAAAATATAGAAATTATTTCAAGCATCTTTTCTGACCACAGTGGCATGAAACTAGAAATCAATCACAGAAAACAAACAGGAAAAACAAACAAACATTTCCTGGAGACTAAAAAACTTACTAGAAAAGAAAAAAATCAATGGGTCAGTGATGAAATCAAAAGAAATTTAAAAACACATTGAAGCAAATGACAATGAAAACAAAACCATACAAAATCTATGGGATGCAGCAAAAGCAGTTCTTAGAGGGAAGTTCATAGCAGTATAGGCCTTTAAAAAATAAGAAAA
This sequence comes from Dama dama, assembly GCF_033118175.1. NCBI lineage: Eukaryota > Metazoa > Chordata > Mammalia > Artiodactyla > Cervidae > Dama > Dama dama. The sequence continues at coordinate 65,545,302 of NC_083699.1, read as the reverse complement.
ATCTCAACTAAACAACCTAATCTACCACCTAAAAGGATTAGGAAAAAAAAAAAAAAAAGAACAAGTAAGACCTAAATTCAGCAAAAAGGAAGGAGATAATAAAGATCAGAGAGGAAGGAGATAAAATAGAAATTTTTAAAAAAATAGGAAAAAATCAATAAAATCAAGAGCTGCTTCTTTGAAATGATAAACAAAATTGACAAACCTCTGGCCAGGGTCACCAAAGTGAAAGAAAGAAGACCCAAATAAAATGACAAATGAGATGAGAAATCACAACTGACACTGCAGAAATACAAAAGAAAAAGAGAATACTATTAACAATTGTATGCCAACAAATTGGAAAACCCAGGACAAAAGGACAACTTTCCACAAATATACAGCCCACCAAAACTGGATTAAGAAGAAGTGAAATAAGTCTCTAATAGAAGTGAAATAGAATCACTAGAAGTGAAATAGAACTGTAATAATTACATATATATATACATACACACACACACACACACACACACATATATATAAACCCTCCTGCAACAAATAAAATAAAACCTCCCTGCAAACAAAATCTAGGGGCAGATGACTTCACAGGCAAATTTTTCCAAACATAAAAAAAAGAAATTATACTGATCCTTGTCAAACTCTTCCAAAATACTGAAGAGAAAGGAACCCTCCCAGAGACATTCTACGAAGCCACCATCACCCTAACACCAAAACCAAAGACATTACCAAAAAAGAAAATTATAGGCCAATATCTTTGATGAATATAGATGTAAAAATTCTCAACAAAATAGCAAACTGAATCCAACAATACAAAAAAAGATCATATACCACAACCAAGTTGAATTCATTCTAGGGTCACAAGGATGGTTCAACATATGCAAATCAGTTAATGTGATACATCACAGTAAAAAAGAAGGAGGTAGGTAAAGTGGTCTGGTATTCCCATCTCTTTAAGAACTTTCCAGTTTGTTGTGATCCACACAGTCAAAGGCTTTGGGGTAGTCAGTGAAGCAGATGTTTTTCTGGAATTCCCTTGCTTTTTCAATGATCCAGCGGATGTTGGCAATTTGATCTCTGGTTCCTCTGCCTTTTCTAAATATAGCTTGTACATCTGGAAGTTCATGTACTGTTGAAGCCTAACTTGAAGGATTTTGAGCATTACCTTGCTATCATGTGAAATTACTCTTTCAAGATGTGCTAGTCTAAACGGCAAATCTCAGTGGCTCAAGAATATAAAGTGCTTTTATACTCCAAGTCCTCGTTGCCTGCCAGGCTTTCTACTAAGTGCTTTATAAACATCATTAACTCTTACTCGGAATCCTCTGAAGCATATGTATCATTGCTTCTAATTTACAGGTGAGGAAGCAAAGTTCCAGGAGGTTAATGTGGTGGTCAGTAGTAATTGGTGAAGCCTGGATTCCAACCTGTATCATCTGATTCTGGAGCCTGCTTGAGATTCTGCTCATGGGATCTGGAGCCCTGCTACACATTATTTAAAAGCCAAAGGCGCTTTTCAATAAGAACACTGTTTCTATAATAAATATATTAAAAAGCAATATCCATTGTATAAAATATCAGCAGTTTTTACATATAACATCAACTACCAACTTGGAAATATCAGGGGGGAGAAAACCATTCTATTAACTATGACAATCAGAACTATGTATTACCAAGTATCTTGCTGATGAAAGACTAATAGGAGGAAAACTTCACTGAGAGACAAAGAGAAGATGATTAAATGGGGAGGCATGCTCATTTATAGCTTAGAAATCGATATGGAAAAGATCCAGATTATCCCCAAACCAGTCAATCTATAACATAATGTAAATTCCAGACAGATGATTCTTTGTCAGTACCTGACTGAATTATTCTCATAAGAAAAATACTGAATTTCAAAGACTGATTATGTTTTAAAAGTCATAAATGTGTCATATAAAATGTTCAGAAGTAAATACCATTAATAGTTTGGAACATACACCCAGACCTGCATACAACACACATGTGCACACACGGGGATACCTGGGCAGGGCACGGCTCTCTGCGTGTACTGGTCAAAGTGTGGGAGAGGTTTATAACAGATCATGAGCGCATATTATTAAATTTTTAGGAGTTTTGTGCATTGGTTGATATGTACAGGTATTATTGTAAAAATAAACCATTTTAAAAACACATGTAAATCCAGGGCTGATTCATGTCAATGTATGGCAAAAACCATTACAATACTGTAAAGTAATTAGCCTCCAACTAATAAAAATAAATGGAAAAAAAAGTAATACATTCTTAAATATACTCATTGCTTCCTAGTTATTTTTACTACATTTTGCCGGCATGTTTGCTCTGGAGGTCATCTACGGCTCATGCATCTGGGTGACGCGCATGTCTCTGTGCTGTGCTGAGTCACTCAGTCGTGTCCGACTCTTTGCGACCCCATGGACTGTGGTCCTCCAGACTCCTCTGCCCATAGGGATTCTTCAGGCAAGAATACGGGAGTGATTGCCAAGCTCTCCTCCAGGGGATCTTCCCGATCCAGGAATCAAACAGGGGTCTCTGGCATTGCAGGCTTATTCTTTACCAGCTGAGCTACCAGGGAAGCCCCTGGGGCTGTGGACCTCTCACCAAACCTGTCATCAGAGGCATCATGTTGGTAGCTTGAAACTGACCGTGGTGAGACTGTTTATTCTGGGGTCTTTACTTCTTTTCAGATTGCTGATGGTTAAACATTTAACAGCACACCACCAGATTAAATTTATGCTGGTGGAAGTGATGTATATTTCATCCATGGGCCCCAGTGAAGGCTTTTGGTTTTATACATGTGACTATGTATACAACTCCCTGCCTGGAAGTAGAGTAACTGGGGATGAGGAATACAGCTTACCTCCCAATCAGTACTAGATCAAGTTAAAAGGGTTTCCTGTGGCAAAGTATTTAAATAAGTTGTCAACTTAAAACATATTATAAATTTTTCTTTTATAAACAGACAATGCTGTAAATCTGCTGACCTTTTCCATGATGAAAGTGGTGTCAGTAAAATGTACCTAAAAGATACTTGGGAAAAATAAATAAACTTGTCCTTTGGAGGCAAAGGTTATGTTGTAACAAAGTGTGAGCCAGTAACAGCTTTTCAAAAATAAACCCAGGCTTTGGAGAGCATGAGTTTATATTGAAATGGATAGCAGAAATTTCTCTAGAGTTATGTGATTTTGAGGCTGAAAATTATGTAAGTGGGCCACTTATAAAAACTCACATATCTGCTTACTTTCAAAACTTGGAAACGGGATATTCTAACTTATACACCAACTAACTTTTTAATACTAGGAAAAGGTAAAACCTTTCAATTATTTTGTAGGAACAAGTGCATGACTTCAGGAAAAGTGGAAACTGTCAGCTGAATTTTAACAAATACCTTTGTATAATTGGTGGATGACTATCGCTATTTATTAGGCATGGTCCATAAAGCACTTATTTCTTTTGGTGTCTATGCTGGTGAAGCTCCTTTTCAGTTACTTCAAAACTGGGTACTAGAATAACCTGAATTTAGAACCAGAACTTCAAATGGCTACACTACAAAGTATTATACCAAGATGTCAAAAAAAAAAAAAAAATCAAGCATATTTAATCTTTGCTAAAACCCATTATTTTTTAGTGAGAACAAAAATATGCTGTGTCCTAATTATCAAAGTGAAAATGTTTTTAAAATGTTGTTTATCTGATATTTGTATTTCCTTTTAAAATTCCCAAGGGTGGTACCTAGGCCAGCATCAGCAACACCTGGACCTCTCAGGCCCCACCCTTAGCCCGGCCTCACTGCTTTGAGTTAAATCCAGGGATCACCCACACCTGTGAATTCTGTAGACCCAGTATCAAGGGATGACAAAGATATTTTGTCTTAGGTAGGTGTGTGGGTAAGGGGATTAGGAGTGGTCTGCTCCTCGTTGGAGATTTTCAAGACTAGAATAATTCCTGACATTTTGAAGTAAATTTACATTAAAACAGACTTTTTTTGGAGTAAATAGATCCCCTAGTTGGTGTAAATCCCAACTCCAATTTTACACTAGTTCCAAATTATAAAGGCATGTAATAAAACTGGCTGATAGAACATGTACTATGTGCCAGGCTTGAGCTCCAAAATCACTATCTTGGGCTCCAAAATCCCTGCAGGTGATGATTGCAGCCATGAAATTAAAAGACACTTACTCCTTGGAAGGAAAGTTATGACCAACCTAGACAGCACATTAAAAAGCAGAGACATTATTTTGCCAACAAAGGTCCGTTTAGTCAAGGCTATGGTTTTTCCAGTGGTTATGTATGGATGTGAGAATTGGACTGTAAAGAAAGCTGAGCACTGAAGAATTGATGCTTTTGAACTGTGGTGTTGGAGAACACTCTTGAGAGTCCCTTGGACTGCAAGGAGATCCAACCAGTCCATCCTAAAGGAAATCAGTCCTGAATATTCATTGGAAGGACTGATGCTGAAGCCGAAACTCCAATACTTTGGCCACCTGATGAGAAGAACTGACTCACTGGAAAAGACCCTGATGCTGGGAAAGACTGAAGGCAGGAGGAGAAGGGGATGACAGAGATGAGATGGTTGGATGGCATCACTGACTCAATGGACATGAGTTTGAGCAAACTCAGGGAGATAGTGAAGGATAGGGAAGCCTGGAGTGCTGCCATCCATGGGGTTGTAAAGAGTCAGACAGGACTTAGGGAATGAACAGTAACATACACACTCATGTTCACACATACAATGAGCTTTGAAATTCACTCTTACACAAATGTAGTCATATTTATGTACAGTCAATGCCCACACACATATTCCCATGTGCACACCCACATTTATATGCACACACTTACATTCAAGATCACATGCTCACACATCCTCATTTACGCACACACATTCACACTATGTGACTTACACCCCCACACATATTATGCCCCCACATTTAGACACACACACACACACACTTTATCTCAGCTCTCTGAGGAGAACCAGAATGGGATACATTAGAATTTTTTCCCTTAATTTTCCTGTGTGGGCTGGAGAGGGACCTTATCATTATTATCTTATCTATTATTTCTCTTGCATTTATTTGTGTTTTTCTTCAAAAGGTCTTCAGGGCTTTTCACCACAAAATAAAAATTTTAAAGTCATATTAATAGTACACATAGGCATACTGCACATAAAATTTGCTTAAACATAACAGAGACTCTTGCTAAGCTTGAGAATGAGTGACTGAACTGAACTGATATGCCAAGCATTGTCCTAAGTTCTCCTGAATTAATTCATTTAATCCTCCCCACAGCCCTACAAGGTGGATCTGCCGTTATCCTCAGTTTACAGATGAGGATGCTGAGGTCCAGAGACTTTACGTGATCAAAGGGTGCTAAGTGGCTTCAGTTGTGTCTGACTCTGTGCGACCCTATGAACTGTAACCCACCAGGCTCCTCTGTCCATAGGATTCTCCAGGCAAGAATACTGGAGTGGGTTGCTGTGCCCTCCTCCAGGGCATCTTCCTGACCCAGAGATCGAGCCTGCATCTCTTATATCTCCTGCATTAGCAGGAGGGTTCTTCACAACCTGTGCCGCCTGGTCATCTGCTAATAAGCAGCAAGACCAGAACTTGGACTTTGTTTGGCTCCAGACCCCATGCTCTTAACTATTACACTGCATTGCTTGGGCATTGGGCTTCCCAGGTGGTGCTAAATGCAGGAGATGTAAAAGACGTGGGTTCGATCCCTGGGTTAGGAAGATCCCCTGGAGGAGGGCATGGCAACCCACTCCAGTATTTTGTCTGGAGAATCCCATGGACAGAGGAGCCTGGTGGGCTACAGTCCATGGGATCACAAAGAGTTGGACCCTACTGAAGTGACTTAGCACACATACTTGAGCATAAGATGTATAAATGAGTAACTATCTGTTTGTTGGGGATGCACACTCAAATATTTTTATTAATGGGGAACATGATTGAAAAAGTCTGGAGGTCAATTAGCCCAGGGAATATGAACTCAGATGCTAGTGTGACCTGGAAAACTTTTCATGATCCAGCCCCAGTCAGTCTCTCAGACCCACCTCCTGCTCTCCTTCCTTGCAACCTGTGCTTTGAATTCTACCATCTTGAACTTGATCCCAGCTGCTCCCTGAATTCCGAATGCCTCCTCCCCTCTCCTCCTCAGCCTTTGGAACTTGGCTCAGGCCACTTCCTTTCCTTTTCTCTCTGCTCCTTCCCCTGCAAAGGTGTCTTTTGCATGCCCAGCATTTTCTGCACACTTCTCCAGGACATTTGTCCCACTGTTTTGTAGTCACCCATTCACTTGTTTGTCAAGCACCTAGGAGACAGTGTTCTATTATATTTATTTGTGTATGTCAGGCGCTGATGTGGAGCCTGGCACACACAGGGGTGAATGCATGACGGAGGAAAGGGAAATCCACCACGGCCCTAGGAGCCGCCCTGTGACCTGTTATGTGCGTAACAGCCACCAGAGGGGGCAGACGAACAGGGCCCAGTGAACCGCACCGTCTGGAGGAATTCAGGCTGAGAATTCAAAGAACTATTTTAGGGCCAAAAGGGAAGTTCCCTGAGCACACAGGCCATTCCTCTGTTTAAGACAAGAACAAACAAACCCTTCCTGGTAAGCACAGTGATAAAATCTGTGCTCTGTTTTAATTTCTTTGAATCTGGACAATCTTCAAATCAGAAAGCTTGGGTTCTAGTTCCAACTCTAACATCCGTTTAGCTTGTTGGATCCCAGACAAGACCCTAGGGTTTTGGGGCTTTAGTTTCTTGATCTGGAAAACGGGAGGCGTACTCATTTTTCCTACCTTCCTAGGATATTGTGAGATCCACAAGCAATAAACCAGTTTAATAATGAACATCTTAAAAATGACGAGGCCATACGTGCAGTGCAACCAGAATCAAGGGGTGAAAGGAAAATAAGTCCAGCCACCCTTGTTCAAAATTAGCTAATTTTGGTTCAAAATTAGCTATGTGGGTTGAAAACCAAAGTATCCATGTGGGTCAATCAGCAGAGTCCTGCCTAGGAAGCATAGACATCTGGAGATTTCAGGTTGGGGGTTGTTTAGACCTTCTCATTCACTTGTCTCCCACTTGACCATCCCAGCCTTCTTGCCAGGGACCCCCTAGTCCATCTGCATCTAACGTCATGGATAATCCGTGTATTTCATCATACTTGTTCGTATTTTAGAAAAAATTTTGCAAATATGCATAGATATCATTGCAATAAATAAAACAAAAATCATATAACAGCTTTCCTTAGCTTCTAGTTGCAGTGTATGTTTAAAATTAGCAAATAATTCAAAATACACTTAGAATTGCAAAACGTGCCTATGGAACCTATGCAAATTTGACAACAGGGGCTCAGCAAACTCAGAAACAGCCAATCCAAACCCAGAACCATGTAACAGTGTTCGCTACTTGGTTACCCTGATTCCTCTGAATGAGCGGATTGGATGCCTGAGCTGAGCAGGGATGGGTAGATGTGACTGCTTCCTCTCGGGGGTCTCTGATCTCACAAATGCCTCTCAAAATAAGTGTGTCTCTGCGTTCGTGAGTAAGAGAATTTAAAGGGGACTCTTTGTATGCGCAATGGTCTCACTTTATATTTTATCTTTAGAACCCAGCTCACCAGTTGTGGCTCATGGAGGTCTGGGAACATTGGGGGCACAAATTTAAGCCTCAGCTGAATCAAGTGATTGAGCCCAGGAACCCCTGTGGCCCCGAGTGGCACCCAGAGACCGCGGCAGAACCAGGCCCTCACGCCGAGGCCAGTGCCCTTGCGGCCCACGGCGGCGCGTGTCGGTGGGCCCTTCCCTCCGGGGGCCTCGGGTGTCCACGAGCTCCGGAGCTGCGCGTGTGTGCGGCGCACGCTCCCAAGGCCGGAGTCCACCCCCGCGGCCCCTTTCTCGAGGCGCCCCCTGCCCCTGGAGCCGCAGGGCCTGGCACGCCTTCCTGCTCATTCTGTCTCGGCAGCCCTGACCTTCGAGGCAGGCCTCAGGCCGGAAGAAACGCTGCAGGCGGTTTCCAGCGTCCCTCCAGGCGACCAGAGGCGCGTGGGGACCCTCCCGTGGGCTGGGCGGCCTTCAGAAGGCCTGCGGGCCCTGCTTTCCACTCCTCCCTTCCTTCCTCAGAAGCGCTGCGGCCGGATGCGCGGGCCACCTCAGCGGCCCCGCGCCCTCTGACCCGGCTGCCGAGCGGCCTTTTCCTTTGGGTGCGGCTTCTGCCGCTCGGGGCGCCGGGGAGCGTCAGCGCCCAGCCTGGGCGCACTAGGTGCCGGGGAGCAGCCAGCAGCCGCCGGCAGGCCCGGGGGTGAGGAGGAGGCCTGAGGGGGCGGCCGCTTCGCACTCACTGGCGCACACCCTTTAGACGGAGCTCGGCTCTCGGTCCTGCTGCAAAGGGCCTGCCGTCTCTCCTCCCCGGGGGGCGGGCGTGAAGAGACCCCTTCAGGGAGGGGCAGAGTCAACGCTGAGGTTCTAGAACCAGCGACTCCACAAGCCACAACGGAGACGGTGGGGAGTGGGACTATCAGGCCTCCAAAGGCTTCCGGACCATCTCGAAGAAGATGTCGAAATGGGTGGAAGGTTCCTCTGGCTCCCATGCTGGGTGGCCGGAGCTTCTGCAGGTAAGATTTAGTTAGGATTCAAGGAGAAGTCGGAGACGGCAATGGCACCCACTCCAGTACTCTTGCCTGGAAAATCCCATGGACGGAGGAGCCTGGTGGGCTGCAGTCCGTGGGGTCGCTAAGAGTCGGACACGAATGAGTGACTTCACTTTCACTTTTCACTTACATGCATTGGAGAAGGAAATGGCAGCCCACTCCAGTGTTCTTGCCTGGAGAATCCCAGGGGCGGCGGAGCCTGGTGGGCTGCCGTCTGTGGGGTTGCTGAGAGTCGGACACGACTGAAGCGACTTAGCAGCAGCAGCAGCAAGGAGAATTTGCCAGCCTTGAGAGCTTGCAGACAGCCAGAACACTGTGATGGAGGACCCTGGAAACACTTTGGAGATCTTTAAAAAAGTACAATGACTTGTCTCTACTCTGCTATGGTCTGAAATGACAGCCCCTGAAAAAACGAAAACCATGGCAATCACAAAGCTCTTTATTTACACCCACCCTGGATCTGAAGCAGTTTTAGATTTGTTACAGTTTAGATTTGTTATTTGGGGCTTCCCTGGTGGCTCAGATGGTAAAGCATCTGCTTGCAATGCAGGAGACCCAGGTTTGATCCCTGGGTCAGGAAGATCCCCTGGAGAAGGAAATGGCAACCCACTCTGGTACTCTTGCCTGGAAAATTCAATGGATGGAGGAGCCTGGTGGGCTACAGTCCATGGGGTCTCAAAGAGTCAGGCATGACTGAGCGACTTCATTTTCTTTCTTTAGATTTGTTATAAATCCCCATATTCTTCAATTGTCTACCCAATATTAAATACACATTGATGGTGCTTTGCACCAAGCCTGGAGCTCCACTGTGGAAGAAGGACATTTTTTAGAAACAAATTTATGTATTTATTGGTTGTCCAGGGTCTTTGTTGCTGCTTGTGGGCTTTCTCCAGTAGCAGCGACTGGGGGCGGCTCTCCAGTTGCGGTGGTTGGGCTTCTCCCTGTGGTGGTCTCTCTCGTTGGAGAGCACAGGCCCTGTGGTTCATGGGCTCCAGTAGTTGTGGCGCATGGGCTTAGGTGCTCTGCGGCATGTAGGATCTTCCCAGACCAGCAACTGAACCAGTGTCTCCTGCACAGACAGGTGGATTGTTAACCACTGGGCCACCAGAGAAGCCCCAGAGGAAGGAAATTAATATCTAACAGGGAATCCCTGAGAGAACTTTATATGGAAAATTGAGGTTTGAGGCCCACCTCTGAGGGACTCCCAGAATATTTTCCATTAAGTGCCCTCCCACCTCCACTAGGGCCTTCCCGAGTGGCTCAGATAGTAAAGCGTCTGCCCGCAATGCGGGAGACCCAGGTTTGATCCCTGGGTCAGGAAGATCCCCTGGAGAAGGAAATGGCAACCCACTCCAGTACTCTTGCCTGGAGAATACCATGGACGGAGGAGCTTGGTAGGCTACAGTCCATGGGATTGCAAAGAGGCAGACACGACTGAGCGACTTCTCTTTCACTTTCACCTCCACTATTTGTTACCTCTGCACCCTTCCCCCAGACTCCTTCTTCACATCCATCCTTCCTAATCTGGTTTCCAAGACTTCCAGAAGACTCTCTGGATGGGTCCTGAATCCTTTCTTGAGCTTTAACTGGGAAACATGGAGGTGGAGGTGGGGTGAGAGAGGTGGCCTAGGGATCAGTCAGGGAACCTTGATCCCAAGACCCCTCTCACTTTCCTCTTCTCAGTCATCCTCGGATCCTGTCCTCCATAATTAGCCATGCTTTCTGAACCAAAACAAGGACATGAGATCTGACAAGTGTACATATGGGGAAAATGGGACGTTATATCCTTGAGACTGGAATTGGGAATCCTGGTCTCAGATCACGCACTATGCCCTAAACCACAAAATCAGGCACATACTTGTTGGCTTCTCTAGACTTTGTCAGTGAGGCAAAGATTTCATGTACAGATGGATTCACGTGTAGAAGAGGCCATGTCACCATGGCTTAGGGTCACCAAATAGTGTGAGAGTTGTTTTATGATGTTCAGCAGTGTGGCACACTGCTTTCGATAATATCCCCACCACCCCAAAGATATTAAGAGGGACGACTGACCCTTGAACAACATGGGGGCTAACCCACATAGATTTTACAGTCTTCCCCTTGTATCCACAGTCCCTCCATATCCACGGGTTCGGCTAACCTCAGATTATAGTACTGAAGTATTTACTATTGAGAAAAAAACCCTGTTCCACACGCATTTTACTTAAAACATTTATTGCATTATATGTATTCTGTCTGAGATACAGTATTCTTTTTTCTTTTTCTTTTTTAGATCTCAGGCATTTCAGAAACCACTGAAAAGCTTTTGACCTCATATGCTCTGTCTATAGGATCCAGTGGCTAAAATGCCTCGGACATTGGATGTTTGTTTAGAAGACTAGACTCAGAGAAACATGCATACAGCTTTGGCAGATCATCTGCAAATCTGGATGTCTTGATAAGTATTACTTTAAAATGTATGTTTGCGGTAGTGAGAGGCAGATGGTGGGCTATTGAAGTAAGGAAGGTCTTAGAAAGTTTCCAGAAATTTCTTGAGTCATCTTGACTGTCCTTGGGTGTGAATGGAAAGTATGTATTTAATTATTCTTGTTATTGTTCAGTCACCAAGTTGTGTCCAACTCTTTGTGACCCCACAGAAAGCAGCACGCTAGGCTTCCTTGACCTTCACCATCTCCTGGAATTTCCTCAAATTCATGTCCATTAACTCAGTGATGCCATCCAACCATCTCATCCTCTGCCACCCTCTTCTCCTTTTGCCTTCAATCTTTCCCAGCATCACGGTCTTTTCAGATGAGTCAGTTCTTCCCATCAGGTGGCCAAAGTATCAGAGTTTCAGCTTCAGCATCAGCCCTTCCAATGAATATTCAAGACTGATTTCCCTTAGGATGGACTGGTTGGATCTCCTTGCAGTCCAAGGGACTCTCAAGAGTCTTCTCCAGCACCATACTGTTAATTACAGGGGAGCAAAATGTCCTTGGCTTCCTAGATAGTGCTAGTGGTAAAGAACCTGCCTGCCAATGCAGGAGACGTTAAGAGAGGTGAGTCTGATCCCTGGGTTGGGAAGATCCCCTGGAGAAGGGAATGGCAACCCACTCCAGTATTCTTGCCTGGAGAATCCCATGGACAGAGGAGCCTGGCAGGCTTGAGTCCATAGTGTTGCAAAGAGTTAGCCTTGACTGAAGCAACTTAGCAGCAAAATGTCCTTAGTTTTGCTGTTTTAGCGTTAGTCACTCAGTCATGTCCGACTCTTTGTAGACCTATGGACTGTAGCCCACCAGCGCCTCTGTCCATGAAATTGTTCAGGCAGGAATACTGGAGTGGGTAGCCATTCACTGCTCTGGGGTATCTTCCCTACCCTGGGATGGAACCTGGATCTCCTGTACTGCAGACAGATTCTTTATCCTTTGAGTCACCAAGGAATCCCCTTTAGGGAACTTAAGTATTTGTCGGTGCAGAGGATTTCTGTGGCTTTGGGCCACCTTGCCATTCCTCACCACAAAGTCATCTACCACGAAGGTTTTCGGGGCCCTTGCCCTGTCGGTGTGAGGTGCTTTCAATTTATGAGGAATGAAATGGGATACCCACCTGAGCAAACACTGGGCACTGATGGTATGTCAGACTGTGTTCCAGGTTCCAGGGAGTCTGCTAGTGGTGGGTAAAAACCCACAAGGTTCCTGACCACATGGAACTTCACTCGAGTGAGGGCTGATAAATAATAAAAACGTGTAAATGAGCAAGGTAATTTCAGATGGTGTAAGTGCTAGGAAGTCAAGAATCTGACGATATGCCTGAGAGAGATAGGGGAGAAGGGTCTGAAGCTACTCCAGGTTGCATGGTCCAGAACAACTTCTTTGAAGAAGTGACTGAGGCTTGAAAGCTCCAATGAGCCTGGAGGGGAAGGTCTTGGGGCAGAATCTTCTAGTCATAGGGATCGGTTGGTGCAGAGGCTCTTCTCTGCACTTTGGTAAATTTCAGGAATTCAAAGAAAGCCAGTGAGGCTGGAACATGGAGGACAGAGGGGCGTCCCCGGGCATTCGTCCTCAGGCCAGGTGCAGAGGAAGCTGTAACAGGCCCACTGTTCCGGCCAGCGATGCCTCTGGTGTCCTGAACACCTTGTTCCCCGGGACTGGGCGCCCATTTCTTTCTGTCCCATTGACCCCACCCTCGTGACTCAGCTGCTTTTTCCCCCTGCTTCTCTCTCTGTTCATTTCTGCATGTCTGTTTCCACTTGAACATGTTGGGGAGTCACCCTCAATGAGACAAGACTCTGGTGGATGGGGTGTCAGGAGAGGTCTCTCATTGCCCGCTGTCTCCTCTGGTCCAGCGTCTCTGGCCTGGATTCTGGGTCTATCCACTGTGACCAAGTTGTCACCACCCAGAGCTTGGCAACGTACATTGAAGGAAACTGTAGTCTATGGCCATACCACCCTGAACGTGCCCAGTCTCATCTGAAGGATGCGGTCATGACTCCTTCCCTCAGGATCAGACTGTGCTCTGGGCCAGATTTAAAGAGACCAACGGCCTTTTTATAGGAAGGATATTTACAACCATGTCCCAAGAAACAAGCCTGAAAGCTGGTTTGTTTTTAACAAAGTGATCCATAACAAGGGTTTACTGCTTTAGCTACTCACTGATCCTAGCCCAGGAGAGCCTGCCCGTCACCACCCGGATCTCAGCACTTCTAAATCAGCCATCCACACAGCCTCTGAGGACAGGCTTCCTCCTATTTCTGCTCAAGATGGTCCTGAGTCTCTCTCCCTTCCCACATGCTCTTATACAACAGATCCTGCCGTTTCTCTATCGAGAACTAGAGTCTATTTCCTCTCCCCTTAAATCTGTACCAGCTTTGTGAGCAGCTGTAACCAAGGAACGTAGCAGAAGCTGTGTAAGAGAAGAGCATCTTCCATCTTCACCTGTTGGAACATCCCTCCTTGGGCGCCAGCTGCCACATTGTAAGGAAGCCCGATTATCCGTGAAAAGAACCCCAACAGAGAAGTATGGAAGTCTCCCACTAACAGCCCCTGCTGAGCTCCCAGTTGTTGCTGAGTCCCGACTGCCAGTCTCATGCAGGAAGCCATGGAGGACCTTCTCACCACCCAACACCCCAGCCAGTACCTGCGAGGCATTTGAGTACCCAGTCAATCCACAGCATTGTGAGAGACAATGAACTGTTTTGTTCTATGTCCCCATGTTTTATGGTGGTTTTTTGCAGAACAGCTCCTGAGCTTCTATAGCATCCAGGATCTGGGTATAAGGGGGTTGGATGAGGACAGAAAATAGGTTATATCCCATTGGATCACGTGTGGCCTTATGGAACTTCAGAATCGGGTACAGGAAGCCAGGCCTGGGAAAGTGAAAAGCAAAATTTTCACTTTACTTGATCATTGCTTGTTTTGAAGAATCATTAGAACAGAGCTCCTTTATATCCTAATGACAAGAAGCCCAGGCCACTCTTGCCTGGGACCTTGCCTATGTGGCATTGGCAGTTTGGGGAGAGGATGCAGGCACAGCCTGGAAGGTAGGAGAGGACTCAGGGTGATAGGCAGTACTGAGTCTGACATTTTTATCTGAGGGCTAGAATGTGATACTGTCATTTGCTGTAGAATTACAGAAGTTCACATGGATATTACTGTATTATTCAGATACTAATTCTTAAATGATGAAATGAGAAAGCTCTGTTTTTTTTAAATTGGAGTGTAGTTGCTTTACAATATCATGCTAGTTTCTACTCTACAGCAAAGTGAATCAGCTATATGTATACATACAGTTCCTGAAATGAGAAATCTCATTTGCTTTTCCTTTCTCTTCACTTTCTTCTTCTTCTTTTTTTTTTAGGAGAAGCAGCAAGAAAGATGTCCAACCTATTCTTGAGCTCCAGCCTAACGTTTGGTTATTTGTTCTTTATCCAAAGTCAATATTTTGGAAGAAGTTTGAACCGAATCATTCATGCATTCTCGGGTTTCGTGCATGAAAAATCCCCACAGTTTTCCACTTAAAAAGAAATAAAAAGTCTGAGAACTATGTACTGAAAAGCTATTAAAGGTTGTAGGCTGTAAACTCCAAACTTGGCAGGATGAAATGGTCATGAAAGAAGGAAGTTCAAGTCAAGGGTGAATCAAGTAGCCAAAGCTTGTAATGTGTTCAAGTCATGCAGACCAGAGCTTGTAGGGGGGTATTGGATGGTGAAAGCCTGTCACGAGTGACCTGTCACCAAACTGGGTCCTCCAGACAAGAACACTTACCTCTTGCCCGATCACTGTGATGGTTTCATAACTGGTCTCCCTGACTCTGTATCTTTTTAAAGCACAGGTTTTATCAGGTCCTTTTCCTGTTTACAAACTTATAATGACTCTGCATTGCCCTCAGGATAAACCAGCACTTCAGAAGTCACCTTACTTAAAGGGGGACAGGCATGATCCGTCTTTGCTTCTCTCTCTGACCACACAGCTCAGCCACACCCCAACTAACACTATTTTACCCCATCATGGTGAACTCCTGGTGTTCACCCCATCATGGTGAACTCCTGGTGTTCCAAGAATGTTCACTGCTCTCCAGCATGAGTCCTTGGACATGCCATTCTCTCTGCTGGGACCACACCCCAGTTCTTATTTATCTACCAAGAATCAGCTCAGATGTCACCTCTTCCAGGAAGAACTAGGGGTACCTCCTCTGGATTACCATTGCATTTGGTAATTTGTCACGATGTGTAATCATTATATGTTTACATGTGTGTGCACACTATTACACTGTTCATATCCCCCATTAACTGCCTCAAGGCAGTTGCTCTGCTGTATTTGACTTTTTAACCCTAAAACCCACATAGTACCTAACTTATAATAGATACTAGATAAATCGTTGTGGACAAAAAGTAAACAAATAGCTCTAAACCTTATTTACATTTTTTTTTTTTGCACCCTGGGAATAAGCCAGAGGAATATAGGGACGTAGAATTTTAAGAGGGAGGACCTACAGAGTCAAGATTCTGAAATCCAGAGAATTGTTTATCCATGTCATAATTTTGCCTAGAATTGACCTTTCCCTAGAAAATAACATCCACAGCGATTCAACCTGGCAGTGTTATTGTTTTCAGAAGTGTTGTCACAACGGACTCTGTGTCACAGAGGTTTGGAATTTACTCATTTAATTAACGAAGATCATTTGAATTCCAACTGTGCCAGGCCTTATGCATATTAAAATGTGAAGACAGCCTGCATTGTTTTCCTCCAGGAGCTTGTAGTATCCTGGGGAATTGGTAATGGGGTTGGGTTTGGTTTGATGCTATGGTTGTTGTTGTTAAGACTTCTACAAGGATGAAGTTCTTTTGGAGGAGGGCTGCCCCAGTTGCAGGGAACTCAGCTGACCAATATGAGTTCAGCTCCAAAAAATGTTTTTAATTTTTTCCCAGAAGAAAAAACAGGCATAAAGCTCACCCAAGAGAAGAAATATGGATGACACACCCCACCATGGACACAAAATATTTTTTTAAAACAAATGACACATGAACAAATAAATAAGAGGATATAGGATGCAGATATGTAGACGCAAGAAAATTCAACCTATGTTTCTGACACACCTGAGTCATAAGGATGGAGCAGATTTTTCTTCCTAAAGGCACAATATGTTCCTTAAATCCTTGAGAATCATGTTCAACTTCTATATGTGGAGGATAAATGTCTTTGGAGATGTTTGGAAAGGAAATGGAAGATGGTGAGAACCTAGAAAGGGCCCTCTGTCTCCTAGGTCAGGCTACAAACACACCAGAATTGATGCTGGAAATATAGCAATATGTTGATGGCATCAATCAATGGACCTATGCCTGTGGGTCATGGAGATACAGGATGGATTATCATAGGTGGAATTTGACCTTAAGAGGTGTAGGGAGGAGAGCTGAGAACATGCCTAAAATTCTCCTCTGACTGTTGACCACTTAGTCATCTTTCCAAATCTGAAATATCCACTCATTTCTGTTTTTCTTCTGAGATCTAGAAATGTATTTCAAGGAGAACCTAAGGATAGTTCAGTTCAGTTCAGTCGCTCCGTTGTGTCTGACTCTGTGACCCCATGAATCACAGCACGCCAGGCCTCCTTGTCCGTCACCAACTCCCAGAGTTTACTCAAACTCACGCCCATCGAGTTGGTGATGCCATCCAGCCATCTCATCCTCTGTCATCCCCTTCTCCTCCTGCCCCCAATAGTTGCTTGCCTTTAAATAATAACAGTGTTGTTAAATAATGTATATGATTGACCCCAATCCTCCCCCTTCCTCTGGAGACACACTATGCCATCTGTATTTTCCATGTATATTTATACTTCCCTGACCCAGACTTGTGCTTGGGCCCGTAGAATGTGGTAGAAAGACTTGAGCCTAATCTTAAGGAGTAGTTCCTGACTCTCCTGTTTCTCTCTGTACCTCTTCTATTATCATGAGAAGTGCTAGTCCTGTGTAGGCACTGCCTTCTAGCAACAATCAATATGCATGGATCTGACATGAGCCCCAAATCAATGAGATGCCAAGTCCATCTGGACTTTTAACTTAAGCCAGAACCACTCAGGTAATACCAGCCTAGATCAGCAGACCCACAGCCAACCCTCAGAGACAAAGCAAGAATTAATGAATGTTGTTTAAACTCTATTTGAGTTCATTACCTAGTGAAAACTGACTTGCAGGGAAGTCAAATGATTTGCAGGGAAGAGGGGAACAACGATCATCCCAGGAAAAGCACTCACGAGAAAATTCAGCCAGAGCCTCTCAAGTCTCATAGGGAGAGGGGCAAGGAGATTCAAAACAGAAGAGGAAAACAAAGCAAGATTCAGGATTAAAGAATGGTAGGCTGTGAAAAAAAAAAAAAAAAAAAGAAGATGAATGAAAGACTGCCCAGCATTCCTGCTATTGAACTAGGGTTTGCCTGTGACTTAGAAGCTTCAGGATCTTCTCTGAGTTTTCTCACTGTGACATAGGGATAATGAAAACAACTGCTTCATAGGGGTGTTGAGACGGTTAAATGAATTGAATACATACAAAGAGTTTAGAAGTGTGTCTGGCACAAGTCAAGTGGCATGCGCATGGTAGCTTAGTGGTGCCTCTGTGATGGAGCTCCAGACTTAACCTCTGCCTGCTACTTCTATCAGAACTCCATTTCCCAGAATTTCTTCCTAACTGCCTGGCCTGCCAACCTATAGTGACTTCAGAATTGACCCCCACCAAATGCACAGTTAACAGCCCTCTTCACCAGCTCCCACCATTATTCACCATCTCATCTCTATAGCAGATCTGTGTTTTCCCAAATTACTTATCATGCTTCCCTGATCTCACCTTGACTGATATCCCTACCTCTAACACATTAACTTATGAGTTGGGAGAGAAGACGTGGCATCTTTGAAAACTTAGGATTTTTTCCAAAAAAGTTTGCTTTCCCATAACACTAAACATTTCCATTCTCAACTATAGCCCCTCACCCACCATCTCCCTAGACTTTTCTGTAGGAGACCTTTGAGCAGCCATGAATGAATTTTGGCTGCTGAAATCCTCATGAAACAAATATTCAACTCCTGGCTTCAGAGCACTGATGGGTGGGGTTAGCCATTTGTCTGTCATCGTATTTCACAATCAAAGCAGTAGATTATCCCTAAGAATAAAACAAAAAAGGAATTCTATCTACATCAATACTGCTATTTTCCCAATTTCCCAGAACGAGTTGTACAGAAAAATACAAATGCTATGAAGATAGGTCCAAGTGAAACACAGAATTCATAATAAGAGGATGTTATTACTCCAGAAAAAGGCAACCCAGCGGGCTTTGGGTTAGTATTGCAGTCATGAAAACAAGTTCGACGTTCGTGTCAGATAAACAATCGTCGTCACAGCTCTGGAAGCTTAGAAAGTGAGTCATCTTGAGGAGCAGGCACTGAAGACGTGGAGGCAGGTGTTTACCTCAGCCCTCTGGCAGCTGACAGGCACATTCTTTCTTCCCCATAATGCTGTCTCTTGGAGAGGTGCTGTGGCCATGAGCACCAGCTTCTCCTTTTCCACTGAAATGCTGTTCACCTCTTCCTCCCCAAGATGCCTTTGTGCTCTGCCCCCAACATTTTGCTGTCCTTGGGAGTGACCATTCTCTACTGCCAATGGATTTCCTCCTTGGTGGAGAGAAAGTACTTCAAAAAGCCTCTCCTTGCAAGAGGGATGCATCATTAAGGACTTCCCACTGGAGATGTATTGGCTGAGTCCACGGGACAGAGAATAGAGCGGGTCCAGTCCCAAACCAGTCAACCAGCAAAGGAAAAAAGGGGCTGAAAGGGGGATCAGAGACTGGCTGGGGTAGACGCAAGGTCAACATCAGTGTGTGTGTGTGTGTGTGTGTGTGTGTGTGTGTGTGTGTGTGCAGGGGGTCCTGTAAACAGGAAGTGATGGCTGGGGTGAGGTCCACAGCACAGCCAGAGATGAGGCAAGGAGGAGGGTTCGGGCAGGAGAGGGTGAGGGGCCCCTGATTTTGCAGCCTGGGCTGGAGCTGGGACAGGTCGAGAGGCATCACCAGGGCTCTGCCGATTGCATTGTCAGCCTTTCTACCTACATCTGAGTCTGCTTCATGACAGGACCAGGAGTTTCTACAGGCATAGCCATCAGAGGCTGAGCATGCAGGAAGCAGTGTGGTATAGAGGAGGCATGTCAGCCTTTTGCTCCATGACACGTGATCACAGTGTTCCCAGAAGCATTACTCATAATTGCTACCAGCCTGAAACTAACCAAACTACCTCCGCTGCAGAATGGATCGGAAGTGGAACTTTATTTATATGCACATTGTGGCTGATCTGTGCAGTGGAATACTGTATTAGACCCCTGGGCTACCATAGCAAGTTACCATAAATGGTGACTTCCCATCACAGAAACGTATACTTCTCAATTCAGGACGCTAGAAGTTCACAATCAAGACTGTGGCCAGGCTGGTTCCTCTTGGCTCTTTGGACAGAGGTTTTGCTCTGTCTCCCCCATAGCTTCTGGGGCTTGCCTGCAACCACTGTGGCTTGTGGCTGCATCACTCTGTCTTATCATGACCTTCTCCTCTCGATATCTTCTTGTAAGGACATTGGTCATGGGGTTCAGACTCCACCCTAATCCAGTATGATCTCATTTTAAATGATCACATCTGCAAAGACCCTATTCGAAAGAAGGCCACATTCTGAGGTTTTAGGTGAACATAAATTTTGGAGAGACACTGTTCAACCCAGATCAAATACTACAAAACAGTGAAACTGATTGAACTACAGCCACATGCAAAGTGTGAATGAAACCTTCAAACCCAATATTTGATGAAAGAAGCTAGACACAAAGGAATATGTACTGTGATATTACACTATGAAGTTCAAGGTTTACTGTAGTGTTCAGGGGCGATGATGGTGCCATAGCAATAAGCAAGTCCATGATTCCCATAAAAATCAGAACAGTGGTGACCTTGAGGAGGAGACAGAAAAGTGGGCATGGCAGGGGTTTCTGGCATGCTGGAATGTTTTATTTCTTTTTATTTTTGGTGAGAACAGTTTATAATTTATTTAAAAAGACATAATTACCTCCTGAGAAATCTGTATGCAGGTCAAGAAGCAATACTTAGAATCCAACATGGAATAACGGACTGGTGCCAAGTTGGGAAAAGAGTATGTCAATGCTGTATATTGTCATTCTGCTTATTTAACTTATATGCAGAGTACATCATGTGAAGTGCCAGGCTGGATGAAGCAAAAGCTGGAATCAAGATTGCCGGGAGAAATACCAATAACCTCAGATAAGCAGATGACACCACCCTTATGGCAGAAAGTGAAGAGGAACTGAAGAGCCTCTTGATGAAAGTGAAAGAGGAGAGTGAAAATGCTGGCTTAAAACTCAACATTCAAAAAACTAAGATCATGGCATCCGATCCCATCACTTGATGGCAAATAGATGGAAAAACAATGGAAACCATGAAAGACTATTTTCTTGGGCTCCAAAAATCACTGCAGATGGTGACTGCAGCCATGAAATTAAAATATGCTTGCTCCTTGGAAGGAAAGCTATGACAAACCTAGACAACATATTAAAAAGCAGAGACATTATTTTGCTGACAAAGGTCTATGTAATCAAAGCTATGGTTTTTTCCAATAGTCATGTACAGATGTGAGAGTTGGACCATAAAGAAAGCTGAGAGCTGAAGAATTGATGCTTTTGAACTGTGGTGTTGGAGAAGACTCCTGAGAGTCCCTTGGACTGCA
Organism: Dama dama; assembly: GCF_033118175.1. Classification (NCBI taxonomy): domain Eukaryota; kingdom Metazoa; phylum Chordata; class Mammalia; order Artiodactyla; family Cervidae; genus Dama; species Dama dama. The sequence continues at coordinate 65,524,395 of NC_083699.1, read as the reverse complement.
AGGAGATCCAACCAGTTCATCCCAAAGGAAATCAGTCCTGAATATTCATTGGAAGGACTGATGCTGAAGCTGATACTCCAATACTTTGGCCACTTGATGCAAAAAACTGACTCATTAGAAAAGACTCTGATGTTGGGCAAGATTGAGGGCAGGAGGAGAAGAGGATGACAGAGGATGAGATGGTTGGATGGCATCGCCGACTCGATGGGCATGAGTTTGTGTAGGCTCCGGGAATTGGTGACGAACAGGGAAGCCTGGCGTGCTGCAGTCCATGGGGTCACAAAGAGTCAGACACCACTGAGCAACTGAACTGAATTGAACTCAGTTGAATTGTAAATGTGTAAATTATTCCTGTTAAGATATATAAAAAACTGATAACAATGGCTGTCTTGAGGGGGAATAGGGGAATGGTGGTATCTGGGTGGCCCACAGGACCAACATGGGAGACTTATTTTTCATTGTATACTCCAAATTGTGTAAGATATGAAGACATAACCTAAGAAAAAATTAAGATAAACTAATATTTGGTTTGTCTCCTCTGAAGAAATAGGTAATATTGAGCCCTGTATTTAAAATTTAACAAAAAATATGACAGTAGCAACAAAAATGAACTTTGGCCTTTATCTCACATATTATACAAAACATATTCAAAACTGACCATAGTTTTAAATATAAAAATGTAAAATTAAAACAGGAGAAATTTTCCCTGATTTGGGGTCAGGCAGAATGCCAAACCCACTCCAGTACTGTTGCCTGGAAAATCCCATGGACGAAGGAGCCTGGTGGGCTGCAGTCCATGCGATCGCTAAGAGTCAGACACGAATGAGTGACTTCACTTTCACTTTTCACTTTCATGCATTGGAGACAGAACTGGCAACCCACTCCAGTGTTCTTGCCTGGAGAATCCCAGGGACGGGGGAGCCTGGTGGGCTGCCGTCTATGGGGCCGCACAGATTTGGACACGACTGAAGTGACTTAGCAGCAGCAGCAGCAGCAGCAGCAGAATGCCAAACACATAAACCACAAAAGTAATTGGTAAAGTGAACTTGATCACAATGTAGAGCTTCTATTCTGCAAAAGAAAATAAAGGTAAGTCACAGACTAAGAGAAAATATTTACAAATCACGTATCTGAAAAACAACTTTTATCCAGGATATACAAAAGACTCTCAAGATTCATTAAGAAAACAAACAACCCAATTAAAAGATGGGCAAAAAAATCTGAATAGATCCTTCACCAAAGCAAAGATCAGTTCAGTTCAGTCTCTCAGTCATGTCCGACTCTTTGTGATCCCATGGACTGCACCACGCCAGGCCTCCCTATCATCACCAACTCCTGGAGCTTGCTCAAACTCATGTCCATCGAGTCGATGATGCCATCCAACCATCTCATCCTCTGTCGTTCCTTTCTCCTCCTGCCCTCAATCTTTCCCAGCATCAATCTTTTCTAATGAGTCAGCTCTTGGCATCAGGTGGTCAAAGTATTGGAGTTTCCGCTTTAGCATCAGTACTTCCAATGAATATTCAGGACTGATTTCCTTTACAGATACAGATGGCAAATAAACACATAAAAAGATGCTCAATATCATTATTCATTAGAGAAATGAAAAATCAAACCATAATGAGATACCGGTAAATCTGTTGTTGTTCAGTCACAAAGTTGTGTCTGACTCTTTGTGACCCCATGGACCCTTTGAATCTATTTGTCACCTCCACTTATAATCAAAAGAGATTTTATTTAGGTCACCCTGAATTGCCTAGTGGTTTTCCCTACTTTCTTCAACTGAAGCCTGAATTCTGCAATAAGGAGCTCATGATCTGAGCCATAGTCAGCTCCAGGTCTTATTTTTCTGACTGTATAGAATATTTCCATTTTTGACTGCTAAGAACATAATCAATCTGACTTCAGTATGGATCATCTGTTGATGCCCAAGTGTACAATTGTCTCTTGTGTTGCTGGAAAAGATTGTCTGCTGTGACCAGTGTGTTCTTTTGACAAAATTCGATTAAGTCTTTATCCTGCTTCATTTTGTACTCCAAAGCCGAATTTTCCTGTTACTCCAGGTATTTCTTGAATTCTTACTTTTGCATTCCAATCCCCTATGATGAAAAAGGTATTTTTTTGGTGTAAGTCTAGAAGGTGTTGTAGGTCTTCATAGAACCAGTCAACTTCAGCATCAGTGGTTGGGGCATAGACTTGGATTACTGTGATGTTCAATGGTTTGCTTTGGAAAAGATCTGAGATCATTATGTTGTTTTTGAGATTGCACCCAAGTACTGCATTCCAGACTCTCTCTTTTTTCTTTCTTTCTTTTTTTTTTTTTTTTTACTATGAGTGCTACTCCATTTCTTCTAAGGGATTCTTGTCCATTCCGGTCCATTTTAGTTCACTGATTCCTAAAATGTCAACGTTCACTTTTGCCATCCCCTGCTTGACCACATCCAATTTACCTCGATTCATGGAGCTAACATTCCAGGTTCCCGTACAATACTGTTCTTTACAGCTTCAGACTTGACTTTTACCACCAGACACATCTACAGCCGAGTGTTGTTTCCTCTTTGTCTCAGCTGCTTCATTCTTTCTGGAGCTGTTAGTAATTGCCCTCCATTCTTCCCCAGTAGCATTTTGGACACCTTCTGATCTGGGAGGCTCATCTTCCAGTGTCATATCTTTTTGGCTTTTCATACTTTCCATAGGGTTCTCTAGGCAAGAATACTGGAGGGGGTTGCCATTTCCTCCTCCAGTCTAGCACATGTTGTCAGAAACTCTTCATTATGACCTGTCCACCTTGGGTGACCCTGCGCAGCATGGCTTATAGCTTCATTGAGTTACACAAGCCCCTTCACCATGACAAGGCTGTGATCTATGAAGGGGGCATACAGAATAGACACTTGCAAATAGTATAGGCCAACCCATTGGGAGGGATTCCCTGGTGTCTGAGTGGTAAAGAATTTGCCTGCAATGCAGGAGACACCGGTTTGATTCCTGGGTCAGGAAGATCCCCTGGAGAAGGAAATGGCAACCTGCTCCAGTATTCTTGCCTGGGAAATCCCATGGACAACGGAGCCTGGCGGACTACAGTCCACGGGGCTGCAATAGAGTCAGACATGACTTATCGACTAAACAACAACAGCAGCAATAACCCACTGAGAACTAAGTTATTCCAATCTCCCCAATCATTTCATTTGTGTTACAACAATTGTAAAGTTAATCCAATTTAAGCCCTTGTGCTTTAAATTGGTCTTACTTGTCCTCCTAAATTTAAAATTAAATATGTCCTACTCCATTGTGAGGAAAAGTTCTATTCGTATCCCATTGAATATCTACACTTCTTTAAAAACACCGGAATTTAGTTCTCCCAATACCTCACTACATAGGTATCCCAATAAGATACAGTACTTGATGTCAGGAAGAGTCTCAGTGGGCAGAGCTTTCTCTAAGTGCTATACTTCATGTAATCATTACTTCTGTTTTGCTGATGGGTAAACTGAGACATGCTTTCTAGGTGGTGCTAGAGGTAAAGACTCCCCCTGGATTGGGAAGGTCCCCTGGAGGATGGTAAGGCAACCCACTCCAGTCTTCTTGCCTGGAGAATCCCAAGGACAGAGCAGCCTGGGGGGCTCCAGTCCATGGGGTTGCAAAGAGTCGGACATGACTGAAGTGACTTAGCACACACACAGAGACATGGTGAGGAATCCACTTCAAAAAGCAGAAGCAAGTCAAGCACACACCTGGAGTTGCCTGGGCCTAGGCCCCTCTGTGTCAAGGGATTTAAGGCAAGGTAGCAACCTCCCTGCACTGTCATCATTTTCTGTACAACGGGACTAACAATATCTAACTTATGGGGCTGTAAGTGTTTACGATGGTGCCTGGCTAGTCTGAGTAAGTTTCAGCGGAGGATCTTATTGAAGAGTGTGGGTGACTGTCCAGTCTCTCCACCATCTTTATCTCCAAAAACTGTTTATGCTAAAAGTACAGGCTACAGCTTACTTACCTGGAACTTTCTAGATGACATACTCTGTTTTTGTGGATCTGGGTCCGTCTCTTCCTCCTCCACCACCAGAACTCAAGGCTCAGAGGTAGCAGGGTCCGTCTCCCCATGACATGAGGAGATGGCCAGGGAAGTGTTCCTCTCTGCTCCACCTACTTCTGGCTCCAACCAGCAAATCTGCAGCTCTCTGGAATGCTCCAGTGTTTGATGTGGCTGGTGGTTACAAAGGTGTTCATTTTTTAGTATTGGGTTGAGCCATTCTATTCCTGTGCTGTTTTTCACAGTGAAACAAGGGGGTGTTCAGACACCTACAGTTCCAGGTTCTGCCACTAGCTGTGGGGTCTTGGGTAGGCTGCCTCTCTGGATCTCAGTTTCCTCATCTGTGAAGTGAGGAGATTGGACCAGGTGACCGCTAAGGCCCTTCCAGGCCTCCCCTTCTGGATTTATAACTCATCTGATTCCCCAAGCATGTCCCCAAGCACTCACCATTGCATTTACAAAGAAGGAATCATTGAGTGAAGCTTATGGCATCACAGGCTTTGAAACCAAGAAGGCCCTGAACTTGAGCCTCAGCTCTGTGCTCAGTCTTCAGGGGACCATGGACAGATCACTTCAGCTCTCTGGGTCAAGGTTCCCTCAGCTACAAAATGAGTTTAAGAAAAGAATCTTATTTACAGAGTTGATGAGATGATCAGAAAAGATATGTGCACTTATTAACAGCCTCACTGCCTGGAATCCAGACAGTTGTTGGTAACCGGTCACCTGCCAAACTGGCAAAAGCCAAACAATCAGGTCAAGTCAACAATTCGCTCTTGAACATTGATTGTGAAACTGATAGTTTTCACATCATGTGATTTCTTTTAATTCTCCCTTCAATGCTGTGAGGTCAGTTATCCTTCTGGGTTTTTCCAGCTGATAAGGAGGGAGGAAGTCACATGATCAAAGCAGCTCCTTAACAACTGGTGCTGGGAAAGCTGATCAACCATGTGTAAAAGAATGAAACTAGAATACTTTCTAACACCATACACAAAAACAAACTCAAAATGGATTAAAGATCTAAATGTAAGACCAGAAACTATAAACCTCTTAGAGGAAAACATAGGCAGACATAGCAAGATCCTCTATGATCCGCCTCCACAGACTAATGGAAATAAAAACAAAAATAAAGAAATGGGACCTAATTAAACTTAAAAGTTTTTGCATAATGAAAGAAACTATAAGCAAGGTGAAAAGGCAGCCTTCAGAATGGAGAAAATAATAGCAAATGAAACACTGACAAGGAATTAATCTCCAAACTGTACAAGCAGCTCATGCAGCTCAATACCAGAAAAATGAACAACCCAATCAAAGAGTGGGCAAAAGAACTAAACAGACATTTCTCCAAAGAAGACATACAGATGGCTAATAAACACATGAAGAGATGCTCAGTATCACTCATTAATAGAGAAATGCAAATCAAATCCACAGTGAGGTATCACCTTACGCTGGTCAGATGGCCACCATCAAAAAGTCTGCAAACTATAAAAGCTGGAGAGGGTGTGGATAAAAGGAAACCCTCTTACACTGTTGGTGGGAATGCAAACTGGTACAGCCACTGTGGAGAACAGTGTGGAGATTCCTTCAGTCGTCAGTTCAGTTCAGTCGCTCAGTCGTGCCCGACTCTTTGCGACTCCATGGACTGTAGCACACTGGGCCTCGCTGTCCATCACCAACTCCCGGAGTATACTCAAACTCATGTTCATTGAGTCGGTGATGCCATCCAACCATCTCATCCTCTGTCATCCCCTTCTCCTCCTGCCCTCAATCTGTCCCAGCATCAGGGTCTTTTCAAATGAGTCAGTTCTTCACATCAGGTGGCCAGAGCATTGGGGTTTCAGCTTCAGCATCAGTCCTTTCAATGAATATACAGGACTGATTTCCTTTAGGATGGACTGGTTGGATCTCCTTGCAGTCCAAGGGACTCTCAAGCGTCTTCTCCAACACCACAGTTCAAAAGTATCAATTCTTTGGCACTCAGCTTTCTTCACAGTCCAACTCTCACATCTATACATGTCTATTAGAAAAACCATAGCTTTGAGTAGATGGATCTTTGTTGGCAAAGTAATGTCTCTGCTTTTTAATATGCTGTCTAGGTTGGTCATAACTTTTCTTCCAAGGAGCAAGCATCTTTTAATTTCATGGCTGCAGTCATCATCTGCAGTGATTTTGGAGCCCCCCAAAAAGTCTGTCAATTTTCACTGTTTCCCCATCTGTTTGCCATGAAGTGATGGGACCAGATGCCATGATCTTAGTTTTCTGAATGTTAGAGTTAAGTCAACTTTTTTACTCTCCTCTTTCACTTTCATCAAGAGTTAACTTTCATCACTTTCATCTTCTTTGCTTTCTTCCATAAGTGTGGTGTCATCTGCATATCTGAGGCTATTGATATTTTCCATGGAAACCTTGATTCCAGCTTGTGCTTCATTCAGTCCAGCATTTCACATAATGTACTCTGCATATAAGTTAAATAAGCAGGGAGATTCCTTAAAAAGCTGGAAACAGAACTGCCATACAAACCAGGAATCCCACTGCTGGGCATACACCCTGAGGAAACCAGAATTGAAAGAGACACATGTACCCCAATGTTCATTGCAGTGCTGTTTACGATAGCTAGGACATGGAAGTAGCCTAGATGTCCATTGGCAGACAAGTGGATAAGGAAGTTGTGGTCCATATCCACAATGGAATATTACTCAGCTATAAAAAGGAATGCATTTGAGTTCGTTCTAATGAGGTGGATGAAGCTGGAGCCTATCATACAGAGCGAAGTAAGTCAGAAAGAGAAACACCAATACTACATATTAATGCATATATATGGAATTTGGAAAGATGATAATGATGATCCCATATGCAAGGCAGCAGAAGAGACAGAGATGTAAAGAGCAGACTTTTGGACTCTGTGGGAGAAGGAAAGGGGGAGGATGATATGAGAGAATATCAATGAAACATGTATATTATCATTATGTAAAATAGATGACCAGTGCCAATTCGATGCATGAAGCAGGACACCCAAAGTCAATGCTCTGGGACGACCCAGAGGGATAATAAGGTGGGGAGGGAGGTGGGAGGGGGTTCAGGATAGGTGGACACATGTGCACTTGTGGCTGATTCATGTCAATGTACGGCCAAAACCATCACAATATTATAAAGTAGCTGTCCTCCAATTAAAATTAATTAATTAAAAAAAAAAGAAAGAATCTCAGGCAGCTGTGGGACAGGTTAGAAGGAAAAGAGAAAGAGGGCAGGTGAGAAGTCCTGTTGGTCAAGGAGACCCACAAAGGCCAGGGGGGTCACGAGGCGGTGCTGCACCCCGTGCGGCTCATCACTGTGGTCAAGTGTCCGAGAGACACCTTGCAGAGGTGGGATGGGGAGACCCAGGGCAGGGGGCGCCAGTGATGACCCAGAGGCTCCAGGTCAGTCTGTCACAGGGTGAGGGGGGGAGCCAGCCAAGACGGGAAGGGTTAGAGGGCCCTGCGTGGGGATCCAAGGGCCCCGAGGTATCTAAACTAGGCCCAGAGAACTTAAAATTCAAGACCTCTGCTTCGAACCATCATATGCAAAACCCAAAGGAATGGAAAAGTATTTTACAACTTGTACCACTAATGCACCGCTGTAATGTGTGCAAAGTCTTCAAGTTAAAAGTGTTAAAGTGAATTTCTTTGTAGAGGGAAAAAAAAAGACCTCTGCTTCGCCAGTCAGAATGGGTTCCAGTTCGTGTCCCTTTTCAGGAGTCTTGATTGCTTGGGAGGGCATGGGCAGACTTGGAGATGTGCGGGGTCACCCTTTTTTTTACCCTGTGCCTATCTGCACTTGCACTTCTCACAAATGGGCCACTGCTGGTCCTTGGACAGTGGCACCTCTGGTTTGCAGCTGCTTGAGGACTGCGTCTCTGAACGGGCCGTGTAAGCAGCAGAACCCCAGGTTCCTCGGTGCCTCAGACCCACCACAGTAATCGTATCTTATAGAGACAAGCATCCTCTCTTTGGCGCTGGTTTAGTTGCTCAGTCATGTCTGACTCTTTGCGACCCCATGGACAGTAGCCCGCCAGGCTCCTCTGTCCTTGGGATTCTCCAGGCGAGAATACTGGAGTGGGTTGCCATGCCCTCCTCCAGAGGATCTTCCCAACCCAGTGATGGAACTCGGGTCTCCTGCAGTGCAGGTGAATTCTTTACCGAATGAGCCACCAGGAAAGCCCCATTCCGCTCCTTACAGCCTTTTAAAAAATACAGATGACCCAGCCCTTGTAGACAGCATGCTTCATCAACTCTCTTGTGGGATTGCCATCTTAGATGTTTTCCTTTGGGACAGGACTGTAGGATACAGGAAAGCACTGGGCATCTGGGCAGTCAGATGAGAGGGCTGTGAGCCTTTTCTTTCGCCAATAAACTGTGTTCCCAAAGAGTAGGCTATGTCTGAGCAGAGATGATAAGCTTCAGACACTTTTATATCCCGAATATTTTCCTTATTCAGCATGCGTCTTCCACCACTGCTCACATACTTACTTGACTGGAGGAAAAGGCCGTATGTGCCAAGCATGCTGAGGCTCACTGTTGTTGTTGTTTAGTTGCTAAGTCTTGTCCAACTCTTGTGACCCCATGGACTGTAGCCTGCCACTCTCCTCTGTCCACGTGACTTTCTCAGGCAAGAATACTGGAGAGGGTAGCCATTTCCTTCTCCAGGGGATCTTCCCGATTCAAGGATCGAACCCAAGTCTCCTGCTTTGGTAGCAGATTCTTTACCACTGCGCCACCAGGGAAATTCGAGCCCCTTTACAGACACAAACTCGTGCAAACATCAGAAAAACCCATTTTGCAGACAAGAAAACTGTAGCTCACAGGGGCCATTGGCTCATTCATGCAGTGGGAGGCAGCCCAGCATGGTGGGAGGGCATCCTGCTGTGGGGCGTTCCAACCCCTGCTCCCTGATTCTCAGCTGGGTGACTCGGGAGAGTTACTCAACCCTCTTCTGCTGCTGTTTCCTCCTCCTTCTCTTAGGGTTGAAATGAACATGAAATGGGGCAATGCGCATGAAGGGATCAATGTAAATGCTGGCTGTGCCCTAACCATGCCAGGCAGTAGGTTGGCCCTGTGGATTTAGAGAGCAGGTTCCCAAAGAAGCCCAGTGAGGATTCATGGAAATGGGTGCTTATGACTTCTTGGAAGGGCCTACGCGAATCTTCATGGGCAAAGGCTTTTGTTCCTTGATTGAATGGGGAAGAAGGGTGAGTTTCTTTGGAAGAGGTTCAGAGAGGGGCTTAGAAATGGACTGAGTTTCTAAGAAAGCACTGAGTGCCGAAGAATTGATGCTTTTGAACTGTGGTGTTGGAAAAGATGCTTGAGAGTCCCTTGGACTGCAAGGAGATCCAACCAGTCCATCCTAAAGGAGATCAGTCCTGAATATTCATTGGAAGGACTGATGCTGAAGCTGAAGCTCCAATACTCTGGCCACCTGATGGGAAGAACTGACTCATTTGAAAAGACTCTGATGCTGGGAAAGATTGAAGGCAGGAGGAGAAGCGGACGACAGAGGATGAGGTGGTCGGATGATATCACTGACTTGATGGACATGAAGTTGAGTAAACTCCAGGAGAGAGGCCTGGCGTGCTGCAGTCTATGGGGTTGCAAAGAGTCGGACAGGACTGAGTGACTGAACTGAACTGAGGACTCTGGGGTGCTGTCTGCTTCACCTCCACCCCACAGCCATGCTCTATAGAGGCTGAACAGGAACCTGCCCCCCAAGAATCCACCCCCAGGAGCATCTTCCTCCCTCCCCACCCTCCCCTGCTGGCCTAGTAGCTTCAAAGCAGCAGGAATGTGTCAAGAGCCAAGAGGCTCACATGCAGATGACAGGCTGACCCTCCCAACCCCAGCCCCACCCTGGTGTGAAAGAAAGGGCAGTTGCATAATCAATAGCTAGCTGTTCGGTGGCGAAACAAGCTCCCCATTGATGAAGGAGGCAGGGACTGCTTCTCTGAAGCCTGGCTGGGCTCTGAGCTGGCAGAGCTGGCTTGGTTCTCTGGCCTTGTTTATTGTTCTGTAAGTGTGGAGGGAGGCTTTTCACATCTGAGCGCCAGTATCTGGATAGGACATCAGGCTGGACTGGCCGACAAAATGCATGTTAAAGATGGCTGAAAGGAAACTGACAAGCTCCAGAACTGAAAAGCTGAGGTTTAGCCCCTGCTGGAGGCTTTGGGGCAGGAGACAGGGGGTTGGCTGGCCCCCCAGTGGCGGTTTTCATACTTCCTAGGCGAGTCATTTCTATTTGGTGGTCCAGAATTAAAATACGCTTTCAGGGCTGCATTCAAATATCTGGGGAGATGTGTGGGAAGCTGCTCTTGTGTGTGAGCTGGGGGTACAGCTGGGCATGGCCAGCACACCCCCTGATGAAAGTCCCCTTGCTCCTGTGCCTCGGCTCAGCCGTGTCCAGCCTGGAGGGCCTGCATTTTCCCTTCCTCCTCGGTGTGACATTCTGGGGTTTGTTTTGTATCCCTTTCGATCCTGGTGAAACAACGTGCAGAGGGAAGATTAATGGAAAAACTCTATTCCCAACTGCCAGGAAAATATTTTTCCCTTTGCAGCATGAAAACAAAGAGGCGTGTCAGCTGAGTGATCTGGACAGATGAGGAAATTAGTATTCCTGCAGGGGCCCTGCTCTGCCCTTCTCATGGGGCTCCTCTCCTGGGCAGGACTTTCTGTTTTTCTCTAAGGATCTCTTGTCTGACCACCTAAAACAGGTCCAATCCATCTGCTAGTGACCTCTGAACAGTACCCACTCTGTGCAGGCCCCCAGCAGGCTGCTCTCCTAATGTCAGACCCCCTGACCTGTAGAGTAACTTCCCAGTGAAGAGTGGACTAACCTGACATTACAAATAAGGAAACTGAGGCTCGAGGCATGAATTAGCTTCCTCAGGGTCACACAGTAACCAACTGATAGAGCAAGAATCCCAGTCTAGGCCTACTTGCATCTAGGCCCTTTTCTTTCTTTATTTATTTTTAAGATATTTTTAAATGGACTATTTTAAAAGTTATTTTAAAATGAATTTGTTACAGTATTGCTTCTGTTTTATGTTTTGTTTTTTTTTTTTTTTGGGCACAAGCTATGGGGGATCTTAGCTTCCTGACTGGGGGTGGAATCTGTATCCCCTGCATTGAAAGCCCAAAGTCTTAACTGCTGGACTGTCAGGGAAGTCTCAGGCCATGGGCTTCTTTATAACCTGGCATGTATCAGATCCTGGCCCAGGGCCTGGCACATGCCATGCTCAGACATTGGCCAGGATGGAGTAAAGCCTCCTGAGGCTCAGATCACCTCGGGCTCCTTGATATTACCACCTTCACTTCCCATGAGGCCTTCTCAGGAGGCTTCAGGGTTCTCACCAGCAGAACAGGCATGAAAATGCTGGCTCCTGCCTATGGATCGATGGATGATCTCTGGTGGGCCATGAGGAAACAAGGAGAGCTTCTGAGCTGGGAGAGTGAAACAGCTCAGCTGTCTGACCTCACACGTGCTGGACACCCAGCCTCTCTGAACTGTCACAGAAGGTGTGAGTGGGCCCTTCACCCGCGCCTTTTTCTAAAGATTAGATGAGATGTAGTTTATGAAGCCTCTGGCACATGGCGGTGTTTGTGAGTTGTTTTCGCTTGGTTTACTTTAAAGGCTTGAATTTGGGAACCTCTCGCTTGGGGAGGGGAGGGATGCAGTGATGGACACTTTGCTTGGCTGTGCATTTTTCTGGGAGTTGGTCCACAGCACTCATTTCACTCTCAAAAACCTTTCATGACCCCAAAAGCATTTAAAAACCACTGCAGTCCAATCTGATTTTTGACGCACGGTTGGAAACCACTGAGCTAAGAATATATTGTGTCTACATGTTCCTGGAATCATGCTACTCAAACAAATAGCACATGAGGCATCTTTGCCTTTTAGAAGTTTACCATTTAAATATAGACAGTAGTTGGTGATGCAACTGAGTTAGGTACATACGTGGATAAATATCAGAAAAATGTGGGAAGCACAGAAGAAAAGATTAAATACTCACCAGCTGTACAAAAGCACCCCTCACTTCTTGGTTCTATTTCAACATTTCTTTCAAGCGTGGATCTAACCACCAGTTATTAGCGGGTAGTCACTCTGTGCCAGGTGGTGAGTTGTTTGTCCTAAATGCTCAGTCCTGTTTAATCCTTACCACCACACTGTGGAGTGGATACAAATATAAGCTCTATTTTACATAAGAGGAAACTGTGATTCAGAGGGTTGTGATAACTTGTCCCAGCTTACACAGCTCGTCAATGGTGATACTCAAAATCATGAGCTGTATGGGACTTAACTTTGAAGATGTTTTCATTTCTTTGGCATCTTTTTTGGCCCAGACTAGTACTAGTGAGTACTAGTGAGTATTACTAGTACTATTGCTACTGTGACTACTGCTGCTGGTACTGATCCTACCCCCAAGTCTGCTCAGAAGGCACATGGCTTCTAAAGAGTAAGGAGTGAAGAGCCTGCTGTAAATCTTGTGTAATAAATTCACTATCAGACTTTTTAAAAGAGGAAAATTGCACAGCCTTAGAGCTGGCTTCTCAAAATTCCAGTGATTTTTAATCAGAAAGAAAAATGAAGGGGAAAAGAGAAACCAAGGGATCTTTGGATCTGAAACTTTCTCAAGTCCCCTCTCACGACTAATATAACTTAAATGATAGAATAGACTAGCTATCTAGCCAACAGGAATTTGCTGTATGTCTCAGGAAACTCAAACAGGGGCTCTGTATCCACTTTCTCTGTATAGAAAGTGGATCTATTTGGATTCTCAGAGCTATCCTGGGCCCAGTGTCCATAGAAGGACAGGAATTGCAATATAAATATTATTTGATTTGATGCATCAAGGACAACATCTATTTGGCAAATATATTATTTGTCATTCCCAAAGGTTTCCCTACCAGACATTGCTTTTCCACGCTCTATGTAAGTAGACCCTTCTCTTTCTTTAAAAAAAAACTTCTGGCATGCCAAGCCCTCTGCTAAGCACATTTGAAGACACACAGTTGAATCCAGCCTTTAATGGACTTACGGTCTAGAAAAGGAAATGTGACCGAAAACATACACATCTTCCATTTTCCTAAGAAGAACACAGCGCAGACATAACCTTAGAGGGGTACAGACAGAGGTTCAGAGGGGTGCAGAGGACTTCCTGTGAGGGGTGAGGGGCTGGGCATCCGGCATTGTGGCGACTGTGGCTTAACGAGTGGATGGAGCTTGGACATGCAGAGATGGGTCCTTCAGGGTGGGAAGAGCAGTCTGAGCCAAGACATTGGCAGGAAATCATGAGTGTATTTGGGGAGCATCAGGGATCTTGATCCAGCAAGTGGACCTTGGAATAAAGGTGTGACTCTCCCAAAACACCTGTGGTTGGGTGGAGGGGGCGCTTGTTCATCAACTGTTGGTCTGATTGGAAGAAACCCAGGCCCACTCACCTGCTGTCTGGAGGAGGTGAGTCCACCATGGTTGAGGACAAGCAAGGTTCAGTGCAGAGGCCAGAGAGAGAAGGACGCAGAAGAGTGGGCTCTAGGGGTATGTGGATGGTGGGAGGCTCTTAAGGGCCTTTTCTAAGGAGGTAACACATCTGACCTGGGACACAGGGGCAAAGTCTGGGTGGCTTCTCTTTTTTTAAATAACTTATTTTTCAATTGAAGGATAACTGCTTTGCAGTGTTTTGTTGTTTTCTGTCAAACCTCAATACGAATCAGCCACAGGTAGACATATATCCCCTCCCTTTTGAAACTCCCTCCCATCTCCGCCCCCCCCCCCACTCCTCTAGGTTGACACAGAGCCCCTGTTTGAGTTTCCTGAGACATACAGCAGATTCCCATTGGCTATCTGTCTTCCATATGGTAATGTAGTTTCCATGTTATTCTTCCATACATTTCACCCTCTCCTCCCCTCTCCCTGTGTCCATAAGTCTATTCTCTATGTCTACATCCCTACCGCTGCCCTGTAAATAAATTCTTCAGTACCATTTTTCTAGATTCCGTATATATGCATTAGAATATGGTACTTATCTTTCTCTTTCTGAGTTACTTCACTCTGTATAATAGGTTCTAGGTTCATCCACTTCATTAGGACTGATTCAAATGCTCTCCTTTTTATGGCTGAGTAATATTCCATTGTGCATCTGTCCCACAACTTCCTTATCCATTCATCTGTCAATGGACATCTAGCTTGCTTCCATGTTCTAGCTATTGTAAATATTGATGCAATGAAAAATGGGATACATGTGTCTCTTTCAATTTTGGTTTTCCCAGGGTATCTGGGTGGCTTTTAACAGGAGAGGAAACCTTTCTAAGCTGAGGGCTGGGGAGGGAGCTGGGTTCTGGAGGCCAAGGAGCACCAGCTGTGTCTGATCAACTCTTCCCTGGGCCACCCACAGGAGCTTGTCCTCCCAGACTTGAGGTCTAGGGCAGGAGCCTAGCTACAGAACTGAATCCTAATCCATTCAGCAAATGAGAACTCTGTGGAACAGACCCACAGAGCACTTCCTTCCTAATCAGCCCGGCTGACCAGTCAGTCTTACCTCTGTGTCTAACACAGTATGCCACCGGCCTTTTGCTTTCTGCTGTTCAAAACGCAAGCTTTACTCTCAGAGAGATCCCCAGTAACCTCCTTGGACCCTGCGCATCTCAGTTCTCACTTGTGACACAGGGTTAATAACAGGATTCACTCCACAGAGTTGTGAAGAGGAAGTGATTTCATACATGGGGGTGTTTGTCTCAGCCCAGTCTATTTATCTATCAGTTTCACACTCGAGGGGTGGGGGGGGGGGGTGGCTGAAGCTAGATTGTCAAGAGCAGGCTATCAGAAGGATGAGACCCTCCCAGGAATGGGGATCCTGAAAGCCACGGGGCCCAGCCAGCACTGCAGCCCAACACCGGGGGTTTGGAGGGAGAGATTCCCCCCATGTCAGAGGCCCTTTGCCCGCACCACCCACATCACACGGAAGCTGGGTCTTAAAGTGTGGTCGGGGATTAATACGTGCACTGGGAGGGGGCAATGTGAGTGTTTTGTCCTTCCTCGGCACCGTGACCTCCAGAACACGCTTCCCCTTGGCAACCATGCGGTGAAATTGAGTGGCTTTCTTGAAAGACTTTCTTGCAGAGACAGGAAAAAAAAAATCTCTTTTTAGAGGAGAGATGCTAAAACGGTAGACGTGGAAGCATCTGAAGTGGAAAGACCCTGGGTATTGAAGGATCTGGGTTTCCAGATGATATCCTTAGGCCTGGGGGCCCACAAAGAGGGTAGGGATGTGCTGTCAGAGGAGGTTTGTCTGATTGTGCAGTTAAAGAGAGGAACGCATTGACCTTACTAATGGAAGGAAAGAGGAAACAAGAGGGGGCGCCCAGAGAGACCGTTAAGATGAGTGTCTTATTGACTATATGGCTGATGGCGTTGCTCACAGCCTCTGAGCGTAAAATCATGAAATGCGTGAGCCTCGCTTTCCTGAGGACCAGACACTGACCTACTTCTGTGGTCCATTCTCCTCCTGAGAGGTTTTCTCACTCTTGAGTGGACATATTCCTGTCCAGAAAGGGTGGTGGGGCAGAGGGTGCAAACGCTCACTCAGCAAAAGGCAGCTTTACCCTCCCTACAACTTCACTCTTGTTTAGTATGAAAGAAAGTGAAAGTTGCTCAGTCGTGTCCAACTCTTTGTGACCCCACAGACTCTACAGTCCATGGGATGCTCCAGGCCAGAATACTGGAGTGGGTAGCCTTTCCCTTCTCCAGGGGATCTTCCCAACCCAGGGATCAAACCCAGGTCTCTCACATTGCAGGCAGATTCTTTACCAGCCAAGCCACCAGGGAAACCCAATAATACTGGAGTGGGTAGCCTATCCCATCTCCAGGGGATCTTCCCGACCCAGGAATCAAGCTGTGGTCTCCTGCCGTGCAGGGAGATTCTTCACCAACTTCACTCTCAGTTGGTATATGGAACTGGTATTTGAATTTTGCATCCCCTCTCTGGCCCCAGTCCAGCTTCTCAAAGGAGAGGCATATAACCTGGGGGAGCATACCTCCAGGCACATGTCCAAGCATAACTGTTGACAACAGCCCCACCCTTTTTCACACTTACAAGTGTCCTAGTTTGGGCTGGAAATGACATCATCACCTGTCTCAGCTCGGCTGCCCTCAGAAGCAAACACTGAGACAGGGATTCAAGCTCAAGTGCTGGACTCGGGGAGCGCAGGGAATGCATGGATAGGAGGCGAGACTCAGGGAGCGAAGGGATCGCGCTGATAGGAGGTGAGGAAAGCGGATGAGGAAAGGGATGCACTGATTAAAGAGTCTGCTGTTAACTGTGGCTACATGGGCACCTGCAGTGTAGTCTTGGAGGGAATCTCTGAGACATGGTGTGGAATCTATTCTGAACTGTCTCACCCCCAGAGCAGGGCAAGTGAGCTGGGGTGTTCATACACCAGCCAGGTGGCTCAGACGGTGAAGAACCCACCTGACTTCCTTGGGTCGGGAAGATCCCCTGGAGAAGGGAATGGCCACCCACTTCTTGCCTGGAGACTCCTAAGGATTGAGGGGCCTGGCGCTCTGTGGCCCATGGGATCGCGCAGAGTCAGACACGGCTGCTCCTGATAGGTATCAGTTCTCTGCTATTTCTGGCTCACCTGGGGCATAGCGGCCTTCTGCGATCCTGGGGAAGCAGTCCCTCAGGCCCAGGATGTGGATTCCACCCTGAAAAGTTACAGGAGCCTCCTGGAAAACTCAAGGAATATGGGGGCTGCCAACAGCACACACCATGTTACCTGTAACTTCTCTGCATCCTTCAGCTGGCCTCTTGCCATGTCCAAGTTCATTCACCAGGAACTTCCTGCTCCTCAAATCCAAGCCTCACAGGCTTTCTCACCAGCCTTCTCATGGCCTTCCTCATTCTTTTCACCACTGCTCAACCTCTCCGTCTTCAGACTCCGTACTAACCTCCTTTTTGTGATCTGTTTCCTCTTAATTCTTTGATGCTCTTATTGTCTTTGACTAACGAGGAGTGTTTCTCCAAGATTCTCTTCTTTCCCTGGAGAATTTTCTACATCCACAACGTCAACTGTTACCTCCATGCAGATGGTGCCACCAAATTAATAATATTCTCTTAAATTCAGAACCGCTTTAACCCGTGCAAAAACCCTCTCATTGAAGTCTTTTTGACCGAGTGTATGTAAGACTGAACGTACATAGTTGCATCAGGCATTTCTCTCTGGAGACACACCTCCACATCCCAGTTGCCAGCTCAGGGTCTCCATGGATCCGTCCTACCATCGTCTCAAATTCAAGCTGCTCAGAGCTTGGCATCCTCCTCATCCTTTATCTGATGCCCAACTCGAGAAACACTGCTTTCCTCAGGGTCTCCAGAGAGGTCTTGTCCCTCCCACTTCCTGCACAGCTTTCTTGCAGCTTCTGAGAGGGGGCAGCTCTCTCTTTCCTTCCCACCTGTGCCTGTAGTCAAAACCACGCTTGCAAAGGATGTGAGCTCTACCTGACCACCGCCGGGTTAAGGATGAAACAATTGGCTCTGTGCACCATAAGCTACAGGGAAGAAAGGGGTCTGCAGAGCTTCGGGGAGACAGTTGGAACCATGTTCCAAAGGACGCAAACCCTCCCGCCCCATCTCTGTTCCCGGCTGCCTTTCCTCAGCCCAGCCACAGAGCAGGATCCGTAGGTATGGCAGCTCTATCTCACATTTCATGCAAGCACGGCTGGTTCCTTCCCTTAGTTTTTTTTTTAAAGAATTCTAAATCAAATCCTTTATGATGATACAGTGAAAGTGAGAAATAGATTTAAGGGACTAGATCTGATAGAGTGCCTGATGGGGGAGGTTCGTGACATTGTACAGGAGACAGGGATCAAGACCATCCCCATGGAAAAGAAATGCAAAAAAGCAAAATGGCTGTCTGAGGAGGACTTACAAATAGCTGTGAAAAGAAGAGAAGTGAAAAGCAAAGGAGAAAAGGAAAGATATTCCCATTTGAATGCAGAGTTCCAAAGAATAGCTAGGAGAGATAAGAAAGCTTTCCTCAGCGATCAATGCAAAGAAATAGAGGAAAATAATAGAATGGGAAATACTAGAGATCTCTTCAAGAAAATTAGAGATACCAAGGGAACATTTCATGCAAAGATGGGCTCGATAAAGGACAGAAATGGTATGGACCTAACAGAAGAAGTAGATATTAATGAAGTGGCAAGAATACACAGAAGAACTGTACAAAAAAGATCTTCATGACCCAGATTATCACAATGGCGTGATCACTCACCTAGAGCCAGACATTCTGGAATGTGAAGTCAAGTGGGCCTTAGGAAGCATCACTATGAACAAAGCTAGTGGAGGTGATGGAATTCCAGTTGAGCTATTTCAAATCCTAAAAGATGATGCTGTGAAAGTGCTGCACTCAATATGCCAGCAAATTTGGAAAACTCAGCAGTGGCCACAGGACTGAAAAAGGTCAGTTTTCATTCCAATCCCAAAGAAGGGCAATGCCAAAGAACGTTCAAACTACCACACAATTGCACTCATCTCACACACTAGTAAAGTAATGCTCAAAATTCTCCAAGCCAGGCTTCAGCAATACATGAACCGTGAACTTCCAGATGTTCAAGCTGGTTTTAGAAAAGGCAGAGGAACCGGAGATCAAATTGCCAACATCCATTGGATCATCGGAAAAGCAAGAGAGTTCCAGAAAAACATCTATTTCTGCTTTATTGACTATGCCAAACCTTTTGACTGTTGTGGATCACAATAAACTGTGGAAAATTCTGAAAGAGATGGGAATACCAGAACACCTGACCTGCATCTTGAGAAACCTGTATGCAGGTCAGGAAGCAACAGTTAGAACTGGACATGGAACAACAGACTGGTTCCAAATAGGAAAAGGAGTACGTCAAGGCTGTATATTGTCACCCTGCTTATTTAACTTCTATGCAGAGTACATCATGAGAAATGCTGAGCTGGAAGAAGCACAAGCTGGAATCAAGATTGCTGGGAGAAATATCAGTAAACTCAGATATGCAGATGACACCACCCTTACAGCAGAAAGTGAAGAAGAACTAAAGAGCCTCTTGATGAAAGTGAAAGAGGAGAGTGAAAAAGTTGGCTTAAAGCTCAACATTCAGGAAACTAAGATCATGGCATCTGGTCCCATCACTTCATGGCAAATAGATGGGGAGACAGTAGAAACAGTGTCAGACTTTATTTTTTGGGGCTCCAAAATCACTGCAGATGGTGACTACAGCCATGAAATTAAAAGATGCTTGCTCCTTGGAAGAAAAGCGATAACCAACCTAGACAGCATATTAAAAAGCAGAGACATTACTTTGCCAACAAAGGTCCGTCAAGTCAAGGCTATGGTTTTTCCAGTGGTCATGTATGGATGTGAGAGTTGGACTGTGAAGAAAGCTGAGCACTGACAAATTGATGCTTTTGAGCTGTGGTGTTGGAGAAGACTCTTGAGAGTCCCTTGGACTGCAAGGAGATCCAACCAGTCCATCCTAAAGGAAATCAGTGCTGAATATTCATTGGAAGGACTGATGCTGAAGCTGAAACTCCAATACTTTGGCCACCTGATGAGAAGAACTGACTCACTGGAAAAGACCCTGATGCTGGGAAAGACTGAAGGCAGGAGGAGAAGGGGATGACAGAGGATGAGATGGTTGGATGGCATCACCAACTCGATGGACATGAGTTTGAGTAAACTCCAGGAGTTGGTGATGGACAGAGAGGCCTGGCGTGCTGCGATTCATGGGGTCGCAAAGAGTCGGACACGACTGAGCGACTGAACTGAACTGAATCAGCTTAGACTAGGTCCCACGCCCACGCCAGTGGCCAAGGTGCGGGATGCTATCACTGGCAGCCTCATCTCAAGTCCATCTCAGATGACTGGAATAAAGGAAGAAGCAACCCCCTAGAGAAAGGGAGAAATGCCTTCTGGGGAACAAGGGAGGGGTGCCAAGCAGATCAGACACCTGATGCCACAAACGTACCCCTTTCTGAAACGAGAGCCCCTGCACCCCATCTTTCTGGTGTCCTAGGCTCTGAACTCTTCCCCTCCTCTGAGTGGTCACCACACTTCTTGAACTTCCTGCTTATGTGTCACTTAGTCCCATCTTGTTTTACCTTGTCTCTTTCGTTACTAAGAGGAATTGTCATGCCAATGTTTTCTTTATTTTTTTAACTGTTCATCTATTTATATTATTTTATCTCTAATGGCAACTAGGCCATTCGAGTAAGACCGACATCAAATCCCTTATGATTATACAGTGGAAGTGACAAATAGATTCAAGGGATTAGATCTGCTAGACAGAGAGCCTGAAGAACTATGGACAGAAGTTTGTAACATTGTACAGGAGGCGGTGATCAAAACCATCCCCAAGAAAAAGAAGTGCCAAAAGGCAAAATGGTTGTCTGAGGAGGCCTTACAAATACCTGAGGAAAGAAGAGAAGTGAAAGGCAGAGGAGAAAAGGAAAGATATACCCATCTGAATGCAGAGTTCCAAAGAACAGCAAGGAGAGATAAGAAAGTCTTCCTCGGTGATCAATGCAAAGAAATAGAGGAAAACAATAGAATGGGAAAGACTAGAGATCTCTTCAAGAAAATTAGAGATACCAAGGGAACATTTCATGCACAGATGGGCTCAATAAAGGACAGAAATGGTATGGACCTAACAGAAGCAAAAGATATTAAGAAAAGGTGGCAAGAATACACAGAGGAACTATACAAAAAAGATCTTAATGACTCGGATAACCACCATGGTGTGATCACTCACCTAGAGCCAGACATTCTGGAATGGGAAGTCAAGTGGGCCTTAGGAAGCATCACCATGAACAGAGCTAGTGGAGGTGATGGAATTCCAGTTGAGTTTTTTCAAATCCTGAAACATGATGCTGTGAAAGTACTGCACTCAATATGCCAGCAAATTTGGAAAACTCAGCAGTGGCCACAGGACTGGAAAAGGTCAGTTTTCATTCCAATCCCAAAGAAAGGCAATGCCAAAGAATGTTTAAACCACCACATAATTGCATTCATTTCACATACTAGCAAAGTAATTCTCAAAATTCTCCAAGCTAGATTTCAATGGTATATGAACCAAGGACTTCTAGATGTTCAAGTTGGATTTAGAAAAGGCAGAGGAACCAGAGATCAAGTTTCCAACATCTGTTGGATCATAGAAAAATCAAGAGCACTCCAGAAAAACATCTACTTTTGCTTCATTGACTACACTAAAGCCTTTTTCTGTGTGGCTCAGAACAAACTGTGGAAAATTCTTTAGAGGTGGGAATACCAGACCACCTGACCTGCCTCCTGAGAAACCTGTATGCAGGTCAGAAGCAACAGTTAAAACCCGACATGGAACAACAGACTAATTCCAAATTGGGAAATGAGTACATCAAGGCTGTATATTGTTACCTTGCTTATTTACTTATATGCAGAGTACATCATGCAAAATGCTGGACTGGATGAATCACAAGCTGGAATTGAGATTGCTGGGAGAAATATCAATAATCTCAGATATGCAGATGACACCACCCTTATGGCAGAAAGTGAAGAGGAAACCTTCTCTTGATGAAGGTGAAAGAGGGGAGTGAAAAAGCTGGCTTAAAACTGAACATTCAGAAAATTAAGATTATGGCATCTGGTTCCATCACTTCATGGCAAATAGATGAGGAAACAATGACAGACTTTAATTTCTTGGGCTCCAAAATCACTGCAGATGGTGACTGCAACCATGAAATTAAAAGATTCTTGCTCTTTGGAAGAAAAACTATGACAAACCTAGACAGCATATTAAAAAGCAGAGACATTACTTTGCCAACAAAGGTATGTCTAGTCAAAGCTATGGTTTTTCCAGTAGTCATGTATGGATGTGAGAGTTCAACCATAAATAAGCGTGGATGTTGAAGAATTGATGCTTTCGAACTGTGGTGTTGGAGAAAGAAATCTTGAGAGTCCCTTGGACTGCAAGGAGATCCAACCAGTCCATCCTAAAGGAGATCAAGCCTGAATATTCATCAGAAGGACTGATGCTGAAACTACAATACTTTGGCCACCTGAGGTAAAGAGCCAACTCATTGGAAAAGACCCTGATGCTAGGAAAGATTGAAGGCAGGAGGCGAAGGGGACAACAGAGGATGAGACAGTGGATGGCATCGCTGACTCAATGGACATGAGTTCGGGTAGGCCCCAGGATTTAGTGAAGGACAGGGAGGCCTGGTGTGCTGCAGTCCATGGGGTCGCAAAGAATTGGACATTATTGAACTGCTGAACAACAACAACAATGGCTCTATTGTTGGGACACAGTGGAATTGTGTCTTAGTTTATTCTTTATCCCATAAGACTGAGACTTTTTATCTCAAGCCTGAGACCTTACCCAGACTGGGCTCAAAAACAGTTTCTTTGATTTAGTATCTGCTGGGTTGTCATCCATATTGAACATTTATCAACCAGGGAGGTCTGGTGAAGAAAAAGTCTTGTGCCAAGAGTCAGGTGACATGACTTCTGAATCTCCCATGAGCTGTGAGATGCTGGCCAAATTACAACTCTCTTTATTTCATGGATTTTCCATCTGTGACATGATGACAATAAAATATGCCCTAACTCTTAGAGTTGTTGTGAGAACACAGTGGAAGCCATAGAAATGTGCTATATAAATACAACTCATGTTTGTTCACGTGGATAATTCAAAGAGAAAGTCCAAATGTTACTAATAAGGTATTGTTTCCAGGTACAAATCTTGCCACTGAGTTTGCATTTACACACTATTTCCTCACTTAGATTCCTCAGCTTCTTCCGCTAGAAACATGAACTAGTGTTTAAGTTAACCATTTAATTAAGTTGTAAAAGCTTTGTGGAACTTTAAAAAATATCTGACAGTACACTTTAGTTTCCAAAATTTACTACTGAGAAAATGCATTTCTTTGATCCCTTTTGACACAAAGTTCCAAACTGGAAAACTATGACTTTATTGCTCGGTGGGATTTTTGTTTGTTCATTTTTGGTACTTTTGACAAGTGTTAAAATGTTTGGTAATGAAGTACTGATGTAATATTCTTTAAAATTGTTTGTTTGTTTGTTTTTGCTGGGTCTTCTTTCTCTAGCTGCAGGGCACAGGCTTCTCATTGCGGTGCTCGGGCTCTGGAGCGCACAGGCTCAGTAGTCGTGGCACCGGGCTTAGTTGCTCGGCAGCCTGTGGGGACTTCTTGGACCTGGGATTGAATCCATGTCCCGTGCGTCAGCAAGTGAACTCTTAACCACTGGGCCACCAGTGTCTATGTACTTGGTCGCTCAGTCCTGTCTGACTCTTTCAGACCCCATGGACTGTAGCCCGCCAGGCTCCTCTGTCCTTGGGGATTCTCCAGGCAGAATACTGGAGTGGGTAGCCTATCCCTTCTCCAGGGGATCTTCCCAGCACAGGGGTAGAACCCAGGCAGATTCTTTACTATCTGAACCACCAGGGAAGCCCAAGAATACTGGAGTGGGTAGCCTATCCCTTCTCCAGAGGATCTTCCCGACCCAGGAAAAGAACTGGAGTCTCCTGCATTGCAGGCGGATTCTTTACCAGCTCAGCTACCAGGGAAGCCCAAGGAAGTCCCTAATACTCTCTTTAACACCAACATTTTGCTTCCTCTATCGCTAAAGAGTCTGTAATCTAACTCTCCTCTCTTAATCAAACTGCAATAACCAGTTCAAATTTACTCACTGCTTGGACACTCACTACACTGGACACTCTGGGTCAATAGGGCCCAGTCCTTGCCCTCATGTTCCATTGGTCAAATGGGGAAGACAAATGGTAAATAGCTCTTTATAGAACCTGTCATTTGGTATGTCCCAATTCTCTAAAACAATGTTTGAGTCAGGATGGGCTCCCTGCTATAACCAACAGCCTCAGTTTTCACTGTCTTCACCTAGCAAAGGTTTATCTGTCACTCACACAAAGTCCACTGCACATGTCCCTCGTTCAGTGGCTCTCTCCGAGTGGTGACACAGGGATGTAGCCTCACTCTATCCTGTGAAGTCCCCATCTTCAACTTGGGGCCTCTGAGGTCACCATGAAAGGGGATGACAGGTGGGCAGTGCACATTGGACACTCACCACCTTGGCTTGGTCGGGATGCGTAAGCCCTCTGCTTGCACGGGTCATTGGTCTGTCAGTTCACATGGTCCAACTCAGATGCTAGGCAGCTGCGTCCCTGCTGTAAGTGAAGATGCAAGATGAGTATCTTTGGTAGATCACTGGAGACCTCTGCAACAGGTGGGTACTATATTTACAGGTGACGGAGACTGAGGGGGTGAAGAACTTACCAAGGTCACGCTGCCAGTATGTGGAGAAACCAGATTTGAACCAGGTTTCCTTGACCCAAAGCTTATGCTCTCACAGCTCTGTTACGCTAACTTCCTTGCCATGACCTGTTCCCGGATCGAGGCCATGGTAGAGCTCTATGAGCACTCTCTGCCCTTGAACACATTTCTCTTGGTTTGGGCCAGTCTGGAATGCTGGCCTTGCTGCTGTCGGATTTTTCTGATGGCCCTTGGCTGCTACTTAAGGCCTTGCTAGTCTTTCTCCTTCTCCAGATGTGTTCATGGCACTGGGTGAAGTTTCCATCTTTGAGGACAGAAAATAAAGAAATAGGATGAGAGTTTACACAACTGTTGCTTGAAGAAGATAGTGGCCAATTTGCATATATAACTTTGGGCATCTTTGGTTATAAAGGAGCTGCCTCATTTTCTGGCTCTGTGTCCCATAGACAGGGCTCTAGGAGTTTGGATATATAGGAGACCACTTTGTGTTTGAGCAATGGAATCAGATTTGCCAGTGGGAACAGGTACATCAGGCTCCAGTCACAAGCAATGTGACAAATGTGTGTAACAGACTCTTTACCTTTGAGGTTGGATGCACCCAAGTGAAGAGTTGTGCTCACATTCACTCTGCCTGATGCAGATATGTGACTAATGTCAGCTCCATCCACAAAACCCTGAATACATTGAGCCCCAGTTACTATGACTGTATAACAAATTATCCCCAAACTTAGAAGCTTAAATAGTCATTGATTATACTCACAGATTCCTGGGCCAAGAATTCAATCAGGGCACAGCAGAGTTGGGTTGTATTTGTCTCTCAGTTTCTAGGGCCTCAATTGGAAGTCTCAAGAACAGAGGATTTGTTGCTGTTCCACAACTAAGTCATGTCCGACTCTTTGTGAGCCCCATGGACTACAGCACTCCAGGCTTCCCTGTCCTTCACATCACTGTACTTCACTATCTCTCAAACTCACATCCATTGAGTCAGTGATGCTATATAACCATCTCATCCTCTGTCGCCCCCTTCTCCTTTTGCCTTCACTCTTTCCCAGCATCAGGGTCTTCTCCAGTGAGTTGGCTCTTCGGATCAGGTGGCCATAGTATTGGAGCTTCAGCTTCAGTAACAGTCCGTCCAATGAATACTCAGGGTTGATTTCCTTTAGGCTTGATCTCCTTGCAGTCCAGGGGACTCTCAAGTGTCTTCTCCAGAACCACAGTTCAAAAGCAGCAATTCTTCGGCACTCAACCTTTACAGTCCAACTCTCACATTCGTACATGACTACTGGAAAAACCAGGAGTATAACTATCTGGATCTTTGTCAGCAAAGTGTGTCTCAGCTTTTTAATAGGCTGTCTAGGTTTGTCAAAGCTTTCTTTCTAAGATGAGGGTTGAAATCATCTAAAAGCTCATTCACTCACAAGTCTGCTGGTTGGTCGTGGCTGTTGGCTGGGGGCCTCAGCTCCTGCTTCTGTGGGTCTCTCCACACACTTTCTCTCTGTGGGTGAGTTTGGGGTTGGATGGACCACCATCCTCACAGCATGGTGGGTGTGTTCCCAGGGGAGCATCTTGAGAGAGAGAGCTTTTTTTCACTTATCCCTTGGAAGTTACATACTATTCCTACTGTCCCATTTTACTCATTGAGGCAGTCACAGAGTCCACCCAGGTGCAAGGGGAGGGGAGATCGACTCTGTATCTTCATGAAGAGTGGAAAACTCTAGAAGGATGATCAGGACTGGAAACAGTGTTGTGGCCACTTTGGTAAAAGTTATTCTGCCACTTTGCTTTTGTTCTGATTCTTAAATCTGACTTAAACAACAGTTGTACCTTTGATACGTATGTGCCAGATATCTTGTATTCATTAACTCTAAGCCTGACCCCAACACTGCCAAGCAGATTACTGTTCCTCTCACAGATAAGGAAGCTGAGGCTCCGAGAAGTTAACTAACTTGCCCAAAGACACAGAGCTGGCTGATGGTATAGACAAGTTGCAAGGCCAAGCCAGGCAGACACCACATTCCATACTCTTCCCCACAGTTTCTATATGGTTCCCAGTGGAGATGACTCATTCCTTTAATGGAAGCCAAGTCTGGCAGGGGAAGGCCAGTGTGGTGGAGATGGGGTAAAAGGAAGTTCAGACACTTGGGATTAATGGTAGTTTCCATGAAGGTATTTGTTCTAATAATTTCCACCTTCTAGCATCCACACATCAAGTCAAGCTGATGTCATCGAACCCTCCCTGGTTCCCAAACATCTGCAATACATTTACTTTGACTCTCTGTCATGTATAAAATATTCCTCAAAGGCCAGAAGATGCTGTCACATTAATGGACAATAGAATCCACCCTCCTTCAGGGGGGCTGAGGATAAAGCCTGGTGAGACTTTCCTAGGAGAACTAAAGGGTTCATCATCCCAACCAGGAGATTTTTGAGAGTAAAAGGGGAGGGTCATTCTAGGAATGTTCTGTGTCTGGATCTGGGGGGTAGTTCCAGGTTTGTGCGGTGTAGACAGTCTTTACTCTCATGAGGCATGTGCTGTAGTTGCATAAGCTAGACCTAATCCACAGCCTCAGGATGGCTACACGCAATGAGAGCCATGCCAGGAGCATAGCATCAGTGAGCCCTGTGGGGGGCCAGGGGGACAGCTGGGCCCCCTCCCCATTTCCAGTTCCCATCAGGCCTCCCTGGGATGGGAAGAGCTGCATCTGTGCTCAGAAACAGTGGGCT
The DNA here is from genome assembly GCF_033118175.1 of Dama dama. Taxonomy (NCBI): domain Eukaryota; kingdom Metazoa; phylum Chordata; class Mammalia; order Artiodactyla; family Cervidae; genus Dama; species Dama dama. The sequence continues at coordinate 65,497,312 of NC_083699.1, read as the reverse complement.
CTCCAAGTCAGGATCCTGTGAAGGTGCATCTTTAGATCCTCTTGCATAGTAAATCCACACCCTCACCCACACTCTCATTCATGCACGATGACATTCACACTCACACCACTTATATGCACACTCATTTCACATACAACTTGTACTCACACAATCACATCCATACTCACATTTGCACTTGCAAACAAACTCTCATCACTTTATGACAAATAGAAGGGGGAAAAGTAGAAGCAGTGACAGATTTTATTTTCTTGGACTTCAAAATCCTGCAGCCATGAAATTTAAAGATGCTTGTTCCTTGGAAGGAAAACCATGGCAGACCTAAGACAGCATATTAAAAATCAGAGACATCACTTTGCCTGCCAAGGTCCAAATAGTCAAAGCTATGGTTTTTCCAGTAGTCAAGAATGGATATAAGAGCTGGACATAAAGAAAGCTGAGCACTGAGGACTTGATACTTTTGAATTGTGATGCTGGAGACGAGTCTTAAGGGTCTCTTGGACTACAAGGAGATCAAACCAGTCCATCCTAAAGGAAATCAACTCTGAATATTCATTGGAAGGACTGATGCTGAAGCTGAAGCTCCAGTCTTTTGGCCACCTGATGCGAAGAGTTGAAACAATGGAAAAGACCCTGATGCTGGGAAAGACTGAGGGCAAGAGGAGAAGGGGGTGACAGAGGATGGGCTGGTTGGATGGCTTCACTGACTCAATGGATATAAGTTTGAGCAAACTCAGGGAGATAGTGAAAGACAGGGAAGCCTGACATGCCGCCTTCCATGGGGTCACAAAGAGTCAGACAGGACTTAGGGACTGAACAACATACACACTCATGTTCACACATACAATGAGCTTTGAAATTCACGACTCTTACACAAATGCAGTCATATTTACGTACAGTCAATGCCCACACACATATTCCCATGTGCACACCCACATTTATATGCACACACTTACATTCATGATCACATGCTCACATACCCACATTCACACACACACATTCACACTATGTGACTTACACCCCCACACATATTGTGCCCCCACATTTAGACACACTCACACTTTATCTCAGCTCTCTGAGGAGAACCAGAATGAGATACATTAGAATTTTTTTCCTTAATTTTCCTGTGTGGGCTGGTTAGGGATCTTATCATTATTATCTTATCTATTATTTCTCTTGCAGTTATTTGTGTTTTTCTTCAAAAGCTTTTCAGGGCCTTTCATCACAAAATACAATTTTTAAAATCTTATTAATAGTACACATAGGCATGTTGCACATAAAATTTGCTTAAACATAATAGATTCTTGCTAAGCTTGAGAATGCTAAAACCAAAGAAAAAAATCATAATGTATACCACACTACAGAGTTCATAATTACTCCCTCTCAGCCTGTTTAATTTAATATGTTTTAAACAGAGCCTCTTTAGTTGGTTCAAGTACTGTTGAAGCCTGGCTTGGTGAATTTTGAGCATTACTTTGCTAACATGTGAGATAAGTACAATTGTGAAGGAGTTTGAACATTCTTTGGCATTGCCTTTCTTTGGGATTGGAATGAAAACTGACCTTTTCCAGTCCTGTGGCCACTGCTGAGTTTTCCAAATTTGCTGGCATATTGAGTACAGAACTTTCACAACATCATCTTTTAGGATTTGAAATAGTTCAGCTGGAACTCCATCACCTCCACTAGCTTTGTTTGTAGTGATGCTTCCTAAGGCCCACTTGACTTCACATTCCAGGATGTCTGACTCTAGGTGAGTGATCACACCATTGTGGTCATCTGAGTCATGAAGATCTTTTTTGTACAGTTCTTCTGTGTATTCTTGCCACCACTTCTATTAGGTCCATACTGTTCCTGTCCTTTATTGAGCCCATCTTTGCATAAAATGTTCCCTTGGTATCTCTGATTTTCTTGAAGAGATCTCCAGTCTTTCCCATTCTATTTTTTCCCTCTATTTCTTTGCATTGATCACTGAGGAAGGCTTTCTTGTCTCTCCTAGCTATTCTTTGGAACTCTGCATTCAAATGGGAATATCTTTCCTTTTCTCCTTTGCCTTTAGCTTCTTTTCTTTTCTCAGCTATTTGTAAGGCCTCCTCAGACAGCCATTTTGCCTTTTTGCATTTCTTTTTCTTGGGGATGGTCTTGATTACTCTTTTTCAGAAGGACTCCCTAGATCATAGAGTCTGGACCCCAAAGGCCAGCTACTGTTTTCTTTCCAAACATACATGCTGCTCATCACCAGGTGTGAGTAGATCCTTAGGCCCCAGGCCTCAAAAAGGCAAAACTACCACTCCTTTTCCTTTCTCCTCTTTTAGGGTCAAAGCAGGTCTACTAATCCTCTCCCTTTCAGCTTTATTTTAGGGTTTGGGGCCAGTGAGTACAGACCAATATCCTGTTTTTCAAACTGAAAGGTCTGAATTTATGGGGCAGGACACTGGTGATAGTAGACTGGAAACAGTCGTGGTGATGGTTTGTGCAATGGAGGTGGGAAAGCTGATGTTCTTAGTGAGGACATTGATGTTAATAGTGGTGGTGGGGGGTGGGTGTTGATGATGGTGGTAATATTGATGGTGAGGGTGGTGTGCTGGTGGAGCTGGTGGTGATGATGGTGATGAGCTGTGTATGGAGGTGGTGATGGCGGTGGAGGTAGGGGAGATGGAAGGCATGATGGTGATTTGGTGCTGCAGGTAGAATGGTAATATTGGTGGAGTTGGAGATGGTGGTGGAGGTGATGGTGGTGGAGGTGATGGTGGTGGTGGTGGTGATGGTGGTGGAGGTGATGGTGGTGGTGGAGGTGATGGTGATGGTGGTGATGGTGGTGGAGGTGATGGTGGTGGGGGTGGTGATGGTGGTGGTGGAGGTGATGGTGGTGGAGGTGATGGTGGTGAAGGTGATGGTGGTGGTGGGGGTGATGGTGGTGGAGGTGATGGTGGTGAAGGTGATGGTGGTGGTGGGGGTGATGGTGGTGGAGGTGATGGTGGTGGAGGTGATGGTGGTGGGGGTGGTGATGGTGGTGGAGGTGATGCTGGTAGAGGTGATGGTGGTGGTGGAGGTGATGATGGTGGTGGAGGTGATGGTGGTGGAGGTGATGATGGTGGTGGAGGTGATGGTGGTGGTGGAGGTGGTGGTGGTGGAGGTGATGGTGGTGGTGGAGGTGATGGTGGTGGAGGTGATGGTGGTGGTGGAGGTGATGGTGGTGGTGGAGGTGATGGTGGTGGGGGTGATAGTGGTGGAGGTGTTGGTGGTGGTGGTGATGGTGGTGGAGGTGATGGTGGTGGGGGTGATGGTGGTGGAGGTGATGGTGGTGGTGGTGATGGTGGTGGGGGTGATGGTGGTGGGGGTGATGGTGGTGGAGGTGATGGTGGTGGGGGTGGTGATGGTGGTGGAGGTGATGGTGGTGGGGGTGATGGTGGTGGAGGTGATGGTGGTAGGGGTGGTGATGGTGGTGGAGGTGATGCTGGTAGAGGTGATGGTGGTGGTGGAGGTGATGATGGTGGAGGTGATGATGGTGGTGGAGGTGATGGTGGTGGTGGTGGTGGTGGAGGTGATGATGGTGGTGGAGATGATGGTGGTGGAGGTGATGGTAGGGAGAGCATGTGAGATGACAAAAGTAGGGGAGGAGGTGGTAACTGTGGGTGGGCGCTGGCATGATGGTGTGTAAAAGTGAGTCCTGGTGGAGGTTCTGGTGCTGCTGTTGGCCATGGTTGGTGGCTGAAGTACAATTGATGGTTTACTCCTCATAGCTAAGAGTGGCCCTGAAGACTTGCTCAGCTGTGACCTGGCAGCCTCTCTTGCTGAAGAAGAGGGAAAGGACCCTGGTGGACCCCACCCCGCAACCCACTGAGTTAACCACAGTTTTTAGCTGACTCAGGTTTGAGTTACCACAATAAAGTGGATACAGCTTCTGTTCCACCTTACGGGGCAGGCATCCCTCAGCAGACCTGTTCTTATCCTCATAAAGTCTCTAGTAAGTGAAGCTCCTCGGAAGCCCCAGCAGGAGGAGCCTGGGTATGTAGGGAGGGGTCTGGTGCCCTGGATGGCACTCAGCCCCTCAAGCTCCCTCTGCCCCCAGATGGAGCCTGCACGCGGGGCGCCTTCCCGGCATCTCCTGCTGTCACCCCACCCCAGACTGCCTGTGTCAGGGCTCACATAACTGACCTCAGCGTAACTCTTCACGATACGGTGTGAAGAAGGCAGGATTCTCCCCACTGTATGGATGAGAACACTGAGGTTCAGAGAGGGGCAGCAGCTCCCTGAGACTGCACAGCTAGGGAGTGGGCAAGGCCCCGCGTGCCCGCTCTGCTTTGCCTCACTGTGCCTTCTGCCCATCACAGAACGGAATGCCCAACAGCAAAGTCTTAAACCCGGCCAGGCTTGGACAAATAACGGCCAGTGTACCCACAGGGGTACAAGGCAGGCAGGAGCCACCACTGTCAACGTGGATTTTCAACATCCTGTTAAAAAGCCAGCACTGAATTTCTGACCAAAACAGAGACATTTCTGCAACTGGAAATCAAGTTATTCAAGAGTTGCTCCCGACAAAAAGATGCTATCCTCTTGACCCAGGAATGCCCTTTCAGAAAAATACAGAGGCTTAGAAGGAGCCTACGTGTCTCTACCAATTTCTATTTCAAAATAAATATTTAAAGAGGTTTCTCTTTGCAACATGTTTTGCTAAAAGACAGACAGCGGCTCGGGTCTCCCTTGGGGAGCTGAGGAAAGGGGCCAGGAGTGATGATCTGGAGCTGGGCCATGTGGAGGCCAGGCTGGTACGCAGCCAGCGGCCGCGGGGTGCTAGGAGCTAGCGGCTGTCCCCCTCTCCCAGCTTTGCAGCTGTCTGGGTACCTCTCAGTGCCTCGTGGCAAAGGCCTGGGGACTCTGAGACCGTCCCATGCAGCTAAACCAAAGTCCCATGCCCTGCCCCAGGGGCAGGGATCGAACCTGGAGCTCTTCCCAACCCAGGGATCCAACCCGGGCCTCCCGCAGGGCAGGCAGGTTCTTTACCCTCTGAGCCAGAAGGGAAGCCTGACCAAAGCCAACATCTCAGGATTTTTCCGGTGGTCGTGTTTGCAAACACGTGAGGAGCAGGGAATGGGGCCCAAGAGTTGGTGCTGAGTGCTGGTGGCCATGAGCTGCTGCAGGGCCTCCTGGAGTCCCTGCCTTCAGCACTTCACGGCCACCTTCCACAGTCTACTGCATTAGAAAATCCCCCAACCCTGCTGAATTTTCATCCATATATCAGTCCTGAAATTATTCCTGCCTTCTTCCACAGTTACTGATGAAGTACCTCCTATGGGTTGAGAACTTACTGGATGTTAGGGAGACAAGTATAAAACCCCATGTTTACTGGGTGCATTATTATCCCCATTCTACAGATAGGCAAACTGAGGCACAGAGAGGTGTTAGAGCAGTAAAGGTGCTAGATCTGTCCCCTGCCCTTGGGGAGCTTATGTTCCCGAACGTGGGTAGACATACAAGGAAGAATGACCTGATGACTTCATCGTAATTGTGGTGGAATGTTAAAGAGGAGGTGGGAGCTTGTCTGGGGAAAAGATACGAAAAGAGGTTGGGGGATGGCTTTGGAAGACATAGAGACAGGCCAGGGCTGGAATGAAACAAGTGGGGCCCCGAGGGCTGGAAATGTGGGGGTACACTCCCGGGGGCCCTAGATACACCCTCTCCTGCCCCACCCTGGTCCCAGAGGTTGGAGAAGGCAAGAGGGAGGTGTTGGCTCCAGACTGGAGCAAAGATACTTCATTTCAGCAAGAGGGAAAGCTGGGGGTTTGGGAATGCACGCAGGGGAAGTGAGAGGTGGGGCTAGGACGATGGGAGAGAATTTCTGACTGTTTTCTATTTTCTCGGTAAAATCCCAGACAAGATCGTCTTCTGGGAGTGAAGCCGGAGGAGGGGACATGGGCAGTTTGAGGGCAGGAAAGAAAGCCTGTGTTCAGGAGTGGCAGAGCCTGCTACGGCCGTCCTGATGAGGCCCCCTGAGACTCGTGGGCATCGTGAACTGAAGGTGAGACCAGTGGCACGGCTGTGTGTTCTGCTCCAGCGGTGGTCTGTTACTCGGGCAGAGGTGTGGAGGGGCTGGTTGGGTGGAATTGACTTGAGCTGGGGTTTAACCAGGTGAGCACAAGGCGGGGAGAGAGGGGACAGGCGGTGGGCGGAAGATGGCAGGCCAAGAGGGTCATGGTGGATCAGAGGATGCAATTCGGGGGGAGGAGGGACACGGGGACCTGAGGGCGCTGACAAACATGGAAACAGAGGTTTCCGAACCCAACGACTCCTCGAGGAAGCAGGGCTGGGTGAGGACGGGCCATCTGGGGAAGTGAGCTGGAAGTTTTCCGAGTGGTGTTTTCATCAGTGGTGTCAAGGTCTGGAGGATGACTAAGGGCGGGGGGGTGGGGGGCGGCTGGCTGGGGGGATGCATCAGAGGAAAAGTGCAAAGGAGAGGAAGGAGTCAAAGAGTGGCAATGCCAAGGGTGGGGCGAGTCCTCTGGAGCGGCCCTGAAACTGTGATCACAGAGCCAGAAAGAGAGAGGGAGTCAGGGGCTAGAAACTTCCACAGGCCAGAGGAGATCGCTTCGGGATTGTTAGATGACAGGACCCGAGATGGGCTGGGATGCTCCAGTTTGAAAGCATGAACTTCAAGGGAGCTGGGACTTTGGCACGTGGAAGGATGGAAAATGGCTTGAAAGTGGTGATGGGAGGCAGGGAGGGCGATCATGAGAACAGAGCGTCTCCACTTGGTGGGGCTGAAGCGGAGATGAAGCCTTCAGGGTGGACCTGGGTCCAGAGTTGGGGCAAGAGGCTGGGGGGAAGGTCAGAGAAGAGGTGAGGCGCTGATGGTGGACCATGAGCTCCGAGGGGCCCAGCGGGAGGGTTTGAGGGCTCAAAGGCACAGCCTGAGGTGGGACAGGGGCTCAGGACAGCCCAGAGCAGTCCAGGGAGAGAAGAAGGGGGTTATAGTTGCTTCAGAGACTGCTGCAGCTCATGGTCCATAACGTCATTGTTTGGAGGTGAGAGGGAAAGAGTGCTAATAGCTCTGCCAGTAGTGATTCTTGTATTTTTAAGAAATGATTTCCATTTGTAATCCTTTGATTGCAAAAGGTGATTTTAAAAAAAGAGTCTTAAACACACCCTGGGTTGCAGTTTTCTTGAAACTATCACCAAATGCCCGGATCTTTGGTCTCTGCCCACCGAGACCCCCAGCACCAGGGTGAGGTAAGGAGGGGCAGGGAGTGTTGAGTCTGCAGCTCTGTCTGAAGCCACCCCACCAGGCTGGGGCCCTCTCCACATCCACCCAAGATGTCAGCCTGAGTGTTTGGGCTGCGGTGCTGACTGGAAGCCGTGCAGGAGCTCCAGAGACTGCGCTGGTGGAAACAATCTGGCCACCCTTCCCCTCCTCCTGCCCAAGTCCATCCTTCCCCAAACACTCTTCCTTAATGGGAAGGAGAGGACACTAGGGAGGAATTTTATATTCAGGATCCCAAGCAAAATTTTATGATTTTTTTTCCTCCCTTGTCTCTAAAACTAGTACATTTTCTTGGGGACGGGGATCTTTCCTTGGGGAATTCTGTCCTGCTTTAAAAGGGTCCATGTCTGGGAATTTCCTGGTGACCCAGGGGTTAGGGTTTTGGGCTTTCATTACTGAGGGCCCAGGTTTGATCCCTGGTCAGGGGAACAGAGATCTGGTAACCTGCACGGCGTGGTCCAAAAGCAATTCTTGTGCCCATGGTGAGGTTTCCAGGGCAGCAGCTCATGTGCCACAGAGGGCAGCTTTGTGCCGGGCCAGGAACCATAACAATCACACGTGGGAAAGAAAACAGGTGAAGTTGCAGAAACCCCAGATGCAACAGAGATGTAAGAATCCAACAAACTGGGCCCAGAAGGAATACCTGGGCCCAGAAGGAACACCTAGGCCCAGGCGAACACCCTCCAAACTCCCCCCACCCCACAACTGTTTATTGCGTGTCCAAAGTAAAGAGACTGCAGAGCTGACTGTGGCCTGCAGGGGCCTTGATGGAATATCCTGGGGGCACACTTGTAGAGGGTGCCCAGTTTACAATGTCACAAATCAGAGTGACCCCAGTGAGTGATTATACCCAATATTCAGGAGGACACACACATGTGCACATACACACACACACACATCAAAACGCTAGAGGCAAAGCCTGTGAAATCTGTGACTCATCCTGAACTGTAGGTCTAATCATAGCTCTGTTTGGGGATGAGAATATAAACGGGTGCTGGGTTAAGACTGAAAACACTTCCAGGTCTGATCTGGAATTTTCCCAGCAAAACGCTGAGTTTGCACACTTGGAGTTGACGTGTCTGTGAAAGGAAGAGAGGGGCTAGGAGATGGGAGACTGGTTTTCATAATCTTCTACCTAACATGCTGCAGTTTACAAAGGTCTATCACCCAGATTGTCCATTTGATTTTCATGGCATCTTTAAGAGGTAGCTAATTCCCTGTCCTCTTTCTGGAGGAGGAAAGAGAGGTGTCCAGAGTTTAAATCTCTGCAGATCCAACATCTGGGGTATTTAAGCTCATTAGCTTCCATCCTTTCACTTTTAGAAACGAAAATGCCAAGTACAAGCCTTCTTTAAAGACAGTCACGTAAACTTATGCCTCAGAAAAATTCCGTAGAAAGGTCTGCACAAATCAATGAGTTTTACCTGATCTGTTTACACAGATGCCATTTCTAGCTGTTGAGGTGTCTCATTTGTTCCTGGAAAGCACGGAGACTGTGTTGTGGAGCTGAGCTGATTGTTCAGTAGACCTTAAAAGATACGTCATTTTCCAGAACGTTCTAAGAAGAGGTTAATTGCTGAATGCTTGAAGGAACTTAAACCAGCTAAAACAGCTACTAAATCAGCCATAAAATCAAGTGGCTATTTTGCCAAGGGTGCCCTGACCACCACCTTTCAGATAAATCTGTGCACTTCTCCCCAGAGCAGCCAATCCATTTGGAATTGCCCACAGTTCTTAGCGGCCCACCAGTGCCTTGCAGCAGCGTGTGCGCCACTAAAGTCATGCCTCCGGGTACTCTGCGCTGTCCATTTGGCTTCCGAGACAGTTCAGCCTTTTATCTGGGCAGACCTCGCTGAGGGGCAAGTCTTGCTGTGAGTTGGAAGTAATTTAAATTAAAAGCTGCCCTGTGGGGGGAAACCCTATGAGTCCTCCCAGAAAGAAAGGCATTTTCTTAAGACTGTGACCTCATTCTTGGTGACCAGCTTCTTGCTTGTCTTTGTTTCAGCCTAGTCCTCGAGGGGTAGCGTCCCAGACATCTGCACTCCAGCCGCAGGAAGTGGGAAGGGAGACGAGTCCCTGGGAAGGGCTAGGATGGCCCAGCAACTCGGGTGGGGTTGAGGGGAGCAGAATGCAGACCCAGAGCGGGGCCCCGGAAGCTGCATCCATCACTGGATGCAGGAAGCCCAGCAGAGGCGGGGGAAGGGGGGCTGGCTGGGACTCGGATGCCCAGCTCACAGCGGTGCCAGGCAGCGGGCACAGGTGGTTTGTGCCCTGTGTGCAGACACCCTGGTTCCCATGGCACAGATGGCCACCCCCCCCGGTGGCCATCAGGAAGCTGAGATACCCCGGTCCCCGTGGCTGGGTGACAACGTGGGCCGGTCTTGGCCTGTACTTCTTGTGGCTGAGTGGGGCCTGGGAAAGGCAGGGGCTGAGATATTTAAAGGAATAATTAAAAAAAAAACAAAAAACTCATCTCAAATTATTTCAACTACTAAAAAGAGATGACAATCATGCGATAGAGGTCCTCATCATGGCTATAGTGACAACCATATGGCATCATATATGTGGATCAAAGTAACATTGACACCTTAAATTCACACAATGCTCTATGTCAAATGTATTTCAGTTAAAAATTTTAAATACATAAAATTTTAAAAGCTCACTCTCTAGGAGAGTGCAACCTCATGATAACTCAGGCTGACTTTCCCGGAGAGCGGAGGGAAAAGGGTCTCCAGGGGAGGGGCTGACCCACAGGCTGTTGGGGAAGATGGTAGGAGACGGGGTGGGGGGTGGGTTTGGTGATACAGGTGGGGCAGAGACTCCAGGCTGGACAGACAGACAGTGAACTCTCCTCTCTGGTGACTGCCACGCCCACTGGCCAGCATGACTTCCGGGGCAGGGAAAATGTGCCATGGGCTGGAGAATTACAGAGCACCAGAGCGGGCAGACAGGAACAGAGTCTCCTGGGGTGCAGGTGGAAGCATGGCCCTGGAATACCCGTGGGGGCCAGTTCAGTGTGGGGGGTCTCAGAAAGCCCACACTTGGGTTTCGAGCCAGGTTGGGTCCCCTAGAAAGTCTCCCTCTCCGAGCAGCTTGGGAGACAGCGCTGACCTCACACTCCACTCGCTCAGGCTGGGCCCACACAGCATCCCAAGCCTGCACACTGGCTTCCCCCTCCGCCTGCTGTGACTTCCCTCCCCCTTTTCCATCGCCACCTCCGGTGTGGTCCTTTCGACAAGGCTCAGCTAAAGCCCCACCCCTTCTCATTAAGCTTTCTGCTCAGTTTCACATCAGTGTTTTTGGAGTAAAGATTTCTAAGTACCTCATAGGGTTCTTGGAAGGGGAAAAATGAAACAAAGTATGCAAAAGCCACTCATCCAAATACTAAGTGAAAGTGAAAATTGCTCAGTCCTGTCTGACTCTTTACAACCCCATGGACTATACAGTCCGTGGAATTCTCCTGGCCAGAATACTGGAGTGGGTAGCCTTTCCCTTCTCCAGGGGATCTTCCCAACCCAGGGATCGAACCCAGGTATTCCACGTTGCAGGTGGATTCTTTACCAGGGAAGCCCAAGAATACTGGAGTGGGTAGCCTATCCCTTCTCCAGGGGATCTTCTTGATCTAGGAGTTGAACTGGAGTCTCCTGCATTGCAGGCAGAGTCTTTACCAACTGAGCTGTCAGGGAAGGCCAAATACTAAAAACCTATGAAAATGTGAGAAAGTTACATTTTATTAGGAGATGTTGTCTTTACAATTAGAGTCTATCCCTATTTTACATACTACATGACAAAGAACCTATACTGTGTACTATTTTATTGCTGAGTGCAAGGTAGGTACCAGAAGGGTTAGTTGACTCATTTCTGCCCTCCATTGGAACAGCCTGCTTCTCAGATAAGACAGAGGACAGAAGTCCAAGAGACCACTAACAAAGCTATTCACGGGTCTGATTTACTCTGCTAACAGTATAACTATGGTAACTGGATTAGCCTCCAACTGTCCTTTGGAAAGAGCTCAGCTTGGAATACAGCTTGGTTCCAGAAGCATTTATTCAGATAGGGCCGGGTGGAACCACATGGCCTTTTGCGCCCCCAGCCTCTTTATGGGGGTGGAGAGGTGGCAAGGAAACTTTTCCTTAAAGGATCAGAGAGTAAATATTTCAGGCTTGCCTGAATTTAAAAATATGGCAGGCAGGCTTGCTTGCCATACAGTCTGTGCTGCAGCTCTTGGACTCTGCCGATGAGGTGACCATCGACAAACCGGGCAAGACTGTGTTCCAAGAAAACTTGACAAGAACAGGCGGCTAGTCTGCAGGCTACAGACGGACCCCTGTTCTAGAAAAGTGTATACAGTGAGAGATGCTGCTTTTTGAAAATACACCTGGCCACAGCCCACTCTCCGATCAGAGGAGAGAGAATACCTTCATATCATGTTAATATCATGTGTTCTAGAAGGTTCCTCTGAGTGGGTCAGAGGTCAGGCTGGCTCACAGAAACTTGGGAAACTTGAATGACTTCTTGATGCTTCACCATGTCAAGAAGGCATTACAGGTCCTGTTGAGAGAGTGTCTAAGTCAAGGGAACTCTCCTCCCACTCCATTCCCACCCCTTCCCCTCGCCATGGCAGCCGTTGTCAGGGGAGCCAGGAGGAGGAGCCCATGCTGGCTTCCCCCGGTAGGTGAGCTTCGTCTTCGGGGGTCCTCAGGGGCCTGCTCTTCCTCTCTGAAGCTCCTGGCATCCTGTGGCCTCCACGGATCAGCCAAGAGCCCCAGATCCAGAGTTGACTGAACATCCTGGACTTTCCTGGTGGCTCGCTCACTGGTAAAGAATCCATCTGCCAATGCAGGAGACGCAGGTTCAATCCCTGGGTCGGGAAGATCCCCTGGAGGAGGGAATAGCAACCTGCTCCAGTATTCTGGGAAATTCCATGGACAGAGGAGCCTGGCGGGCTATCGTCTCTGGGGTTGCAAAGAGTCGGACGGGCCTGAGTGACTAAACAGCAACAGCTTGGCACCAACAGGACTGCCCATGTCTTCCCGTGAGTGAAGCAGATGAACGCCAAAGCTTGGAACAGGAAAGCTGACATCTCAGAAGGCTACAAAGCAGGCGCCGGTCTCTGGTCTCCCTGTCTAAACTGGCCATGAAGGGGTAGATGGTGGCCTACGCAGGAGCCTTTTGCTCTGCCCTGGGCTGGAGCTGGGTTGCTCTAATTCCCAGTTTATACTGACAGGGTACAGTCCACAGGCCTCTTCTGGAGCTGGAAGCTCAGCTCTGATCTACTGCCTCCGCTGAGCCCAAAAAGGATGTCTGTCTCCTCTTCTTCCATCAGCCTCCAGTGCTGCTTTAGTTGTGTTTCTGTGTTCTTTCCCCACCCACATCCTCTCTTTCATCCCAGTACAAACACACACACACACACACACACACACACACACACACACACACACACACACACACACACACAGAGGCATTCACTCTTTCACAGAACAACTAGAATCAGAGACCTAAAGACTGAAGCTACACAAGCATTAAGAGACAGGAGAAGACTCTTGGAAAGCAAGGAGTCCCTTGGACAGTAAGGAGATCAAACCAGACAGTCTTAAAGGAAATAAACCCTGAATGCCCTTTAGAAGGATGGATGGCAAAGCTGAAACTCCAGTACTTTGGCCACCTGATGCGAAGAGCGGACTCTTTGGAAAAGACCCTGATGCTGGGAAAGATTGAGGGCAGGAGGAGAAGGGGATGACAGAGGATGAGATGGTTGGATGGCATCATTAACTCAATGGACATGAGTTTGAACAAACTCTGGGAGACAGTGAAGGACAAGGAAGGCTGGCATGCTCCAGTCCATGGGATTGCAAAGATTTGGACACAACTTAGCGACTGAACAATAACAAAGAGACAGAAACTGATCTTTAGAAAAAAAAAAAAACAAACCTGACATTGAGATTGCTTCACTGCTGAATACAGTCCACAAGAGTAGCTGAGCTGGAGGTCTCCTGTCAGGACAAGTCCTATTCCTTCTTACCATTCCTCCAGGAGGGGGAGTGGTGAAAGGGGTGCTGGGAAAATCTCTGACCACTTTATGTTTTGAGATGGGCCCCAGGGGAAGGCACATTGGAACAGCAGCTCCCTACAAAACTGGGCTTTTGTCCCCTTTCCTGTGATGGATCTGAGTCTTTGTCTTCCTACAGAAGTTTCTATAACAAACCGACTCCTTTATAAAACTAAACGCATTTCTCTCCTACATCTGATTAGGCTGGAAAATGCATGCAGAACAGAAAAGACCATGCAGCTCCTTCCCACATGAGCCTGTGTGTGATGTGATGGGGCCAGGAAGAATGAAGACAAAGTTTAGCTTCCTTTCACGTGGGTTCTTGGTACAGAGATCTGGGTTCCGGATCTCAAGCACTAATTGATCACAAGCCAAACCCTGATGGGATACGCCTTTCCTAGTAGCAACCCTGCCCTGTCCCCTCTCCACAGCCCCAGTGTCAGTAGATTTGCTCACAGATAGCAATGACTTACGGAAGCATCTCGGCTCAGGCCGGCTGGGCAGGCACTGATGCTGGGCTGGCAGGGAGGACCGCCTCAGCTTGGGGCAGGGTGTGCGGGACCTGGTGAGAGGCAGAAGGCCAGACAGTGACTCCTCCTTTGCTCCACTCAGGCTCTCCAGGGACACTGTTGCTCGGTGCAGTCAGAGGCCCACGCCTGTGGGGAAGCCAAAATGTTTAATCGCTGATACTGTGGCTCAGAGGGTAAAGAATCTGCCTACAATACAGGAGACCCAGGTTCAATCCCTGGGTGGGGAAGATCCCCTGGAGAAGGGAAAGGCTACCCACTCCAGTATTCTGGCCTGGAGAATTCCATGGATAGAGGAGCCTGGTGGGCTACAGTCCATGGGGTCACAAAGAGTTGGACACAACTGAGCAAATAACAACATGCACACACACATAGGAACTAACTAGTCGCAATGATTTTCTGCCACAATGGCTGGAGGAAGGTCCCAAAGGCTCCCTGCTGGGTCAGGCATCAACCCTTTCACTACTGGATTAGTCTGGGCTCTCCAGAGAAATAGAAAAACCATATATGTGTATCTCCACATCAAAGATATATGTATGTATACCAGTTCAGTCACTCAATTGTGTCCAACTCTTCTAGATCCCATGAACTACAGCATGTCAGGCTTCCCTCTCCATCACCAACTCCTGGAGTTTACTCAAACCCATGTCCATCGAGTCAGTGATACCATCCAACCATCTCATCCTCTGTTGTCCCCTTCTCCTTCCGCCTTCAATCTTACCCAGCATCAGGATCTTTTCCAATGAGTCGGCTCTTCTCATTAGGTAGTCAAAGTATTGGAGCTTCAGTTTCAGCATCAGTCCTTCCAATGAATATTCAGGACTGATTTCCTCTAGAATTGACTGGTTGGATATCCTTGCAGTCCAAGGGACTCTCAAGAGTCTTCTCCAACACCACAGTACAAAAGCATCAATTCTTCAGCACTCAGCTTTCTTCACAGTCCAACTCTCACATCCATACATGACCACTGGAAAAGCCATAGCTTTAACTAGATGGATCTTTGTTGGAAAAGTAATGTCTCTGGTTTTTAATATGCTGTCTGGTTTGGTCATAGCTTTTCTTCCAAAGAGCAAGCATTTTTTAACTTTATGGCTGCTTTCACCATCTGGAGTGATTTTGGAGCCAAAAAAATAAAATTTTTCACTGTTTCCACTGTTTCCCCATCTATTTGCCATGAAGTGATGGGACCAGATGCCATGATCTTAGTTTTCTGAAGGTGGAGTTTTAAGCCAAGTTTTCCACTCTCCTCTTTCACTTTCATCAAGAGGCTCTTTAGTTCCTCTTTGCTTTCTGCCATTAGGGTGGTGTCATCTGCACATCTGAGGTTATAGATATTTCTCCTGGCAAACTTGACTCCAGCTTGTGCTTCATCCAGCCAGACATTTTGTGTGATTTACTCTGCATATAATTTAAATAAGAAGGGCTGACAATATACAGCCTTGATATACTCCTTTTCCAATTAGGAACCAGTCTGTTTTTCCATGTGTGGTTCTGTTTCTTCTTGACCTGCATATAGATTTCTCAGGAGGCAGGTAAGGTGGTCTGGTATTCCTATTTCTTTAAGAATTTTGTACAGTTTGTTGTGATTCAAACAGTCAAAGTCTTTGGCATAGTCAATAAACCAGAAGTAGATGTTTTTCTGGAACTCTCTTGCTTTTTCAATGATCCAATGGATGTTGGCAATTTGATCTCTGGTTTCTCTGTCTTTTCAAAATCCAGCTTGAACATCTGGAAGTTCATGGTTTATGTATTGTTGAAGCGTGGCTTGGAGAGTTTTGAGCATTACTTTGCTAATGTGTGAGGTGACTGCAATTGTATGGTAGTTTGAACATTCTTTGGCATAGCGTTTCTTTGGGATTGGAATGAAAACTGACCTTTTCCAATCCTGTGGCCACTGCTGAGTTTTCCAAATTTGCTGGCATATTGAGTGCAGCACTTTCACAGCATCATCTTTTAGGACTGGAAATAGCTCAACTGGAATTCCATCACCTCTACTAGCTTTGTTTGTAGTGATGCTTCCTAAGGCCCACTTGACTTCACATTCTAGGATGTCTGGCTCTAGGTGAGTGATCACACTGTCATGGTTATCTGGGTCATGAAGATCTTTTTTGTACAGTTCTTCTGTGTATTCTCGCCACCTCTTCTTCATATCTTCTGCTTCTGTTAGGTCTATACCATTTCTGTCCTTTATTGAGCCCATGTTTGCATGTAATGTTCCCTAGGTATCTCTAATTTTCTTGAAGAGATCTCTAGTCTTTCCCATTCTATTGTTTTCCTCTATTTCTTTGCACTGATCACTGAGGAAGGCTTTCTTATCTCTTCTTGTAATTCTTTGGAACTTGACATTCAAATGGGTATATCTTCCCTTTTCTCCTCTGCCTTTCACTTCTCTTCTTTTCTCAGCTATTTGGAAGGCCTCCTCAGACAACCATTTTGGTTTTTTGCATTTCATTTTCTTGGGGATGGTTTTGGTTACTGCCTCCTGTACAATGTCATGAACCTCTGTCCATAGTACTTCAGGTACTCTGTCTTATCAGAATCAATCCCTTGAATCTATTTGTCACTTCTACTGTATAATTGTAAGGGATTTGATTTAGGTCATACCTGAATGGTCTAGTCATTTACCCTATTTTTTTTTTCAACTTAAATCTTAATTTGGCAATAAGGATTTCATGATCTGAGCCACAGTCAGCTCCTGGTCTTGTTTTTGCTGATGATACAGAGCTTCTCCAGCTTTGGCTGCAAATAATATAATCAATCTGATGTCGGTATTGACCATCTGGTAATGTCCATGTGTAGAGTCTTCTCTTTTGTTGTTATAAGAGGGTGTTTGCTGTGACCAGTGCGTTCTCTTGGCAAAATTCTGTTAGCCTTTGTCCTGTTTCATTCTGTACTCCAAGGCCAAATTTTCCTTTTACTCCAGGTATCTCCTGACATCCTACTTTTGCATTCCAGTCCCCTATGATGAAAGGACTGGAAGGACTGATGTTGAAGCTGAAACTCCAATACTTTGGCCGCCTGATGCAAAGAACTGACTCACTGGAAAAAACCCTGATGCTGGGAAAGATTGAAGGCAGGAGGAGAAGGGGATGACAGAGGATGAGATGGTGTGACATCACCGACTCAATGGACATGAGTTTGAGTAAACTCCAGGAGTTGGTGATGGACAGGGAGGCCTGGCATGCTGCAGTCCATAGGGTCGCAGAGTCAGACATGACTGAGCGACTGAACTGAACTGAACTGAACTTAATACCTCAGAGTCATCTCATGTCAAGACAAATGTGTTCTGCCTCCCCTTGCTTTCCTGTATTTATTGTGTTTACTTTTAATTATATTTACTCTGAGATCTCCGTCTGATAATAGGTAATAGAACATGACTGGAGCACCACTCAAGCTCTCCTGAAAGGACAAAATCTATCCATTTCTACTATTGATAATAGTGGTCGAGACTTCCTGTGTCACCGCCCAGCAAGCATTGTTCTGATTACACAAATGGACTCATTTAATCTTCACAACAGCCTGATGTAGTGAGTACTTTTTATTATCACCCCCATTTTACAATCATGAACTCCCAACGTGCCTTTTGTGTTGCCGCTGATCACTCTCTACTTCCTCTTCCGTGTCTTTTCACACAGACCTTTCACAGCCGTTCTAGAATGTTCTCTAATCTGACAACACTTGTCAAATGGTTGACAACACTTGACAAACACTTGTCAACACAAGGAGAAGTGGAAGATAAAGGTGAGAGGGCCTTAGGAAGTCAAAAAGAACGTGCATTTCTGATTAGGCTCTATATTGTCTTGGGGAAAGCTATTACTTACTGCGGGGAATCAGGCTTTCCATTAAATGTATCAGAGGAAGCTGACTGGAGCTCTTGTTGCTGGAAAGGCCAAACTGGATTGTGAGCCTTTCATCCCATGAGGTCACAGGACTAGAACACCAGATGCCCGTGACCTCCGGACGCAGCAAAACTCTCCTAGGTTGTTTAGTCACTAGGCTGTGCCTGACTCTTTTGCCACCCCATGGACCATCTCCTGCCAGGCTCCTCTGTCCATGGGATTTCCCAGGCAAGAGTACTGGAGTGGATTGCCATTTCCTTCTCCAAAACCTCTACTAACATCTGGCCAATTGAGGGCACCAGGGTTTAGAAGACACAGGCTGTGGAGGTCTGGGAGGTGGATCATGGCATTTGCAGGAGACAGGCTGCCTTGTTCCATCCTGTGCCTGTGCTTCAAATGGCCTCTGTGCACCTTCCTGTCAGCTTAACTGCAATATTTACGTGTCAAACAGCTTCCTAAAGCTGAGCACAGAAGAATGGATGCTTTTGAACTGTGGTGTTGGAGAAGACTCTTGAGAGTCCCTTGGACTGCAAGGAGATCCAACCAGTCCATCCTAAAGGAAGTCAGTCCTGGGTGTTTATTGGAAGGACTAATGTTGAAGCTGAAACTCCAGTATTTTGGCCAACTGATGGAAGAGCTGACTTATTTGAAAAGACCCTGATGTTGGGAAAGATTGAAGGCAGGAGGAGAAGCGGCTGACAGAGGATGAGATGGTTGGATGGAATCACTGACTAGATGGACATGAGTTTGAGTAAACTACGGGAGTTGGTGATGGACAGGGAGGCCTGGTGTGCTGTGGTTCATGGGCTCGCAAAGAGTTAGACATGACTGAGTGGCTGAACTGAACTCTTCCCTTTAGACTCTCTATTAACTTCCTGGGAACATGTGGGAAGAACTGACCACACATCGAAGGCATGTATTAACACACAACATGAAAGCTTTTCTCAAGTTCTGAGAAGACTTGGAGTTTTAGGGTCTCTTCCTTGAGGGCACTTCCTGCTTGGGGTTCCCAGTGGGAGAAGAACACAACGGTAGAGACTGGGGCCGACTTAGGTGGAAACAGCTGGGAGATCTGCGAACGCTGTCTCAGGAGATACAAACAAGCCGTTAGTTAACTCCTAACATATCAGGAAAGGCGTCTCTCCCACCGGCTCCCAGAAGAGGTCTGTGAAAGGTCCTGGTCATCTGTGCATTGGACGGAGCTTCAAAACCAGCCGGCTCAGCCTTCTTGGCAGCATCCTCGAGACTCTCCGATGTGGTATTGCGGCAGACACGCGGGCCACCACAAAACTGTGCTGGTCAGGACCGTAACCTCCCCACCCTCCCCAAAACATCTAAGGTTTCTGCTGGGAATC
This sequence comes from Dama dama, assembly GCF_033118175.1. NCBI lineage: Eukaryota > Metazoa > Chordata > Mammalia > Artiodactyla > Cervidae > Dama > Dama dama. The sequence goes on along the minus strand of NC_083699.1, from coordinate 65,478,290 downwards.
GGAAAATTACTGAGTGATACTATTCCGTCTTTCCCTGCCCAGGCCAATTTTTTCATCTACCACAGAACCCACAACTTGGTATATGTACTACATTTCCAGGCATTTCTTCCCGGGAGGTTCTACTCCACAAATTTCAGTTACATATGCTCTCTGCAGGACTGTTGGTGAGTCTCCAAAAAGAGGGCTTGAAGAAAAGTAGGTAGAGCTGCGATAAAGTTGCCTCCAGAAATTTGGAGACAAAGGGAAGATTCTTAGGAACTAGTACAAATTAATCTGAGTCGAGGTAAGCAGCCTCCTTAGAATATTTCAAAAGAATATAGGATGCTGTGTTATCAGTGTATAGACTTTCACAGTTGAAACAAACTATGCGAACGTTGCTAGTAGTATCTGACATGGTACGTACTCAACAAACGCCAGCATATTATTTTTTTGTATCTTCTAGTCCAAAATCTATTTGTTGTAGAAATCATTTTGGGCCTCTTTGCTAGAATCTTCTTCTCTGAGAGTGAGCATAAATATATTTCTCTGCAGTTTTTTCTTATAATCTTCCATTTCTGGAGACTTTACAGAATAAGCCTTCTCTCTCTCGGCCGCAACAAATTTTGAGGGTAGTCATTTTGTTCCTCAAACATTCTTTTCCATTTGAAAATCCCCAAGGTCCTCAACCTTTCTGCTATGACCTGTTTTTGAGGCCTTCAGCATCCTCTTCACTCCCTCTTAACATAAGTACCCATGTTTGTCCCTCTTGGAATGTGGACACAAATTGGACACCTCAGGGCCATCATGTTTTCTCATTGTCATCTATGGAAGGTGGCATGAAATTTGTTTCACTGTCCAGTTTGTGCTAAGAAACTTTCTTACTATCTTGCTAGTCAAGGAAACCTTCACAGATTTTTGAGTCACTTCTCCCATCTAGGAGTGAAGATGGCTGATGGTTCACGCACAGCTGTTTTCCTCTCCTTTCATGGTAGTTGGATACCTGGCTACGTAGCTAGAGATTACATTGCCCAGCCTTCTCTGCAGCGAGGGTCCTGACTCCACTGTTGTCAAATATAAGTGATGCACTCAACTTCCACATTTGGGCCTTTAAACATTGCCTCTGTGCTTCTCTGTGCCTTTTTCCTTTACTGATAGCTGGAAGCTGCACAGGCCTGTGACCAGGCTCTAAGGATGCAGATGAGGACCACATTCAAGGGGGCTGATGGAATTACAAGAGGGAGACTGAGGTCCTGAATGATCAGTGAAGCAGGGAACTGGCCAATCGGGACCTTTAACAATGAGATTTGTATCAGTCAACCATTGACATGGTAGTGTGTAACAAACATCTCCCAAAATATCTGTATTCACGCCTGTGGGTCCGTCAGTCAGGGGCAGCTAGGCTGATCTAGGTTGGGTGCATCTTCTGGCTTGCTCCCCGTGTGTCTTATCCTCACGGGACCAGTGACTCCTTCGGGTTCAGTCTTCCCTGGCAGGCCTTTAGAGTAATAGCACATGTGAAGAAACATGTGACATCTATGAATGAATAGTGGTTTATGGTGTTCATTTCATTTTCTACAACCCTCTAACACATTATTACTTGCCAGTGTTCCTTAAAGATTCTTTACTAAGGTCCAGCTGTCTCATTCCTCTCAGGAGTTTGGGACATACTTCAGAAGACACAGTTTTAGGGTACCCAGAAGATCTTCTGTTACTTCTTCACCAACTTAGATCTTAATCTCTCAGTGTCCCAACTCCAAAGTCAGAGGAGACAACCAGGTTGTGCCAGCCCAGAGAATGGCTTGATTTTCCCGGCTCCGGTGTCCACTTTGATCCAATTGTCTGTGGTCAAGGAGATAGGATCTTAAAATAACACGACACTTTCAACATCTTTCTTTAGCAGGGTCTGTGGATGAGAGGAAATTTCAAAGAAAAGGGTGGAGGGAGCTAGGTGCAACCCTAATCATACTGAATTCCTAGAAATGCAAAGTCATAGACCAGACAACGGGTCATGCATCCTTACCCAGAAACTGACAGCTAGGGAGTCCCAGCCTACGTTGATCTCCGCCGCTGGCCTCCAATGAACCATACCTCCTGGTGTTTACACCCTTTGGTGCTCCTCTCCCACATGACTCAGGACTTGACCATGGGCTTGCTTTGGTTATTGAGACATTAGCAAAGTGATGCCAACAGACTTGCTAAATGAACTCACACTGGGAACTGTCCTCTGGAAATGCTCCTTCTTAAAAGCCAACTGTCATTCTATAAGGAAACTTGGGCTACCATGCTGAATGGGAAGAGGAGGCCCCAGGCCCAGCCACTGAATACATCCCACGAGTGACCTCAGATGTACCACGTGGAAAAGAAGAACCACTCAGCTGATACCAGTCAGTCCAGAGAATCATGAGAAATAATAAATTGCTGTTGTTTTAAATCACTGTTCAGGGAAGGTTTATAAGGCTACAAAAGATTTATTAAAATACAAGCCTTGTTTAAAATTTCCTTGGCTACAAGACTCATCTAGACATCCACATGTCTGGCCAAGGACCCTTGGAGAAAATTTTCTGGCTTTGGGAATACTGCCAAAGAGCCCTAAAAATGAAATCTGGAGATGTCTTCATTCTCTCTTGGAAACTGAGAAAATTTCCCCCTCAGATCTTGAACAGAAAAGGAAAATCCTAAGTCACGAGGCATAAGAAAGTCTTGCTAACCAGCCAGGTGAGTCTAGACTCTCACAGAGCTCCACACATTCCTCTCTTAGGCCTGTCACTCCTGTTTTCTCCTCAATAAGTACATCAGCTTGAAGGGAAGGCTGCAGTTGTTTTTCTTGCTGGTTCTCCCAAGATACCAGGGGCGTTCCCAAGTGGTACAGTGGTAAAGAAGATGATCGCCAATGCGGGAGACTAAAGAGATGAAGGTTTAATCCCTGGGTCGGGACGATCTCCTGGAGGAGGAGAGGGCAACCCGTTCCAGTATTCCTGCCTGGAAGTTTCCATGGGCAGAGGAGCCCAGCAGACTACAGCCCATGGGGTTGCAAAGAGTTGGGCCTGACTGAGCAATTGAGTGCCTGAGCACGCACGTGCACACACACACACACACAAAGACACCAAGAGAGAAAATTGTTTTCAAGTAACTCCTGTTTTATCACCCAGTCTCCTGTGAGATTGCCTGTAGTGTGACGGGTTTAAGTCCTTAAATATTGAAGGGTAAATTTTCCTAATGACAAAGAAAGCTACCTAGAGAGGCAATCACCATCTTCTGAGGTCATGAAAAATACTACTAGGTGGGACTTCCCTGGTGGCAAGTGGTTAGGAATCAGCCTTGAAATGCAAGGGACACAGGTGTGATCCCTGGTCAGGGAACTATTATCCCACAAGCTGCAGAGCAACTAAACCCGCGTATCATAACTGGAGAGCTTGTGCTCTGAACCAAAAGATCCCACATGATGCAACAAAGACCTGACTCAGCCAAATAAATACTTTGAAAACCATAAAAAATTCTTCTGGGATTTTGGGAATATTTTGGCTGGGTATCTCAGAATAACTGTCTCTGGCTGAAGGTGTCCCCAGTTACTTTCTGATTCCATTCAGGATGCAAGGCTCCAAGTACTATTAAGTGTACCAAGGGATTTCTATTCCAAAACACCAAGACTGACATTAAAAACCTCTTAAGTCAGTGACTAAGCACTGAACTTTGCCCAGAAGCAAACTTTCATTCATTCATTGAACAAGTATGTTATTGGGCAACTACCCTACGGATCCATATGATGGCTGAGCAGATATTTCTTCTTTTGAAGCTTGCCAGCATGCATTCTCACCTTGGGAAGAGTGACTCAAACAATTTTTTTTTTTTTTTTTGACGATGGGCGATAGCCTCCTTCTTTTGGATCCAGTTCGATGAGTCTTCTCTCCCTCCCCAAGCCAAGAGAGAGGCTGTGATCCAAGCCAGGCCAATTAAATGTTCTTGCTCTGGATTTTAAATCAAAACAGATTAAAAAGACTGAAAACAAGTTGGCACTCGGGGATCTCACACCCCAATCAGGCTGCTTTTACTAGAACATTTCCTGCCACTTTAACTTCACACTGTTTAGGACTGCCTTGTTACTACTCATTTCCAAGCCCTGTTCTCTGGCCTATTGATTCCAGATGTCCTTCCAACAAATCTCATTTTCCTTAGATTAGCCACATCGATTTCTGTTGCTTTCATCCCAAACACCCTGACTGACTGGACACAAGAAATGAATGAAACAGACATAATCCCAGCTTTCAAAGTCTATCAGTCTGGTCGGGAAGATACACACTAAACAAAAGAAAAAGTGTACATTACAGAGAGTTGTGAAATAAAGGGACAGGGTGTCATGAGAGCCAGGAATGGGGTGACCTAATTGACATTTCAGTGGTGTTGCTGAAATCTGAAGGCTGAACGGGCTCAGGGAGACAGGGTGGAGGGAAAGAACCTCTCTGGCCAAGGACAGAGAACAAGCAAAGGCCCTGAGGCAGGGAGATGTTTGCTGTGTTCCAGGAAGGAATGGAGGCTGGTGTCTTTGGGAGGCATGAGCTAGGGCTACTCCTGGATCACACAGTCTCGTAGGTTACGGGGAGAAGTTAAGTGTGACATCAAGACAAGAGGCAGATGTTACTGGAACATTTTAAGTCTGTGAGGATGTGATCTGATTAGATTTTTAAACAATTCCTCTGGCTGCTGTGAAATGAGGCAGCTTAGAGGACAAGAACTAGGGAGCCATTGATTGTTCCGGGAGGGTGACGATGCTATTTAGGCTACATAGCAGCAAAGGAGAGGGAGAGCAGCAGAGTCCTACTGGAATTTGTCGGTTTGGACACAGGGCCTCCCGCTCCAGAGTGTGACTGCCCGTGGCAAGGACCAGCCCTGCTCCTGCCTGAACCCCCTGCAGATCTGCATCCACTGTGCTTCTCCAGAGTTTCATAATTTATGAAGCGTTGCTCTGTCCAAATCTCACTCGATCCTCGCGGCAACCTCGAGGGGTTGCTGAAAATCAGATAATGAAGGCTGGAAAGGGGCGGTTGAATGGCAAAGACACATAGCTGCTAACAACCAAACCAGGACTCAGATCTGACACCTTACATGATCGCTGCTGCCTCCAGCTTAGTAGAAAGAAAAAGAAAGTGAAGTCACTCAGTTGTGTCCAACTCTTTGCGACCCCATGGACTGTAGCCTATCAGGCTCCTCAGTCCATGGGATTTTCCAGGCAAGAGTACTGGAGTGGGTTGCTATTTCCTTCTCCAGGGGATCTCCCCAACTCAGGGATTGAACCCAGGTCTCCTGCATTGTAGGCAGGCGCTTTACCGTCTGAGCCACCAGGGAAGTCCAACTTATTATCTAGTGTATAAATTGTGCAAGCCCCAGGAACGTTCACAGATCTGAAAGCGAGTCGAGATCCTTTGCGCCGTTCGCGGACATTCCTCACCCAGATGAGCCTGAGCTCTGTCTGTAGGATGGTCCTGCCACTTTGTTTGCATCCCTCTCCCTCCCTCGCCTCGTGGCTTCTGAAACCACTGTCCAGCTTTGCCCAGCACATGCTGAGCCCTCTTTGGCCAAGACATCCATGCCTGTCCCCTTTCATCACATTCTGCCTGAGTCTCCTTCAACATTCTTTGAGTCATTCCTGCCATCCCTCCCTGGAACATCTGCCTCCCTCTGCCTGGGTTAATGTCTGGACTGGCAGCATCAGCGTCCCATGGCAACTTGTTAGAAATGTGAACTCTCAGGCCCCACCCCAGGCCTAGTGAATGAGGAACCAGGGGGGTGGCCCGGCCATCTGTGCCATCACTGGCCTGCCAAGTGACTGAGGCACACCAGAGTTTGAGAACCACTAGCCCACATCTTCCCAGGAACAGCCCTGATGCTTCAGACAGCTGAGCCCAGGGAAGGCTGTGTTTCCTACAAACCCAAGTCAGGGGCTGAGGTCCCTGACGGCTCTGACTGCACCTCTGGGCCCGCATGGCTGAGAAATGGGGACAGCCCCAAACTGAAGAGCTTAATGAAGCTCTGAGAGGTATTTTCAGGGCCAGTCTCCCCTTAGGCCTCCCTCCTTGGCTTGCAGACAGCTCCTTCTTGCTGTGTCCTCCTGAAAGTCTTCTATCTGAGTGTGTGCACAACTAGGGTGTCTTTTTGTGTCTGATCTCTCTTCTTATAAATTCACCTGTCAGGCTGGGCCAGGGTCTATCCATATGACCAGGTGTAACCATGTGGCGGTAGTGGTTAGTCACTCAGTCGTGTCCGACTCTTTGTGACCCCATGGACTGTAGCCCTCCAGGCTCCTCTGGCCCATGGGATTTTCCCAGCGAGAATACTGGAGTGGGTTGCCATCTCCTCCCCCAGGGGATCTTCCTGTCCTGGAGATTGAACCCCCCTCTCCTGCATGGGCAGGCTGATTCTTTACCACTGAGCCACCAGGGAATTTAACCATAACCACCTTTTTAAAGGCCCCGTCCCCCGATACAGTCACATTGTGAGGTGCTGGGGGTTAGGACTTGAATATATGAATTTACGAGGGGACAACTCTGCCCAGGCTATGACTAGAATTCTCTTCAGTGGAGTAGGGAACAACTGTAAGAGGTGGTCAGAGAGGGTTTCCCAGAGAAGATGATGTTTAACTTTAGTCCTATAATATGTTTCCAAGTGGACAGGCATTGAGAGTGAATTATGGGCAGAGCAAGGTACCCTGGGCAGGTAAAGAAGTAGGACAATTGGTTGGCTTGGAGAGAAGTATGTTGGTGGCTAGAGTATGTGGTCCATGATGTTGTATCTTGCTGCCCAGGTCAGGGGAGTCCAGGGGCCCAGTCTAGAGTCTCCAGTAGCTTTGACTAATGCATCATTTGGGTTCTTTGGTTACTGACTCAAGTTAGGGTAAGTCAGCATGGAATTTATAAAAGGATATTAGGGAGATCAGAGAATTGTTGGGATGGCAGAAGAATTAAACACAAAAATGGTGCCTTGGGGAATGGTGCCCATCAGAACTGCTTAATTACCTTGACAGAGTGATCCCTGCCAAGGGACCAACAAACAAGCTCTGACAGATTTCTCTGCCCTTCAATTCAGTTCAGTTCAGTCGCCCAGCTGTGTCCGACTCTCTGTGACCCCATGGACTGCAGCATGCCAGGCTTCCCTGTCCATCACCAACTCCTGGAACTTACTCAAACCCAAGTCCATTGAGTCGGTGATGCCATCCAACCATCTCATCCTCTGTTGTCTCTGCCATTGATACCCTCCAATCAAGATGCAAGATCCCAGACTGATAACATCAAGTGTTGGAGAAGATATGGAGCAGCTAGAACTATCCTAAAATGCTGATGGGAATGTGAACGAGTACCAAAACCTTGGAAAGTTGTTTGGCACTATCTACTAAATATAAAACTTACTTACCATGATCCAGCCATTCCCTGTTTTCACATACAAGAACACTTGGTGACACTTGAAGGAATTAAAGTATATCAAGTCACTGCACTATTTCCTTGCTTTTCCTTTAGCATCACCTTCTTTCAGTGTTATTTCAGATCATCAGAAGTCTTGCCAATGAACACACATAATTTTTGTTTGTTGTGAACCATCTCTTCTTTTGTAGCCAGTGGTACTCTGAGCTATCCTAGCATATAGCACAGTCATGCAACTCCACATCCTGACTGCCTTCACTGGAACAATGGGTGTAAATAAACAGAAAATAAGTAGAAAATAATTATTGTAAATGTTTCACATGGATATAAACTTGGCAGCATCACCTGAAGGTTTCTCTGTACACCACTGTGCCTCTGGAATGGGTTGGAGAGCACAGAGCTAGTCTTCATATCTAGCAGGGGCTAATGCCAGGTAATAAAATGGCATTTGTTGTCTTGAATGGACTCCCCTTTGATTTGCTTGGGGAAGGCTCTGCCTGACTTCTCCTGTTGGTCTGATTCTAGGCTGAATCACTCAACCACCGCCCCAGTGATGACTCTGCTCAATGCAAAAATAATCTTCAATTAGATACTTTGCTCAGTTGAAAAATTACATTCATTTGGCCTCTTCTGACTTCTTGGCCAATGTTTTTCAGCCAAAAAACTAAAATCTGGAACTGTTGCCTGTGCATGCCCTTCGAAGGACTTCTCCCATTATGGTCATTTTTTAGTGTCTGTACAGAGCAGTGTGCCCATCAATATGGTTTAGACCAATATACAGTTGATTTTTGTTATTCAACTTGGTATTATGGTATAATGGTATAATATTCTTGGTATTATGTCCTCTGAAGTCATCAGGAACACTGCATTAGTGAACACTGAAATGTTGCTCCTAGGGGAAATAGAACCGTGACTATGAAAGCAATGCAAGTATTTGATTGGGGGGTTACAAATACATTTTAGTGAGTGTGTACCAATTGCAAATATAGACTCGATGAATAATGTGGGCTGGCTATGTATGGTTCATATTCTTCATGAGAACTTAAATCCTCTAACCCATCTTTCCATCCTTGCCCTTTCTCCCCAGTCTATGCTTAGCCTCTGGACTCCAAGCTTTTCAACAGTCATTTATCTTTATGCCATCAGGATGGCAGCCTGCAGTATCCTGGAAGGCACACACTGCCTAGTGTGAGCATATATATACCTGATGGAAGGTTATAAGAAATACTCTCAAGATTCCTCCCACCCCTACCTCCTTCAGAGCCCTTTTCCTCCTGTTTACTCTCCTTTCTCCCCCTTCTGCACTTCTTCCTGAGGCCCACTCCCCCACACTCCCATCTAGCTCTGCTTTCAGACCACATTTCCTCTCCCCTCACCTGTGACCCTTCTCCCCAGAAGGCCCAGAAGGCCTCTCAAATACTTTCCTTTGGAAAAACTGATCCCTTGCAGTTTTGGTGACTGCAACTACATTGCTGGCTACTTTGTGATTTCATCCTGACCTGGAAGTTGAGGATGGAGAGTCCTTCAGAGGAACCAGCTTGCAGAGGCCCCCAGGGGCCCTGGTATCCGTTAGAACAGAGCTGGAACCACCACGGTTATCTAGGGGCTGATCAGTTCTACCGTTGCAGGACACATCCATCTACAGCTCAGTGGTTGAAAACAAGCATGTTTCCCTCATACATCAGGGACTCCAGGCTGGGCTCAGCTGGGTGGTTCTGCTCTTCTCTGTTTGGCTTGGTCATCACAGTCCACCAGGGGTCAACTGATCTGGGATGGACCTGTTGGAAGTGGCCCTGCTCCAGTGTGTCTCTTTCCCCTCCTGGAATGGTGGGTAGACTGGAGCATGCCCTTCCTAAGGCAACTACATGAGTGCAAGAGAATAAGTGAGCACTCATAAAGCCTTAAAAGCCTAGGCTCAGAATCAACATACTGCCTGGAGTGTGGGGACCCCCAAAGCTCCCTCTCAGGTGTGCCAGAAGTCACAGGGCTCAGTAACAGACGCACACTAAATCAGCAAAGGAACAAGGCACCAAGGGCCCGGTCTGGGGGCCAGCTGTCCTCTCCCGGGGGGTCTACAGACAGGGCCTATCTCTCCTAGCAGCAACATATGATGACACAAGGGGAATATTGGCAACAAGGGACGCTCCCCTGAGCCTTGGTGGCCAGGGTTCTCATCCGTCATGAAGGCACAGCTGGCTGCTGCTGTGTTTACCGCAGTGTGGACCAGCCCCTCCGAAGGTCCATGTGATGCTCTGTAGTCCCAGGCATCACCATAGATAGCACTGTGTCACTATCTGGCTTGGCTCCAGGTAAACAAGGACACTCTTGTCAGGCAGGATATCCCCGGGCTTAATGCTACCTCCCAGGAAGCAGGAACCAAGCCTTCTTTGGAATATGCAGAGTTTAGAGTTAGTCCTTTAACACAGGCTGTCTCTTCTGTCTCAGTCTAGTGACTGTGTCAGAGTCAGAGGGCAGTGTGGTGTCACAGCTGAAGGCATAGCTGCAGGGATGGGGGGTGAGCTGGGGCCACTCACGCCACCCAAACAAGGGCCTGTTTGGAGTGAAGACGGGGCCACAGTCCACCACGTTCTCATCATCCTAGAACACCACACTCCCTGCATCCCGTGTGCTGTCCTCCACTTTCCCATAGCTCCTCATTTACCAGGAAAGTCCCAACTCAGGCTGTAAAATTGAGGGCCCCCAAAGCCCTCTCTGACGACCCTCAGCAAAGGCAGAGCTTCCTAAACTGACTCAAGCTCCACCCTGCCCAGTGCTCTGAGATGAGATGGCCCCTGTCCCACGCTCCTTTCGATTCTTCATCTGTCCTCTTCTCCTGATTGGTCCCCGACTTAACCAGGACAATGACCTCCCTGCCTCACATGTGCCTTGGAGGCTCCCTGGCCCAACCGTCTGCTCCCATTCCTGACAGCCTGCCCACTGCCCAACGTGGAAAGTGCAGATCAGTTCTTCTGAGGGCTGTTTCCAGTCCCCAGTCCCCATATTCCCACCTGGTTCTTCTCCTCCCAGCTGCTGAAACGATTTCCAGATTTTCAAGGCAGGGAGGAATTGGTGAGAACTCTTCACAATCCACGTCCCTTTGCCCAGGCTTGTAAAACACTTTATGTGCAAATATATTGTCTCCTCCTTGGCACCTGGGGTGTGAAACTGGGCTGGCAGCAAATCTGGTCTGAATCCAGGCTACTCCTGGGCCTCAGAGCAAAACCAGGCCACTCGCAGAGATTATCTGACCCTGAAGATGAAGCTGTCCTCTTCCCAAATGTCACCTCCTCCATGAAGCCTTCCTTAGACCCTTAGGGGATAGTGATTTCTCTCCAGTCTGAAACCTCATGAAGGTCTCCATACAGATTCTTCCTGGTATTACTTCCTTTTCCCTGAGAGCCCCATCTCATCTGTGTTGTAGGTAATCGGAACCATATCTATCTCCTTTACATCTACCCCCTAGAGTCAATGTTTGTTGAATGACTATTTGATGATAGCTGACAGATGGCCCCAGGGGCCCTAGTCTCTAAAAGGCAGATCTAAACTGGAAAAAGAAAGGTCAGCAGAGTTCTTTGTTCACCTCAGCCCTAAAGCAGGTACAACAGGCCACCCCATGGGGAGCCTGGCGCAGGGACCTTCCAATGCCTGGCAGGCGGCCCGTCAAGAAAGAAGAAACCAGGATGCAGGCTCCCTGAGGGTGGGGATGTGTTTTAGTTTATACCTTCAGGGCTCAGCAAAATGCTGCCCACCTAGAAACAGTGAGGTCCAACAAAGCCACAAGGAGCAGGTAATACAAGGCTCAATTTAGAGACAGAACTGAAGCAAGCAGCTTCTTAAAATAAGGCCTTCCAGGGCTGGGGTGGGGGTGGGAGAGTGGGCCCAGAGTCAGCCAGCAGGTTCTTTTTCTCTTCTGCTCCCTCCAGAGTTGAGGTTGTGTCCTTGGAGCAGCAGCGCCCCCACCATCACCGGCTCCCACAGATCCCCAGGTGCCAAGATGCCAGCAGGCAGTGGAGGCGTGGAAGAGGCTCCCTCCACAGCCGAGCTGCTCACCCTTCAATGTGCACGTGCTCAGCGCAGGTTTTGTGAACCTGCAGCTGCTGGGTTTGTAGGTCTGGGTAGCGCCTGAGATTCCACAGTTCTCCCAAGTTCCTGGGTGATGCGGATGCTGCTGGCTGAGGAAGGTATTTGAGTGGTGATGGGCCAGGCTAGCAATGGGTCTCAGCACTGGCAGCCTATGGTCACCTGGCAGAATTTTAAGCTGCTGCTGCTACTGCTGCTAAGTCACTTCAGTCTTGTCCGACTCTGTGAGACCCCGTAGACAGCAGCCCACCAGCCTCCCCTGTCCCTAGGATTCTCCAGGCAAGAACACTGGAGTGGGTTGCCATTTCCTTCTCCTATGAATTTTAAGCTACTGAGGCCTATTGCCAATAACTGGATGGTTATTGTGAGGTTAGTGGGTCTCCAAGTTCAGGCCCTGGGCTGGCAGCACCAGCATCAGCTGGAAACTTGTGAGAAATGTAAAAGCTCAGGGGCCCTCACAGACCCCCAAACTGCAAGGGCAAGTGCAGGAATCTAGGTTTTAACAAGCCCTTCAGGTGCACACTGAAGCCTGTGAATCTCTGCATTTTCTGCCTCCCAGTGTGATATAACAGGACGTGCAGAATATCACACAGAATCACCATGTGGGCTTCTTACCAGAAGTACTTGACCTGAGTCTCTTCTCAAGGAAACAGTGGTTATCCTATCCTGGTAATGCTGTGTGGTTGTGGAGAATGTCCCTTTTCTTTTTTTTTTTTTCCATTTATTTTTATTAGTTGGAGGCTAATTACTTTACAATATTGTAGTGGTTTTTGCCATACATTGACATGAATCAGCTATGGATTTACATGTAATCCCCATCCCGATCCCCCCTCCCGCCTCACTCCCCATCCCATCCCTTGGGTCTTCCCAGTGCACCAGCCCCGAGCACTCGTCTCATGCATCCAACCTGGGCTGGTGATCTGTTTCACCTTTGATAGTATAGTTGTTTCAATGCTATTTTCTCAGAACATCCCACCCTCACCTTCTCCCACAGAGTCCAAAATTCTGTTCTGTACATCTGTGTCTCTTTTTCTGTTTTGCATATAGGGTTATCATTACCATCTTTTTAAATTCCATATATATGCGTTAGTATACTGTATTGGTCTTTATCTTTCTGGCTTACTTCACTCTGTATAATGGGCTCCAGTTTCATTCATCTCATTAGAACTGATTCAAATGAATTCTTTTTAATGGCTGAGTAATATTCCATGGTGTATATGTACCACAGCTTCCTTATCCATTCGTCTGCTGATGGGCATCTAGGTTGCTTCCATGTCCTGGCTATTATAAACAGTGCTGCAATGAACATTGGGGTGCACATGTCTCTTTCAGATCTGGTTTCCTCAGTGTGTATGCCCAGAAGTGGGATTGCTGGGTCATATGGCAGCTCTATTTCCAGTTTTTTAAGGAATCTCCACACTGTCCTCCATAGCGGCTGTACTAGTTTGCATTCCCACCAACAGTGTAAGAGGGTTCCCTTTTCTCCACACTCTCTCCAGCATTTATTGCTTGTAGACTTTTGGATAGCAGCCATCCTGACTGGCGTGTAATGGTTGTGTAGTGGTTGTGGAGAACGTCCCTTTTCTTAAGGGAGACATGCTGAAATATTTAGGGGTGAAGTGTCAATGTGTGCAGACTGCTTTGGCATGGTTTGGCCAAAAGAGAATGCGTGTGTAATAAGAGAGACAGTATGGGTGTGGCAAGATGTTAATAGCTGGTAAATTTAGATAAGAGGTTTAAAGGAGTCCCATGAACCCTTCTTTCAAATTTTCTGTATTTGGGGAATTTTAAAAAATAAACAAAGAAATAGTAACCATGCAGGGTCTGGCCTCTGGTGTTCTCTGATGCAGTTGTTTGAAGGTAAAAGCTGAATCCATTGTAAAATCTCCTTCTGGTAATGCAAACACAGAGCCAGTATTGAGGACCTCAGTTGCAGGGCAGCTTTTCTTAAACTGTGATCAAAACAACCACCTGCACCAGAACTGTCTGGGCTGCTGCTTTAAAATGCAAGTCCTGAGCCTCATTTGTGCCCTGGAATGAGGATCTCTCAGGCCAGCACCATGGAGAATTCTGATGCTAATATTTGAGAATCATTGTTTAAAACCCTTTGTCAGAGCATTAGGTCACCAATCCAGGCTACAACAGGGCCCAGGACATAAAATGAACTAGTACATGTATGCCCATGGCTAATTCATGTCAATGTATGGCAAAAACCACTACAATATTATAAAGTAATTAGTCTCCAATTAAAATATATAAATAAATTAAAAATAAAATGAACTAGTAAAGTAGGCTGGGTACAAGGCAGTAGGGAGCAGTGAGAAATAAAGGAGACAAGAGAACAGATGCTCCCTTTAAAACCCCACCTTCCAGCTGACTGTGGCAAGAATGTGTTGCCAATGTTGTCCAGCATTGTCAAATCTTTTTTTTTTTTTTTGGAAGATACACAAGAAATTCAGAATTTTTAATCCCCCAGTTTAAAAGTGTTGATGACTTTCTCAATCAAAATCCAAACACTGTAGGGTCTGCAGTGATGTCCCTTCTTTCATGACTTATATTTGTAACACATGTGCTGTCAATGTGTGTGTGTGTGTGTGTGTATTCAAACAAAGCTAAACAAAACATCTCTGGGGGTAATGTGCAGCCTCCTTACCACTCATCTGTAACTTCTGACTTGGACTTAGCTAAGCAATCGGGATGCTATGAGGGTTATGGTTCAAGTGTTCTATAGCTTATTAGAGAAAATCCCACAGCCGGCATTCTAATCGTGTTGTCACATCCTGGGACAATAGTTTCCCCTGCAGGAATCTTCCCAAACATCCCCTGCGGATTTCCTCTGTTGTTCTTTAAGCCTGATGGCGCTGAGGGGGCGGGAGAACCTGAGTGAGTGGTGCTTCCATTCCAAAGGGGTTTCCCACTTACTCTGGATACTTTCTATGATCCAATGGATGTTGGCAGTTTGATCACTGGTTCCTCTTGCCTTTTCTAAATCCAGCTTGTATAAATCTGCAAATTCTCGGTTCATATACTATTGAATCTTAGCTTGGAGGATTTTGAGCATGACCTTGCTAGCATGTGAAATGAGTGCGATTGTGCAATTTGAACATTCTTTGGCATTGCCCTTCTTTGGGATTGAAATGAAAACACTTTTCCAGTGAGAGTTGGACCATAAAGTAAGCTGAGCACTGAAGAACTGATGCTTTTGAACTATGGTGTTGGAGAAGACTCTTGAGAAACCCATGGAAGGCAAGGAGATCAAACCAGTCCATCCTAAAGGAAATCAACCCTGAATATTCGTTGGAAGGACTGATGCTGAAGCTGAAACTCCAATACTTTGGCCACCTGATGCGAAGAGCCGACTCACTGGAAAAGACCCTGATGCTGGGAAAGATTGAGGGCAGGAGGAGAAGGGGATGACAGAGGATGTGGTTGGATGGCATCACCAACTCGATGGACATGAGTTTGAGCAAGCTCCAGGAGATGGTGGAAGACAGTGAAGCCTGGTGTGCTGCAGTCCATGGGGTCGAAAAGAGTCGGACAGGACTGAGCGACTGAACAACTACAGCAACTGGGCACTTTCTGCGGCTCCAGCCCAGCAACCATGCCACCTGCCCGCACGTCCTGGGCTGCGAGGTCTCTGTCCCAGCAACTCTGCTGCCCTGTTGTGTGAACCTGGGCAAGTCACATCCCCTCTCCGCACCACCAGCTCCTTTCCGTGGCAGGAGACTATAGCCATTGGTTTTTTTTAGCACAGAACTCTTTTTTTTTTTTTTAATCGAATGAAAATTTATAGCAAAACCCAAATATAAAGCAAAATGACACAAGGTTAATTTTTCTAAGATTGACTTGGACACATGAATACTTGCCAAACCTCTCATACTGCCATAAAATCCCAGGAAAAGAGTTTGAAAACTACAGAGCTTAGTTATTTTCAATAAAGTTTTCCAATTTGGAGATTTGCTTATTTTTCCAATTTGGAAATGCCATTTTTATGGGATTTATGGGATTTCAGATATTTATGGGCAATTTGCTCTAGGTGTCCCACTTGTTAATATTTTACTTACAACTGTAGGGAAGGCCACTTCTTCAAAGCAATTTTTGAAGCCTCCTGATTATACAGAATTGTGCTAGAAGCTATAAAGGAAAACAGTCATGGCCCCCAGTTACCTGGCATTAGAATTAAAAATACTGAGAGGTCAAAGAGAAAATGGGCTTTGGACAAATTCTCATCCTGTGCTTTTTGACCTTTTCTAACCTATGGCTTCCTTATGATAAGCATAAAGATCTCATGGACTGAGAGTTCTTGATGTCATCCCAAAACTGCTTTGAGAAAAATTTTGTTCAACTTTTCTTTGTGTAATTTATCTAACAATAAATTACAATTTATTGTAATAAATTAAAATAATTAAAAGACAATAGGTATTATATTTTCATGTTCCACATGAAATTATATAACAGAGCATTAGTTACTTGCTTTTTCCAAAACACACATGTATGCCACCACCAAAGAATGGAACCCTCTCCCTCCTTCCAGTCATTGAGTATAACTGACCAAATCCATTCATCCTCGTTTGTACTTAAGCCTTGCTGTCTTCAGTTATGAAGTGTGAGGCCTTAATACTGGAAGTGAGGTGGGTGATACAGGTGAAACCAGAGTAGCCTTGGGTTGATTATTGTTGAAACTGGGCAAATGGTCTATGGAGATTCTTTGGTGTTCTCTCCACTTCTATATGTTTCAAAAATTCCCATAATGAAAGGGTTGAAATGAAGATGCTGTCATCTGCCTGCATGTTGGAGTGGAGTGTTTCGCCCCGCTGCAAACCTGGAAGTGTGTTGAATGGCATCTTCAGTTGCTATAGCCACTCCTGACCATGTTTCTCCTGCCTCCACTCCCCGACTCTATCCATTTTGTCATACCAGAGTATCCTACTGCGCCCCTCTGAGGACACCCAGGGAAGTGCAGCAGTCCAAATCCCAAGTCAGCGGAAGCCCCTCATTCTGGGTCCCTTCACTGGCTTCTTTTCAGTAACCAGTGGAGCTGGTCCCGGCCACTGCAAGTCCTCTCTAGCCTGGGGTACAGAGGGTTAACACTCTGCCTCTGGAATGACTGGGTTTCCCTTTGGTCAGAGCTGCCTTTTAGGCTCATGCCTTGGTGATGACTCAGTACAGACCAGCATGACCGTGAGTCTGTGGCTCCCGAGTCCGGCGTAACTGACCTGTATTACCAGAAACTAAGACTGTTTACACTTGACTTCTTCATCCAGGTTGAAACAACACACCTGTGTCCTGAGTGGTGGGAAAGGCTTCCGTAACACTGGGTGCCTCATGGACGGCAGCCTCCAGGGATAAAACAAATCAGAAGCTGCTGCTAACTAAAGAATCTGTGGCATTCAAACGCAGGGAAGGGGTTGTGGGGGTGCGGAGTGGGCGGGCAGGGCACCAAAAGGACTGACATGCGAAAAATCCATCTGTGACAAAATGGCTTCCAAATAATTAAACAGAGAAAAACCTCTTTTAGGGAAGATAATCCTATTGGATCAACTTGCAAGATTTTTCCAGCCACCTTCTGCCTCTTGGAGCTTCAATTAAAAGCTATTTAGCAGATGGCAGTTTCTGAGTCACAAACTTAGACTCTGGCAACCATGTGAGCTGTTGGTTTCCCAGGGGGTCCCGGCCGCATATGGCCCTGGAAGAGGTGTGACCGTACGTTCCTGGCGGGCAAGAGAGAGTCCTTGCACATCCTAGCATTCAGATGGCAGGCATGTCAGTGAGCCCATCAAGGGCGATGAGCAGGAGGGACTTTACTGCTAATTCTGGAATTTGGGGGCTCTGGCCCCCAAACATAACATAGCAAGGCTGGCAAGGAGCCTAAAAACACATCGTGTGTGTGTGTATGTGTGTGCTCAGTCGTCCACGCGTGTCCGACTCTTTGTACCCCCAGGACAGTAGCTGGCCTGACTTCTCTGTCTGTGGAATTTTCCAGGGAAGAATACTGGAGTGGGTTGCTATTTCCTGCTCTAGGGGATTTTCCCGCATCTCTTGTATCTCCTGAGCTGGTAGGCAGATTCTCTACCGCTGCACCACCTGGGAAGCCCACCCTGGAGATATCATCTGGCACAACCCCTTCTTTTTATAGAACAGGGAAACTGAGACTCAGAGAGCCGATGTGGTCTATCCAAAGTCACCTCGCAAGGGAAAACCAGAGTCAGGAATTAGTCTCAGTCTTGCTTACTTTAGAAATGACTTCTCTGTTTATTTTAGGGACTTGATTCATTGCCTGGTTCTCTCCCAAGTTCTCTCCTTACACTCAGGGGGTGCCTCAGGGACATTTCCCCCATGATCTGACAAACTGGTCAGTAGAGAGGCTGGAAAAGGTCACTGTGTCCTCCCTCCGGTTCACTGCAGGAATCAGAGCTTTACTGCCCTCCTCCTCAAAGCGTCCTACTAAAGCTGAAGTCCCAGCTTCCCTTGGGTGCTGTCAAAGAGAAGCAAAGCCGAACATTGTTCAGAGGCAGCAAGACAGATTTCATTCAGTTCTACTGCAGTCGGGGAGAGAGCTCAGCTCAACTCCACTGAAACAGAGGACAGGAGGCCTTACACCCTGGGGCATGCTAAAGGAACGTAACAAAGGATGTGATGGAGGCTGGGTGATGGGTCAAGGCCACACGTATTTTGTTTTTTGTTTTTTGTTTTTTTAATAATTTTATTTGTTTGCTTTTGGCTGTGCCGCATCTCTGTTGCTGTGTGGGCTTTTCTCTAGTTGCAGCAGGCAGGGGCTGCTCTTCATTGCGGTGTGCGGGCTTCCCATTTGTGGCAGTTCTCTTGTTGCAGAGCAGGGCTCTAGGGCACTCGGGATTCAGTAGCTGGGGCTCCCGGGCTCCAGAGCACAGGCTCGGCTGTTGTCGCACACAGGCTTGGTTGTTCTGTGGTTTGTGTGGTCTTCCTGGACCAGGGATCAAATCCGTGTCTCCTGCATTGACACGTGGATCCTCCACCACTGAGGCACCAGGGAAGTCCCCACCTGTGTTCTCTACTGAAAGTGGGCTCCCACCTCCACCCACGTTCCCCCTCCTCCCTTTGGAGGCTGGGAGATACGGCCCTGCCCTTCTTGATGATTACCTTTTAAGTGATGGCTCCTAGGTCCTCAAAAAAGGTAGTACTGGCTTGTGGAAGATACATCACAACAGCACAGAGAAAGGATTTTCAACTGCAAGTTCTTCAAAGTAAATGCTCATAAGAAAAGGGAAGTCAGGGGCATATAATCAGGTTTTGGGAACAAACAGTAAATCCTTTTGGCAGTGTTGAGATTTCTATGAAATTAAAACAGGCTGGCTCCTTGGAAGGAAAGCTATGACAAACCTGATAGTGTATTAAAAAGCAGAGACATCACTTTTCCAACAAAGGTCTGGATAGTCAAATTTATCGTTTTTCCAATAGTCACGTATGGATGTGAGAGTTGGACCATAAAGAAGGCTGAGTTGGACCATAAAGAAGAATTGATGCTTTCAAATTGTGGTGCTGGCGAACACTCTTGAGAGTCCCAAGGACAGCAAGGAGGTCAAACAAATTAATCCTAAAGGAAGTCAACCCAGGATATTCATTGAAAGGACTGATGTTGAAGCTGAAGCTCCAATACTTTGGCCACCAGTTGCAAAGAGCCAACTCATTGGAAAAGATCTTGATGCTGGGAAAGACTGAGGGCAGGAGAAGAGGGTGATAGAGGATAAGATGCTTGGATGGCATCACTATCTATCTTGTCATCTGTTCTTGACTCAGTGATCATGAATCTGAGTAAATTGCGGGAGATGGCGAAGGACAGAGGAGCCTGGTGTGCTACAGTCCATGGGGTCACAAAGAGTCCAACGAAACTTAGCAACTGAGCAGCAACAATTTAAGGGGACTAGGACCATTGTCCTGGGGATGCAGACCTGAGGTGTATGTGTTGTTCAAGTGTCTTAGTATAGAGGATGGACAAAATCATTTGTGCCAAGAGCCTGCAGTTCTCATGGGCCAAAGATGAGGCCCAGCCAACAGTCAGAGGAGCCTGATTCAAGTTTGGTCAAAGAATAGTCTCTGTTAGCGCTGATGAGACTTCTGCTGCCCTAGCAGTCAGGAAGTTGATTCAAATGTTTTCCCATGCTCAGTTCAGTTCAGTTCAGTCACTCAGTCGTGTCCAATTCTTTGCGACCCCATGAACTGCAGCACACCAGGCCTCCCTGTCCATCACCAACTCCCGGAGTTTACTCAAACTCATGTCCATTGACCAGATGGACCTTTGTTGGCAAAGTAATGTCTCTGCTTTTTAATATGCTCTCTAAGTTGGTCATAACTTTCCTTCCAAGGAGTAAGTGTCTTTTAATTTCATGGCTGCAGTCACCCTCAAATTTCCCATGTAACCTACTACAATTTAAGCTTATTTCTACCTGTTCTGTACTGTGGCTGGAAGTTAGTTCATGTTCTACTTGGATTGCCTCTTATATTTATAGTCAAACTTTCCCAGACTGGATTTTAAGTTGTTTGAAGATAAGATCCATGTATCACATTAAAAAAAAAAACAACCTTCCATTGTACCTTGTAAGTAGCTGATTTGATAATTATTTTCTGATCAAAATCCCAGGTCACATTCCACTTTCAATGGTACTCACCAACATTCTACATCCTATTTCTGGAACCAGCTCTGTGGTTTTTCTCACTTTCTTCCAACATGGGAGGCCAAAATCAGGCTCAGCAATTCATGTCTGTACATCTCGAGAGCACATTCTCTTTTCAGAAGGCCCTCGAGAACTCAGTTCATCCGGTTTTCTCTGAGCACCTGCTATAGGCCAGACGGATGCTGCTCTGGGTGCCGAGGAGAGATCAGCAGGGCGTTGTACTCTCACATGCTGCCAAGTGGACCAGCAGGAGACTGAGCGGTAAGTCAGTGATCTCAGGACTCAGTGAGGCGCTCAGAGGTAGAGGTGTGTGTGTGCAAGTTCCTCAGTCGTGTCCGGCTCTTTATGATCCCAAGGACTGTTGCCTGCCAGGCTCCTCTGTTCATGGAATTCTCCAGGCAAGAATACTGGAGTGGGCTGCCATTCCAGGGGTCCCTAAATGCGAATGGATGGAAAAATGGTCAGGAAAGGTCTCTCCAGAAGAGACAGTGTTTGCCTGGGCTGGCTTCCCTCAAAGCAGAGTTTGGCGGGGGCGGGAAACCATGTACAAGTGACTTATTGAGAGACATCTGAAGAAGCCTGTCAAGAAATGAGGGGAGTGAGATAGAACAAGAGACCAAGTTAGGTCTCTGCTGGAGTCTAGCTCTCATCCCAGGGGACTTTCCATGGGGAGTGGGAATTATACCAGAGCTGTCTCTCTTTGAGCCAAAGAGGACAGACTTCTGGACTCTTACCAGCCAGTCACTGGCTAGAAGCTGCATCCCAGGGGTAGAGTGCCTAGCCTCCCATATATTTCTAGGGGAGAAGCCCCTGTTGGCAGAGAGTGAATCTTGGGGAAGGATCTGGCTTTGAGCTGTTAGAAGCTAACACTCGTAGCACTTGGGGGACAGGTGTCCTGCTCAGCTAACAGGGATCAGGGTGAGTGCCCCCAACCTCTAGCACAATGCCTGAGCTGACTCTAGAGAGGGTATAGTCAAGAGTAGTATGGGAGGGGGATACTAGGGTATTTCAGGGCAGAGTTACAAGGGGAAGAGAGAACACGATATGTTTGCCAAGGACAGAGGTTTGGTGCATCTTGGCTCTGGGTGCTGTAATAAAATATGAAGTGGGTGGCTTATAAGTAACAGACGTTTATTTCTGACAGTCCTGGAGTCGAGAAGCCCGAGATCAGGGGGCCGACATGGTCAGGTGCTGGTGAGAGCCATCTTCTGTGTCGCGGATTGCTGTCTCCTCGGAGTGTCCTCATGTGGCAGAAAGGGGCCACGGGGGCAATCTGGGGTCCCTTATATAAGGACACGAACCTGAATGGCCTTTCAAAGGCCCATCCTCCCTGCCCCATCACCCAGGGGGATGAATTTCAACTGGTAAATTGGGAAGAAGGGGACATATACATCAGTCCACTGCCCTGCAGATGGGATAGACAGAATCCTGGGCTTAAAAAGAAAGGAGTGAGGGTGTCTCTTCGGCATCTTTGTCTAGTGATGAATCCTCTGGTAATCCCTGCCATCCTGGCTTTCTCGGCGCCGATTTCGAGACCCTCAGGAGGAGGACTCTAGCGGCTACTGATTCCTCCCTGGTGGAGCAGTCCTGTGCGCCGGGATGTGTCGGAGGCCCCGGCTCGGCGCCCCTCTGCTGCTGGGCCTCTACAGGCCGCAGAGGGGCTCAATGGGCGAGAATGGGGGTGACGAGGTTAGAAGCCGGCTGTGGTCGGTGCCGACTCCTGAGGGCCAGTGTCTCGCGCTGACCCTTAAAAATGGTGCGCTATTCACTCGACCCAGAAAACCCCACAAAATCATGCAAATCAAGAGGTTCAAATCTTCGTGTTCACTTTAAGAACACTCGTGAGACTGCCCAGGCCATAAAGGGTATGCATATCCAAAAAGCCACCAAGTATCTGAAGGATGTCACTTTAAAGAAGCAATGTGTGCCATTCCGTCGTTACAATGGTGGAGTTGGTAGGTGTGCACAGGCCAAACCGTGGGGCTGGACGCAGGGTCGGTGGCCCAAAAAGAGTGCTGAATTTTTACTACACATGCTCAAAAATGCAGAGAGTAATGCTGAACTTAAGGGCTTAGATGTAGATTCTCTGGTCATTGAGCACATCCAAATGAACTAAGCCCCCAAGATGCGGCGCAGGACTTACAGAGCTCACGGTCGGATCAACCCCTACATGAGCTCTCCCTGCCACACTGAGATGATCCTTACTGAAAAAGAACAGATTGTCCTAAACCAGAAGAGGAGGTTGCACAGAAGAAAAAGATATCCCAGAAGAAACTGAAGAAACAAAAACTTATGGCCCGGGAATAAATGCTGCAGGAAATAAATGCAAATAAAAGTAAAAAAAAAAAAAAAAAGAAAGGAGTGAGACTGCCCTGGTGGTCCAGTGGCTAAGATTCCAAGCTCCCGATGCAGGGGGCCCTGGTATGCTGCAACTAAAGATCTCACATGCCGCAACTGAGTCCTGGAGCAGCCTAACACATGAAATATTTGTAAAAAATGGAAAGGAGGTGTGTGGCAGCAGTTAATTGCAGTGAGGGTAGGAGTCTTCCCTAGTTTGGTGATTCGTGTTCACCCTTCTCCCTCCTCAAAGGAGAATGGGGGTGCCATCACTGGAGCAAATGAACCAGAGGGTGGAAGAGGGCTCTGGCCAGGACACACGGAAGGATGACTAGTTGGAGCTATGCTTCATGTGAGTCATTCCAACTCACAAGATTGTATGAGCTTCTCCCCTAGTAGTAGGAGATGTTTATAAAACCTCCTCAGGCCCTGTTCTTTGAAGAGGCATTTGATTTATTCACCTGCAGTGCAACACCCGAGAAGCCCCAGTAGCGTCATTCGTTACTGTGCAATTGTTTACCCAGCCTGTCGCTCTCACTGGAGGCTGTGAGCTGGTCCTGGCCCCAAACCCATCTCCCTGAAGCCAGATTCTGCCTGGTGACCACAAATTGATAAATTGGTGTTTCGTTCTGTTTTTCTCCTTTCCTGAGAAGTTATTTCCTTTTGAGAAGATGAGCACTATTGTAACTTTCCCCTCGCTGGGACCTCAGTCTGCCACATGGTCCCAAAAATAATAGCTGAGTGTTTTGCAATAACACTTGTCAACAACTCCATACCTCTCCCATTGTACTGGCTTGAATATATTCATCTTCAAGCAACTCTTCCTCTGTGGAATTTAACTGGACAAACACCTTCCCACTTACTGGAGATGATGCTTGTTTTTGGTCTGTGATTGCAGTTAAATCTTTGGTAAATGCACTAATGAAGTTGTATGAACCAAGAATCTACTCTGAACCTCTTAAGAGTGTCAAAAGATTATCAAAGGCTTTTGCTGAGATGATCTGTGTGACTGTGTACACACAAATGTGATTGGATGGTGGACATATGCAAAATTACAAAGCAACATCCAAGCTCCACAGATGTCCTGTATAAGCTACATGTCCTCCCCCACTTCACTGATTACCAAAATAACTGTGTATCCTCAGGAACTGTTCTGATTTTCATTTTCACCTTGGTGGCATTCCTTATGCATTTTTCAGGCTGTGGTACTCATTCATTCACTCCGTAAATACATCTCAGAGCATCTGCTGTGTTGCAGCCACAATCAGGTGCTGGAACAGCAACAATGAACAAAGTATTTAGGGTCCTGGCTCTCGTGGAATTTCACAGTTTTGGTAGAGAAGCAGATATTCAGTAAATCATTTTAAAATGTTTAATCACAGGAAAAAGAAAAAATGTAGAATCGCAATTGGGACAGTTTTAAGAAATAAAAATACAGTGGTGTTCTGATTACCTGTAGCTGCACAACAACCATTCCAATGCTCAGTCTTAAGGACAATAGACTATGATGTTGACGATCACTGGACAGGAATCGATCATCCCGCAGCTCTGGCTGGCATTGGCTGGGGTGGCATAAAAGCTGGATGCTGGAATCATTTGCAGGAAAACCCCCTGCCCTGTCTCTGGGACCTCAGCTGTATGTGTCAGATGGAACACACCACCTTGCCTCTCCGCGCAGTTTGGGCTTCCCCGCGGTATGGCTGGGCCCAGGGTGTGTGTCCTGAGAGAGGGAGGGCGAGATGCTGAGCCATCTGTGCAGTCACAACTTCCTGCCCAGCTTCAAGGGGAGGGGAAACAGTCCCCTATCTCTTGATAAGGTTTCAGAACCGCAGGTAGGATCAGAAATGCGGCTAGGGCAAGTTTTGGAACGTGTAATATCTCATAAGCGGCTATGAGAGAGTGAAGACTTCATTAGAAGGATCCAGGATTTTTTAGGGTGGGATCCGGAGGAGGTGGGAAGAAATGGAGAGCATTCCAGACAGTGGGTACTGGCTCAGGAGAAGGGTGCCTCGAGGGGGAACAGAATGAAAGGGCGGCTGCGGCAGAGTGAGCCTGCATCATGGAAAAGCGCCAGCAACGTGAACGTCATCCGTGGGCACCTCAAAGCGCTTCACCAGCCTGTACCTAGCATCCGGCTTGTCTGTCGCTGCACAAACCACCTCAAACTCCTTAGCCTAAGAGAGGACCGTCACGTGTCATTTTTTTCTCCCGCCGTTCTGGATTTGCCTGGGCTAAGTCTCACAGCTCTCCCTAAGGGCCTCTCATGTGACTGCAATCAGATGATGGCCAAGGCTGGTCGTCACAAAGCCTTCCTCACTCGTATGCCTTGATCGGCCTTGATCTGGAAGACCCTGAACAGTAGGGGCTCCCCAGGGATCTGGGGCTCTGATCTCTGGTCTCTGCATGTGGTGCCTCCAGCACGCAGCTCCTGGGCAGCCAGACTTCTTCCAGGGGTCCCTGCAGTCAGACACTGCTCATCCAGGCAGTCACAAAAGCCCACCCGTTTCCAAGGAGAAACACATGCTTCTTCATGGTAAGCATGTCAAAGAATGGGCAGATGTGGTTTCAAACCACTACGTTTGGGGAGCTGGGGGGGTAGGTGGGGCAACCCTATAACCCACTGTCCAGAAAAAGGCATCCTTGAAAGTAGGTGCTTTTCCAGCTTGAATCAGGACTGTCCTGGCTGGACCAGGACGTGGGGTCCTTCCTGCTCCAATGTCCATAGCCCTCTTCAGCTCCTTTGCCCTCTGACCGTTCACTGTGTCATTTCCAAACACATGCTTGTTGAAATTTGGGCTTTAAAACGTATTTTCTGTTTCTTGATCATTTCTCACCTCTAGATCATAAAGAGTATCTTAAGGTTGCTTTTTCCTGATGAGCCTGAAATTTGATTGTTATGTATTTTGTCCCACAATATCTTTCATGCAAACTGAGGCAGCTTCTGGCCTGTGGAAATAACCATTCAGGATGCCTCTCTGTCATGAGAGAAACCCAAGCAATGGAAGATTTTGTTTCAAGAAATGCTTTTTAAAAAACCTCATTTTTTGGCTAAGTGGTTTAAAAAAAAAAACCACAGAGATGACTCATCAGTTGAAATCAAATCCTTCATCCCAAAAAAGTGTTTTTATAAGAAGTGGGTGTTTTTTTCTGTCCCTGAAGGCAGACGGCATAATATTTGGTGCCTTTCTCTTCTGAGTAATATATTCCATCTCAGTGGAAAGTGACAGCTTCAGACTGGAGCCAATAACATTTTATTTTCAGAGCTGGGCGTGATATCCCCTTATGCGCCTTCGGCCCTGAGAAGAGTTCAGCCTGGACCATTCCACACAGGCCCCTTTGCCTCCCTCCCCTCCAGCCAACTGTTAACCTGTCTTTCTGAGGACCCTGGATGCCTAGGCAGGGCGTATGGAAACAGCACCAGAGGTAAACAGCCCCTGACTATCAACAAGCACGACGTTTACTGTCCTTCAAGAGTCCACCCACTGTCCATCTTCCTCTCCTAACCTCAGTTCCCCACTCAGGAGCCTTTATTCCTTTTGCAGATCTCCACCAGAAGGTCTTTTCTTTCCCAAGACTGTACAGCGCTCTGTCATTTACTGAAAGGAGATGGGATTCATTTCTGACCGATGAAAACAAACGTCCCATTCCACTCTATCTTCTTGGAGGCTTCCACAATATCTCCTTGCTAGAAGACAAAAATGCAAAATGTGTATCCATTTCTTTTCCAGATTGAAGTCCACAGGGAACTCGTATAAGCCCTGAGCTATTGCTGCAGCATCATAAATTAAAGGGTATTTAAAGGAGATATTACATGAGAGGAAGACTAGGAGAGCAGAGGGGGAAAAGTGAAGAGAGCCACTCGGGGTGGAAGAGCAGCACCTACAGCTGCTCGGAACACAAGCAGGGCATGACTTAGGGTGGCCAGCGGTCCCAAGTAGCCTGGGCCATGGAAATTTTCAGTTTCCCAGTCCACGAGAGTGCAGGAATACCAGGCGAGTTCATCACCCAACTGGAGCCCTCTTCCTTTGTTCTCTTTATTTTTTTTATTTTATTGAGGTATAGTTCACTTACAGTGTTGTATTCATTTCTGCTGTACAGAAAAATGACTGCATTTTATATATATTCTCTTCCATTATGATTTATCACAGGACACTGAGTATAACTCCCTGTGCTATACAGTAGGACCTGTGGTTTCTCCATCCTATTCTTAATAGTTTGCACCTGCTAATCCCAAACTCCCAGTCCATCCCTCCCCTCCCCTCCCCCACACCCCTCCCCCTTTGCTGGAGTCCACTTCCTTAATCAGAATCTCCACTGGGATAAGCTAGGTTCTGCTCTGGAACAGGAGGTGGAAGCAATGCCACGGTCAGGCTGGGGCCTGGAGGGGAAAGGACAAAGCCAGAAGGGCCGCCGGTCACTTAGGCTTCTCGGTTCAGGGGACTAAGGGACGTTTGGAGTGAGAAAGTGGCCATGGTGGTGGTGAACATCGTCACAGAGACATGGAGGTCTCACTGTCTATCTGCGGGCTCAAAGGGACCGAGGCAGGACTCCACTCCATAAGGAAGGGATCTCTTAAACTATAAGAGGAACAGGTCCAGCTGAGCTTTTAAGGTCCCCTCCAGGCAGCCTTGCAGCAGAAGCCCTGGGGTTAGGGGTGGTCTGGCTTCTAGCCAAATCCTAGAGTTCTCCTCTACTCCTCTTCCA
Source organism: Dama dama (assembly GCF_033118175.1). NCBI lineage: Eukaryota > Metazoa > Chordata > Mammalia > Artiodactyla > Cervidae > Dama > Dama dama. The sequence continues at coordinate 65,451,130 of NC_083699.1, read as the reverse complement.
GGCTTTGGGCCCTCCTCTCCACCCATCCCTGGTGGGATGGCATTAATTATTCAAACTTCCTTTTTTGTCTTCACCAGCCACCTGTGCATCCCACTGCTTCAGCTCCAGAGAACAACCCAGCAATACTTCCCTGCTCTGAAATAGCTGGAGGGGACAGTTAACACCACCATGGGCTCCCCTTTCCAGAAAAACAATGTCCAAAAGTCATAAATCAGGCAAAAAAGGTGCAAAACAGAATGTCTGCCCCTTGGGAGCATTAGACGTTTTAGAAGGATATAACTTTGATTTATTGTTTACTCTTGATTCAGTATTTTATAACTCTTTAAAATCAGCTATTAATTTTGAAAACCATTAGGGTACCAATGCGGAGAAGGCAATGGCACCTCATTCCAGTACTCTTGCCTGGAAAATCCCATGGATGGAGGAGCCTGGTAGGCTGCAGTCCATGGGGTCACTAACAGTTGGACATGACTTGAGCAACTTCACTTTCACTTTTCACTTTCATGCATTGGAGAAGGAAATGGCAACCCACTCCAGTGTTCTTGCCTTGAGAATCCCAGGGATGGGGGATCCTGGGGAGCTGCCATCTATGGGGTCGCACAGAGTTGGACACGACTGAAGCGACTTAGCAGCAGCGGCAGCAGCAGGGTACCAATGGCTTTTATCCAGTAGTGGTGCAAATGATTTTTTTCCTGTAGAGATAAAAATGATGTTCTGTTTATAGAGAAGATAACACTAAGGGTTGTAGCTTTATTGCCTTGAAGAAAATTAACCAGTTTGTGCCTAACTCAGTGACCTTACCCCCCATTTTTTCCTCTCACTAACCATGCGTCAGATCTTACACACCTGGTTCTCAAGAAAGAGTTAAAATAAAACTTTGTCACGTACACCTTAGATATTTATAGGAGGATTATACTTCCTTTTGCTTTTTTAACTTTTGTGTTTGTACATTTTTTTGCTTTTTTAACATTTTAAACATCCTTTCTACAGTCCCCTGCTCCTCCCACCACCCCCCATTTCTGTTTATGATTTCCTTTGGATTCACCAGAATGCAGTTCTAAGTCCCAAGTCCTCTTCATCTTTCTGTCTTTCAAACATTGATGACACCCTGGGCCTCCTTCAAGGGCTGTGGTAAGCACACCTTTGGGTATAAATTCTTTTAAAATGAATTGCTCAATTGTAGTGACACAGATAATAGCAGAATCTGGACAACAAGATGTCCTGCAATAGAAAATTATGGCACATCAACACTAAACATTGTGCAACTATTAAGCATAACCATTGTCAGGTGTATCACGGCCACTTGACAAATGGCTCAAGTGGAAATGCTCAAACTTGTGAGAAGACGGTGTATAGGGCTTCCCTGGTGACTCAGTGATAAAGGATCTACCTGCCAATGCAGGAGACATGGGTTCTATCCCTGGCCGGGGAGCATCCCACAGGCCGCGGAGCAACTAAGCCTGTGTGCCACAGCTATGGAACCCGTGCGCTAGAAGCCGGGAGCCATAACTACAGAGCCCATGCACCCTAGAGCCTGCGCTCTGAAACAGGAGAAGCCATTGCCAGGAGAAGCCCATACACCGCTCCTAGAGAATCGCCTGGGCTTGCTACAACTAGACAGAGCCGCCCATGCTAAGCAGCGAGGACCCGGTGCACAAACACAAATAAGTAAATAAACTAAGTATTAAGGGGAAAAGTATATAAAAAAGATGTTGTATAAAATATGAATTGGAAGGTAAGATAAGCATGAAAATATCTGTGAGGAGGGGCCATTAGGAAGCTTTTTTGTTTTTTTCTCAGTGTTTTTAACCATGGCTTTTGTCCTTTCAATGAAAAAATGTAAGAAAGTTTAAAACCCAAGTAAGCAGAGCATTAACATTATGTGATATTATTGATATCATGATTTATTACATATTCTTATTTATTAATATATATTATATATTATTATTGATAGTTACCACCAACATGGTCACAGAACCATGGCCAGGAGATTTCACTGAGTGACTCTCCTGAAATCTCCCACACTTACCCATTCTGACACCCTTTCATCTCCAAACACTTAGGGAGCTCTGTGTGTGCATGCAAGTCATTTAGTTGTGTCTGACTCTTTGTGACTCTATGCACTATAGCCCTCCAGGTTCCTCTGTCCATGGGATTCTCCAGGCAAGAGGACTGGAGTGGGTTGCCATGCCCTCCTCCAGGGGATCTTCCCGACCCAGGGATCAAACCTGCACGTGGGTTCTTTACCACTAGCACTTCTTGGGAAGCCCATGAGCTCTGAGGTCACTTTAACTCCATCTGCTATATGACTGGACAGGGAAAGGCAAGACCCAGGGCATTAGGTGAAACTTGGTGGGGGAAGACTTGGGGGAGCTTCTGAAGGCTTATAAGGGCATGCAAGACCTCAACTTTCAGACTCATGGACAGGTATTAGCAGCTCTGCTCACAGACTTCCAGCAGGCCTGCAGTCCCTTTGGAGGGCTGTCAAGATCCAGAGGACCCTGTCAAGGACCCCTGCCCTTGACATCGTCACTGCTGCTAGCCCTCTGTTGACCTACTCAGATCCACCTTTGGGCCAGAGAAGGTGAATGTGCACCCTCTAGACCCCAAACTGGGACCCAGGCCCAATACTCCTTTGTCCATCCTGCCTTCCTGCCACGTGGAGCATCCACGGCTGGCCACGGAGAGGCTTCCCAGCCATGGACGTGGTGCTGGCTGTCCTTCAGAGCCCAGACTTCCCCCCGCCCTCTTGGAGGAAACCACAAAAACAAGGCAGGAGCCAGCTTTGTTCCGAGGGGAATATTTTCACCCTGTTTCCGCTTCATGGAACTCTTTGGCCTGTGATACAGGCGGTGAAGCATCCTGAGGCTCCCAGAGGTACCCATGCCGCCAGCCCGATGACCTGCCAAGTCCAGCCTCACTTGGAGTTGCTTTTATTTTTCTGGCAGCTTTTTGAAGTTGGCTCATCTTCTGCATGTATGTATTTACAAACAGACTTTTATGTTCCTTAAAAATCTCCCTTCTTTTGGGTCCCTGAGTCAGTCTTTGTTCAGCGAGTAGCAGAGTCCTACTTTGTTTGATAGGTTGGTACATTCTTAGCTATTTTTCAAGCACAGATCCCGAGCATAAGCTCCTGATGGGCAGGGACATACTTAATATTTTTTAATAGCTAACATAATGCCCTACACAGAATAAATATCTACTGGCAACCTGGAAACAATCCTAATGTTCATCATGAGGGGAGTAGATAAACAACTTATCTATTCATACAATGGAATACCATTTAGCAATAAAAAGGAGTGCTTCACTGATGCGTACAAGAGCGTGGATGAATCTCCAAAACATTACACTGAGAAAAAGCAGCCAGTTGCCAAGGAGCATGTACCATTTGATTCCATCTGTTTGAAGCTCTAGAACTAGCAACGCTAGTCTATGTGGATTGAATGCTTATACCCCTCTCCCCATTGCTATGTTGAATCCATAGCCCTCAGAGTGGCTATATTTGAGAAGGGGCCTCTATGAAAGTGATTAGGTTAAATAAGATCATGAGAGAGGGGCCCTGATCCTAGAAGATTAGTGTCCTCTTAAGGAGAGACACAGGAGAGCTCACTGTCTATCTGCTGGTACGAAGGGGAGGTCGTGTTGGGATACGGTGAGAAGGTAGCTGTCTGAGTCAGCTGGAACCTTCCTCCCGGACTTCCAACCTCCATGGGAAAGTAACCACGGGAAAGTACATCTCTGTTGTTTAAGCTACCCAGTCTATGGTATTTTATCAATACTATGGCAGCCCAAGCTAAGGCAAGGTCAGAGCAGGGGTTGCCTCTGGGGGAGCTGGCATGATTGAAAAAAGACACAGAGAACCTTCTAGGGTGAAGGATATGTACTACATCTTGACAGGGTGGTGGTCACATGGATATTTACATGGATATATGCAAAAAAGGGTTGAGCTGTACCCTTCAGACATATGTATTTTACTGTATGCAAACTGCAACTCGATAAAGAACTGAAAATTAAATCTGTTGGTAAGAAAGATTATCTCTTCACTGTGACTCACACCCTGCAACGGATCCATTTGGGATGAAGGTTTGACAAGCACCTGCCATGTACAGATTCTTGTACTAATCACGGGGATAGCAAAGGGCGGTGGGTGGAGCAGCTCTGGTCGCTGGTTCCCAGGGAGACGTTTCCACCTCCTGACTCAACACCTGAAGTCCTCAAGTCTCAGCCGCTGAGCCACATCAGACCAAATGCTAAGGGTTCGTTAAGAGCCTTTTTGACACCTGGGAAGCCATGTTAACCTGTCATGCTTCCACGGAGGCAGCTGTCGCCTGGTTCCTTTGAGAACCAGCCCCGCCCCGAGAGCTGCTCAGCCGCTGGCAAATTCCACCAGGGAAAGCAAAAGGGAAACAGGAAAGCCGATGCAGAAAATCTTACTGAGATACTAAACTGTGCAATTCTGACCTTGAAGACTACTTCTTCGCAAGCAAAGGAAGCTGAAAAACAATCTACGCCCACATTCCAGCGGTTGGCTTTTCTGTGATGTGCGGTAATAATGGAGCTTTTAGCACCCCAGGACAGAACTGAGAAATGCCTCCCCAAGGGGCTCCCACTCCCTTCTCTCCTGACTTTGGCAATGCTGATGAGATGCAGTCAGACCCCAGTGCAGAGCACCATAAACAGGGCCAAAATCGAGGTGGTCCTCCCCAGGGATCCCAGGCACTTTGCCATTAAAAAACAAACATTCTTTTTGAAAATTGCTGACATTCTAGAAAAGGTACACATGTGACATGCCTGCCACACTCCTTCCATCCTGGGTCCTTAGCAGATGTTCTTAGTTGATCATAGCATGTTTCACCACTCAGCCCAGTTCCAGAATCAGCGTTGTGCTAGATCCAGCTGGTACCACCTCATGAGAGCCGATGGTTAAACCTCAGGAATCTTGGAACTTCCCTGGCTGCCCAGTAGTTAAGACTCCAAGCCTCCAATGCAGGGGGCATGGTTTCGATCCCTGGTTAGGGAACTAAAAACCCCATGCCACATGGCATGACCAGAACATTAAAAATAATTCAGGAACTGGAAGCAACCTAGATGCCCATTGACAGATGAATGGATAAAGAAGTTGTGGTACATATACACAATGGAGTATTACTCAGTCATAAAAAGGAATGCATTTGAATCAGTTCTGATGAGGTGGATGGACCTAGAACCTATTATACAGAGTCAAGTGAGTCAGAAAGAGAAAGATAAATATTGTATTCTAACACACATATACAGAATCTAGAAAAATGGTTTGGAAGAATTTACTTACAGCGCAGCAATGGAGAAACAGACATAGAGAATAGGCTTATGGACATGGGGAGAGGGGGGAGAGGGTGAGATGTATGGAAAGAATAACATGGAAACTTACATTACCATATGTAAATATACAGCCAATGGGAATTTGCTGTCTGGCTCAGGAAACTCAAACAGGGTCTTTGTATCAACCTAGAGGGGTGGGACGGGGAGGGAGATGGGAGGGAGGTTCAAAAGGGAGGGGACATATGTCTCCCTGTGGCTGATTCATGTTGAGGTTTGACACAAAACAACAAAATTCTGTAAAGCAATTATCCTTCAATAAAAAATAAATTAAAAAATAATAATTCAGGAATCTTGATAGCTGTTTGTCAAGCATATTCATTATTAAAACTAAATGATATAAGTTAATACTTAAATGAATTACATTAAAAGAAAAAGTAATAGATCCTCAAAATTCATCCCTTCTTAATTGCCTTATCACCTTTTATTATCATCTATGTGCCTGAGGTTATTTGTAAATATGGTATCTGGAAATGCTACATGACGGTGTGCTACTGGGTATCTCTTCCCAAATCTGTGTTAACAGATACAGTATTAGCTTCAAATATGTCACCATGACAGTATTTATATCCCAGAAACCAGTAAATCCAACAAATCAAGGCACCACTCCCCACTCCCCCGGTGAGAGACAGTTTTTAAACATCGACCAGCACACCATCACTGGATGTCAACATCAGAAAATGAGAGACCCCAGAGGAGGCAGACTGTGCCAACCAAATTCCCTTCTGCCTCTAATAGGGGGAGGCGCGCTGGTCAGCATGCCTTTCCTCTGGCATGCAAAGATGCAACTCTAAGCACTCACAGAGGAAGTCGGAAGGAAGAAACAGAGAGACCTCCTGGATCCAGCCATGCCTGAAGCCAGAAAGAACTGCTACACATTTTTCACTAGTGTGAGACTTGCCTAGGGGCATCATTTTCTCAGTCTCATGAAGACATCAGGAGGACTTACAGCATCAGCCCAGCTGATGATTATTTGCCCCGGAGCCTTTCTTGGGAGTGCCAGAAGGAGTCCTCTGAGGACCACGGGCCAAGGTCAATCAAACTCAGGAGCAAACACGGGGTGTAGCAGCTGGAGAGGCTGGTCAGAAGGAGGGCATTTGGGAAGCCCTGAGACCCAAGAAGGGTGCAGGCAGGGGTGTGAGGCTCCAGAAAAAACAGATCTAGGGTTTCTCACTGGGATGTCTGGCCTGGCTGCAAAGGGTAGTAGAGGCTAAAACATGGGCAGAGAGTAGGCCCGGGCCTCAGAGAACTTGCTCACAGGAATGGTGACGTAGAGACTTTTTTCATAATTTCAGGCAGTGGAATACACAAAAGTGCTAAGTCGCCATGAGTGAGTGAAGTCACTCAGTCGTGTCCGATTCTTTGTGACCCCATGGACTGTAGCCTACCAGGCTTCTCCCTCCATGGGATTCTCCAGGCAAGAATATTGGAGTGGGTTGCCATTTCCTTCTCCAGGGGATCCCGACTCAGGGACTGAACCCTGGTCTCCTGCGTTGCAGGCAGATGCTTTAACCTCTGAGCCACCAAGGAAGCCCATAGCCAGTGCCAAATGAGGGTTCTGTAGGTCAGGGTGGGGGCCTCAAATTCGGCCTGAGTCAGTGGCTCCAGCAGCTGCTTACCTCTCACAGCTTCCACCCTTTCTTATCCCCCTTTATTTAACTTAAAATCCCGCTCTAAAATACTGGAGCCCAGTCTTCACCATGCAGCAGAATCACACAGGTACCCCTCCTAAAATGCAGACTTGGGGGCTGTGCCCCTAGGAAATTCGATTGAGAGGTTCTGAAACTAGGCCAGGAATCTCAGGGCATGAGTCCCTCGGGGAAGATTTCCCATTTTACTGTCAGTTTTCACCTCTGGCAAAGGCAGCAAGAACCAATCATGCTGGTCACAGGACTGGTCACAGAGTTTGCAGAGTCCAGCATAAAAGGAAATTGCAGGGCCCCTTATTCAAAAGTTGTTAAGGATTTCAAGGCAGCAGAACATTTAAGCAGGCACAGACCCGTCCAAGCAGGGGCCCCGGGTGACTGCCCCAGGGAAGCCCTGCTAACCGGGCCCCATCTGCCTGTGGGGTTCGCGTGTCATCTAAGTATATGTGTTACCGACCGGGTTCCTTGGCCTCCTAACTCAATAGAAATTAATATGAGGCCGGATGGGAATTTAGGCAAGGCTTTGCTGGGGCCCCTGCCGCAGTGCGGGGAGCAAGAACAGTAAACAGTATCCTTGTTCAATCGCCCCTCACGCAGGGCTGAGCTGGTTCCCTATGTAGGGTGAAGGCCAAGGTGTGTGCGACAGGGGGCGGGGAGGATGGGTGGCTTGATGGTCAGCCCATCCCAGGGTGGTGCAGCGCAGGGGGCACGCACAGTACCATGCTCTTGCCCCCGACTCCCTGCTTTTGCTCCCAGCCCTTCAGAAGTGGCAGCTGTGTGTTGGAGCCTTCTTCATGCTTCTGCTGCAGCTCAGGCAGCATGTCAGCTGTGTCCACCTCTGTGACCTTATGGACTGTAGCCCGCCAGGCTCCTCTGTCCATGGGATTTCCCAGGCACCCCCCACCAGTGAATACACACTGTTATTATTCGTCCCTTATCATTTCTATTTTGCTGCTGGAGGAGACATTCACCTAAGGACAAACACTACATCAAAAGGCCCAGGGCCCAGGGCCCAGTCGGTCTCATCTGCACCCCAGGGGTTGCCCACCCGCCTTTCAAGGACAAAGGCTCCAGGCAAAAGGCTGTGAGTCTCAAAACCCAGTGTCTTGACTTTGGAGGAAAGCTGTGGTCCTTCAGGGTTGGACAGAGCAGCTCTTCAGAGTCTGAGGAAGCTCCACTTCCTCCCAGGCCCTCGAGGCTCTGGAGCTATGGCTGGGTCACTGCTGGAATCTGGAACAAACACAGAAATGTCTCAGGGAGATGGAAACGAGGCGGGGAGAGGACCCTGTGTCCAAGAGCCCAACTAGAAAGGACGCCACAGATAAACATCCACAAGGGGTCAAAGCCTGCTGAGCCTCAGGCCTGACTCCTGTTGGCCGGGTCACTCTTTCCACGCTCTGATTCTGTACTGAGAAGACACCAAAGCCTCGGGGTGACCAACACGTCCCAGTTTGCTTGGGTCAGCCCTAGATTCAGCAACAAGAGCCCCGAGCACTGTTCACTGGGTTAGCCTAGGTGAACCAGGAAGGCTGGCTAGTCAGCCTCCGTAAATGCGAGTCACAGGGCCCTGTGTGCAAGGGTTCAGGGCCTCCTGTGGGTCCTCCAAGACTCGTGGGCTAGGTTCCCACGATCTGATGCAGCAGCTCAGTAGCCTCACTCCCGGCAGCTGCACGTTTCCTCCAAGTTCACCAGGACCTTCCGCCACTCAATCAGATCTAGCAGGCGCAGCTTACTAGTGTGGCTGTGGCCTGTGATGGATGGCTTTTGGTTTTTCCTCCCCAAACAACCTCACACTCCAGGCGGTGCTCCCCGTCTCTGGGGACATATGAGAATCCCCTACGGGACTGGACTTCTGTGCCGTTCAAAGCCCCAAGGTCATTCTGACCCACAGCCAGGGTTAAGGTCCTGAAGCTCTAGGACCTAGAATGCCAGGCACATGATTTCCCCTTTGTCTAAAACAGTTTATCTTTTTTTTTTTTTTTTTCAGGAAAATCTTGGCTCTGCTCAGGGTCTCCTTCAGCTCACCTTTTTGCGGATGTGAAAGGGCCTCCACTCGGGCATCATCCTGGTTTAAGCAATTCTTTTTTTAACAAAAAAAGATCAGTCCTAGATTACATTTTCTTGATAGTCAAAGCATTTGGCACTGTTCCTATGATCAATGCAGACATCTTATCTCCAGGTACTTACTTGCCTCTTAAAGCTGAAAATCCTGAACTCCAGGTTTGATGACAGGAGGATCTATTGATTGTCAAATTGGAACATTCTTATTCCAAGGATACAGTGAATTTGATGACCAACCATGTTCCCTTCTTTACATTGGCTACTGGGAAGCTCAGAGAGTTTCACTTTTGCAATTGCCTACACCGTGATATTGAATGGTTTGCCTTGGAAACGAACAGAGATCATTCTGTCATTTTTGAGATTGCATCCAAGTACTGCATTTCGGACTCTTTTGTTGACCATGATGGCTACTCCATTTCTTCTAAGGGATTCTTGCCCACAGTAGTAGATGTAATGGTCATCTGACTGAAATTCACCCATTCCAGTCCATTTTAGTTCACTGATTCCTAAAATGTTGACATTCACTCTTGCCATCTTCTGCTTGACCACTTCCAATTTAACTTGATTCATGGACCTAACATTCTGGGTTCCTATGCAATATTGCTCTTTACAGCATTGGACCTTGCTTCCGTCAGCAGTCACATCCACAACTGGGCCTTGTTTTTGCTTTGGCTCCGTCCCTTCATTCTTTCTGGAGTTATTTCTCCACTGATCTCCAGTAGCATATCGGGCACCTACCGACCTGGGGAGTTCATCTTTTAGTGTCCTATCTTTTTGCCTTTTCATTCTGTTCATGGGGTTCTCAAGGTAAGAATACTGAAGTGGTTTGCCATTCCCTTCTCCAGTGGACTAGATTTTGTCAGAACTCTCCACCATGACCTGTCCGTCTTGGGTGGCCCCACATGGCATGGATCATAGTTTCAATATCACGGTAATCCAAGCCTATGCCCCAACCAGTAACGCTGAAGAAGCTGAAGTCGAACAGTTCTATGAAGACCTACAAGAGCTTCTAGAACTAACAACAAAAACAGATGTCCTTTTCATTATAGGGGACTGGAATGCAAAAGTAGGAAGTCAAGAGATACCTGGAGTAACAGGCATATTTGGCCTTGGAGGACAAACCAAAGCAGGTCAAACACTAACCAAGTTTTGCCAAGAGAATGCACTGGTCACAGCAAACATCAATTCCAACAACACAAGAGACGACTCTACACATGGACATCACCAGATGGCCAACACCAAAATCAGATTGATTATATTCTTTGCAGCCAAAGATGAAGAAGCTCTATACATTCAGTAAAAAACAAGACTGGGAGCTGGCTGTGGCTCAGATCATGAACTCCTTATTGCCCAATTCAGACTTAAATTGAAGAAAGTAGGGAAAACCACTAGACCATACAGGTATGACCTAAATCAAACCCCTTTTGATTATACAGTGGAAGTGAGAAATAGAGTTAAGGGATAGATCTGATAGACAGAGTGCCTGAAAAACTATGGACGGAGGTTCATGACATTTAACAGGAGACAGTGATCAAGACCATCCCCATGGAAAAGAAATGCAAAAAGGCAAAGTGGTTGTCTGAGGAGGTCTTACAAATAGCTGAGAAAAGAAGAGAAGTTAAAGGCAAAGAGAAAAGGAAAGATGATATACCCATTTGAATGCAGAGTTCCAAAGAATAGCAAGGAGAGATAAGAAAGCCTTCCTCAGTGATCAATGCAAAGAAATAGAGAAAAACGATAGAATGGGAAAGACTAGAGATCTCCTTAAGAAAATTAGAGATACCAAGGGAACATTTCATGCAAAGATGGGCTCAATAAAGGACAGAAACGGTATGGACCTAGCAGAAGCTGAAACTACTAAGAAGAGCTGGCAAGAATACACAGAAGAACTATACAAAAAAGATCTTCATGACCCAGATAACCACAATGCTGTGATCACTCACCTAGAGCCAGACATCCTAGAATGTGAAGTCAAGTGGGCCTTAGGAAGCATCACTACAAATAAAGCTAATGGAGGTGATGGAATTCCAGTTGAGCTATTTCCAGTCCTAAAAGATGATGCTGTGAAAATGTTGCACTCAACATGCCAGCAAATTTGGAAAACTCAGCAGTGGCCACAGGACTGGAAAAGGTCAGTTTTCATTCCAATTCCAAAGAAGGGCAATGCCAAAGAATGTTCAAACTATTGCACAGTTGCACTCATCTCACATGCTAGCAAAATAATGCTCAAAATTCTCCAAGCCAGGCTTCAACAGCACATGAACTATGAACTTCCAGATGTTCAAGCTGGATTTCGAAAAGGCAGAGGACCCAGAAATCAAATTGCCAACATCCGTTGGATTATAGGAAAAGCAAGAGAATTCCAGGAAAATGTCTACTTCTGCTTTATTGATTACTCCAAAGCCTTTGACTGTGTGGATCACAACAAACTGGAAAATTCTGAAAGAGATGGGAATACCAGACCACCTGATCTGCCTGCTGAGAAATCTGTATGCAGGTCAGGAAGCAACAGTTAGAACTGGACATGAAACAATAGACTGGTTTCAAATTGGGAAAGGAGTAAGTCAAGGCTACGTATTGTCACCCTGCTTATTTAACTTAAATGCAGAGTACATCATGCAAAATGCTGGGCTGGATGAATCACAAGCTGGAATCAAGATTGCCAGGAGAAATATCTATAACCTCAGATACACAGATGATACAACTCTTATGGAAGAAAGTGAAGAGGAACTAAAGACCTTCTTGATGAAAATGAAAAGGGAGAGTGAAAAAGTTGGCTTCAAACTCAACTTTCAAACAACTAAAATCATGGCATCTGGTCCAATCACTTCGTGGCAAATAGATGGGGAAACAGTGAGAGACTTTATTTTCTTGGGCTCCAAAATCACTGCAGATGGTGACTGCAGCCAAGAAATTAAAAGACACTTGCTCCTTGGAAGAAAAGCTGTGACCAACCTAGACAGCATATTAAAAAGCAGAGACATTACTTTGCCAACAAAGGTCCGTCTGGTCAAAGCTATGGTTTTTCCAGTAGTCATGTATGGATGTGAGAGTTGGACTATAAAGGAAGCTGAGCGCTGAAGAATTGATGCTTTTGAACTGTGGTGTTGGAGAAGACTCTTGAGAGTCCCTTGGACTGCAAGGAGATCCAACCAGTCCATCCTAAAGGAGATCAGTCCTGGGTGTTCATTGGAAGGACCGATGCTGAAGCTGATGCTCCAATACTGTGGCCATCTGATGCGAAGAACTGACTCGTTGGAAGAGACCTTGATGCAGGGAAAGATTGAAGGCAGGAGGAAAAGGGAACAACAGGAGATGAGATGGTTGGATGGCAGCACCTACTTGATGGACATGAGTTTGAGTAAACTCCGGGAGTTAGTGATGAATAGAGAAGCCTGGCGTGCTGCAGTCCATGGGTTTACAAAGAATCGGACACGACTGAGCAACTGAACTGACTGATTTTTAGGAAGGGGAAGAGCCAAACAAATACTGGAGACTCTACATAGCAGATCTTGCTGACTCTCATGATGCAAGGTTTCCAGTTTTGGATGAATGCTTCTGTCTCACCCCATCTCATGCAAAATAAAAAATTAATGACCAAATGCCCAACCCAGGGAACTCGCTTCAGCTTTCTCTATGAAACTGTCTCCTAGCCTCTCCACACAGTCCAAGCTGAGTAGCTGACAAATGCCTTCAACAGCACATTTATCCTTCCCGATCAAGAGCACAATTATCTTGACTGGTTGACAAGCTCAACTCTGTGCTCTATAGGGGTGATGTCATTGCTGGGTTGGAGTGCTACCAGAGTCAGTTGTTCTAATCAATTTATTTACTTAGTCACTGAGGGGGCCTTTTAAAATAATATGCAAATATCATTTAAAACTTATAGCAATATTCTGAGCCAAGAGCACGGCCTTTTTAACAGGAATGCAGGGAAGTCTTAAACACCTGAAGTTAAGCTCTTTGTGGCTGACGACTTGGTTCTCAGTGGGGTTATATTTGTATATTCCAGAAACTTGGTTATTCCAGGAATGCTTTTGCTCAGAAAGCAGGGAGGCTGGGTAGGATATCCAAGATTTCTTCACTTTCTTCCAGCTGTGTGACTATTGGGAGATTCTGTGTAAATGGCTCAGGCACAATCTCCATTTTATAACACCTGTCCAGTTTCCATCGTAGACTCTTAGTGCTGAAAAATCTCTGGGGAATGTTTAATCCAGCCCTTCCTTCCATGCATACATAGAAATTTGTCCAGGTTCACACAGAGAATAAGTCGCAGATTTTGGATTAGAATTTAATCTCCATCACACCTGTGGCCAACCCAGAATCAGGTGCACTGAATTCAGTTCTAAGGGGCAAGGGAGGGATAAATTAGGGATTTGGGATCAAAATATATCTCTGAAAGAGATGTAATACCAGAACACCTGACCTGCATCTTGAGAAACCCATATGCAGGTCAGGAAGCAACAGTTAGAACTGGACATGGAACAACAGACTGGTTCCAAATAGGAAAAGGAGTAAGTCAAGGCTACGTATTGTCACCCTGCTTATTTAACTTACATGCAGAGTACATCATGAGAAATGCTGGGCTGGATGAAGCACAAGCTGGAATCAAGATTGCTGGGAGAAATATCAATAACCTCAGATATGCAGATGACACCACCCTTATGGCAGAAAGTGAAGAGGAACTAAAAAGCCTCTTGATGAAAGTGAAAGAGGGCAGTGAAAAAGTTGGTTTAAAGCTCAGTATTCAGAAAACTAAGATCATGGCATCTGGTCCCATCACTTCATGGCAAATAGATGGGGAGACAGTAGAAACAGTGTCAGACTTTATTTTTTGGGGCTCCAAAATCACTGCAGATGGTGACTGCAGCCATGAAATTAAAAGATGCTTACTCCTTGGAAGGAAAGTTATGACCAACCTAGATAGCATATTAAAAAGCAGAGACATTACTTTGCCAACAAAGGTCCATCTGGTCAAGGCTATGGTTTTTCCAGTAGTCATGTATGGATGTGAGAGTTGGACTGTGAAGAAAGCTGAACACCAAAGAATTGATGCTTTTGAGCTGTGGTGTTGGAGAAGACTCTTGAGAGTCCCTTGGACTGCAAGGAGATCCAACCAGTCCATCCTAAAGAAGATCAGTCCTGGGTGTTCCTTGGAAGGACTGATGCTGAAGCTGAAACTCCAATACTTTGGCCACCTCATGCGAAGAGTTAACTCATTGGAAAAGACCCTGATGCTGGGAGGGATTGGGGGCAGGAGGAGAAGGGGACGACAGAGGATGAGATGGCTGGATGGCATCACCAACTCGATGGACATGAGTTGAGTAAACTCCGGGAGTTGGTGATGGACAGGGAGGCCTGGCGTGCTGCGGTTCATGGGGTCGCAGAGTCAGAACCGACTGAGCGACTGAACTGAACTGAACTGATAATAGAAGTGAATGTAAAAAAGGAATATATCTATTTATATATATGTATAATTGAAGAACTTTGATGTACATCTGAAGCTAATGCAATATTTTAAATCAATCATACTTCATTTAAAGTTAAACAAAATAAAATCCTAAAAAATTTAGTTCTAACTTGAGACAAACTTTCAGAGACTTCCTCCAAGCCCTTTCCAACGTACTCAACGCATTCATTCAAGATGCATTCACAATGATGTTCGTCCTCCAAGCATTGCAGGGGTTGCCTGAGGCATCTATGCCCCAAACCATCTGGATGAACAGCCTTCTGAACACATAAAGGAACACAAGTCCTAATGGAAAGTCCTGTAGGCAATGAGAATTCTCTGTTTGGGAATCCAGCCCTGCCTTCTCTCTACGGGCAGCCAAGACCTACATTTCTGCCTGCCCCATTCTTGCATATTAGCACAACACTTCTGTCAAAAGCTGTCTCCAGCTTTATACACACACACTCTCTCGAGGATCATCTCATATTTGCTAAAGCCTCCTTTAGAGACAGTCTCACCCCTGTAAATTGGGACACAGTGCAAGGCACATCCAAGGGGTAAAATCCAGCTGCCATCTGAGGAACGGTTGTCCTCATGGTCTTCCTCCACCCACGTGTCCTATCGTGGGCCGCCATCCCCTGCCAGGTCCTGCATAGTGTTTGGGGAGAATTGGGTGCTAAATTGACGGCATCTGGATCATATCAGATTTTTAAATGTCAGGCTAAATGTATTTCCTAGTCTTTTCCCGAGGGCTAAGATTGGACTGCTCATAAATTTGTCTCCTCTCTCTCTGCATGGATTTTACACTGTAGATGTTCACAGATCAGCTGTTTCCAATGCCTTCCTATCTCAAATGGCAGATAAAAATGGAAAAGCTGAGGCTCAGCCATGATGCCAAGAAGACACGAGCTGTGGGCGTGTGACCCATTGTTTGGGTGTTCAAGACGACAGTAACGCTGGCTGGGGTTTATTTCACATAGCCCCTGCTGTCTCCGGCTCTGGTCCAGCCTACAGAAGGGAGAGAGAAGCTTTAAAAAATGATGATAAACAATGAGGTCACAGCCCAGAACATCCCAGCCTTCCTGGACCCAGCCAAACAAAAGCAATCTTAGTGGCAACAGAAGCCGTGTGGGTCCTTTGAGTCAAGGGATCATGGCTGGTAGAGCCAAGCAGGATGGGATTCATGAATCGGGGGTTCCCTTAAGAATCATGGCTTAGAATAGAAGAATCTCAACACCAGTCCCGGACTGTCTTCTATCCTAGGGTCTAAACTCTAACAACTCAAGCAGTGTCCAGCACACAACAAGCAGTCAATAACCCCTGACTACCTTCTCTGCTTGGCTGTAGTTCCAGAGCCCAGCACAGAACTTGGCATATCATAAGTATTCAATAATTGTTGATGGACTGATTGCATTCATAGAAAATAACTGAGTGTACAGACTCACTGAAGGAATGAAAGAAGGGAGGAAGGAGGGAAGGGAGAAAGGAAAGGAGGGAAGGAAGGAGGAAGGGAGGATATTATTAAATCTCTGCCTAAAGCTAACAAGTCAAAAAGTTGGACTCCTTTTCTCACAAGTCAACCCCTTCAGCTGTTGGACAATTTGCTCTCAATATTATAAAGTCCTCCCATTGATGGAGCCAAAATCTGCCATGTTGTAACTCCCTCTTGGCAGTTCTAGTTTTCTCATCTGTGTCTTCCTGGCTCTTTCTAGAGGGTCCTTCCCAGCAGGAATCAGACCTTCTGTACTCTCTATCTGTTAGTGTTGGAAGCTAGCAGGAAACCACAGGATTTTTAGCCACAGAATCACAGGAAGGGAGAGTCTGAAGAAATCAACAAGTCTGTTTCGTCTAAGAATTCATTTGCTCTCGTTTCCCCAGCCATCTGTAGAATGATGTCTTTAAAAAGACCTAGGTCTGCCATCCTTGTTACCAATGCCAAGAGCAAGCTTCCTATACCAAGATGGTGGCCACAGAGCAATGAGGCCCATGGACGCTATGGTGACCTCATCACATGTCGATTAGGCTGACCCACATTTTCCAGAATGAACTTTTTTGCATGTTTTCAGCAAGGTTGGTTACCCTGTTTGCCCCAGTTCAGATATCAGAAAGGATTCCCTAGACTCCACAGAATATACTCATGTTCAGTTCAGTTCAGTTCAGTTGCTCAGTCATGTCCAACTCTCTGCGACCCCATGGACTGCAGCACGCCAGGCCTCCCTGTCCATCACCAACCTCCAGAGCTTACTCAAACTCATGTCCATTGAGTTGGTGATGCCATCCGACCATCTCATCCTCTGTCGTCCCCTTCTCCTCCTGCCTCATTTTAAGACTTTTATTTAAAGCCAGAAGATCCATTGCAAGGAAAGAAAGAGAACGCAGGGCAGCAGTGTAGCTCTGAGACACAGGATCTGTGTACCGGGGCACAGCCTTTGTCCACACGGACCGCACTGAATCTCTGGATTGGACTGCCAAGACCAGGGTGAGGAAACTTGGCTTCAGGAGAACTCATTGAAAGGGGAGCTATGTCATCCAGCCAGGCTTCTCAAAACTGGCAAGGCCGTTGCAATCCACCAGCAAAGACGAGATCCCTGAGGCTTGCCAGGAGAGTTTCGGACCTCAGACAGGACATCACACACCTCATTGCCTTCATCTTGGTCATAAGTCAAAACCCAGACGTTCAGATGTCCCCAGAAGTGAAGGCAGAGCTGTTCCGATCTCTCCGCAGGTGGGGCACAGGGGAGATTCTTGGACAGAAGGGAAGAAACAGACGTGTAGGACATGTGCTTTGTCACTGATCTGCTATCTCACCTCATCTGCCCAAAGTGGCAGAATTTTCCCTGAATCCTCCTTCACACCTCTGCTCTGATTTCTGGGCCAGGGGTCAGTGTTTAGATTCACGACAGAGGGCCCGTCTTCTGCTGGACACCCATACTGCTCACATAGAGACAGCAAAGACAGCAGGGCATCAGTATGGGGTTCCAGCTCATGCTTATGGGTTCCAGCTCGTTCTTGATTCCCCCGCCTTGGTATTATCTTTCCTTCATAGCTGCCTGTCCTGACTTGAAGCTGCAGCATCAGATGTGAAGACAGCAGCCTTGCAGAGACCACATGCAGCTCCCACAACTCCGTGAGGCCGTATCTCTGTGACAAATCCTGCGTCTCCCATTTTTGTCTCTCGGCGGATCTGCCTCTCTGGCTGACTCCTGACCACTGGCTGACGGATGCTCTGCCGTTCCCTGGGAGCACAGTCCTCATCTTCCCCTCTCCCTCTGTGCATGTGGCGGCCAATTCCCTGGGCTCTGCTTCCACACACAGGACCACTCGACTTGCGAGCGCCTCTGACGATCTCTGGTCGGCGTGCAGGTGGGAGGCTGGGCGGGCAGCCCTGATCTCGGGGATGGAGGAGGCTGACCGTCTATGCAGATGAGCAGGTCCCAGGCGAAGAGCCTAGAAGGCTCAGCTAATTTCTCACAAGAGGAAAAATGCCAAATGGTGACAAGAAATGGCTGGAGACTCCACTAGCCACAGGGAATGGTGATCCTTAAGTCTCTCAGAAGCCTCAAAGCAGGAGAGTGAGGTGAGCCCACCGCACAGACACAAGCGTGCCTCGCCACGTGGGTGTTGGGACAGACGCCTGGCCCGCTGAACCCCGGGAGGCTCGGCGTGCGCAGATGATGATACCTTTTCTCCAGGCTCATACCCAGCGGGTGGAATCTCGGGCGCCTTCCATCAGAGAGGCTGCAGACCTTGGGGCTGCCGTTGGCCTGCTGCCACGTTTCGTTCAGCCTTAACAGTATATTTAGAATTTTTTTTTAATTCATTGCCAGTTTTTACAAATTTGGGATTTCACATTTTTAAAAAAATCTGCATTTCCCACTTTTCTTGAAAAAAATCAGGAGATTTGGCAA
This sequence comes from Dama dama, assembly GCF_033118175.1. NCBI lineage: Eukaryota > Metazoa > Chordata > Mammalia > Artiodactyla > Cervidae > Dama > Dama dama. Next base: position 65,432,711 of record NC_083699.1, on the reverse strand, counting down.
GTCTAGTTCCTATCTTCCAGCATGGCAAAAATTGGCTATAGCTGAGAAACAGCTGTTATTGTTAGACAGGGAGAGTATCTCCTGGCTTCTGCGGCCTCTCTCAGCCTACAGCCCTGGCTTACGTGACCTGCCCGCTCTTGGGGGCTCCTGAGTCCACAGGCCCCCGCCCTTCCATCTGTGGCCCACACTCGCTCAGACCTGCCCCCACTGTAGTGGGCACCCCAGTTGCCAGCGTCCTCACCTCTTTGCCTGAGGACGGTCTTTGGCGGTCACTGCCTCTGTCTGCTCCCCAGCAGGCCGTGAATGCCCCTCTGCAGCTGTCCTCTGCTGATGGGGTTGGTGCATATACACCCCAACTCCCCCTTCCTTGGCTGCCATCACTCTGAGGCAGGCTGCCCTCTGACCCCCAGTATCCCCCAAGATGTTATGCCCCAGGTACCCACAGTAGTAACTGCCCTGATTACGTGCCCTTCAAAGCCTGCCCACCTTCCCTCTCTTCCCCTCTCCCCTCCCTGAATAAACCATCTGTTCAGTTTTTTTTTTGTGTGTGCAGTAACAAGACCTCATATGAGTGTTGTTCTACCAAGTCACTGTGAATACTGGCTTAGAGAATACAGAACCGCTCACTGCTCTCTGGCCTTCTGGTCAACCAATAAATACATAACCTTGCTTTAATATAATTATGTTCAAAGACACCTTATTTAATATATATTGTGGATTCATGAACATTAAGCCCACAGCCAACAGCACTGGAGCTTATGCGGGAATGAAGCTCACCTAACTCTTGCATTTCCCCCATAAGGCTCATGGCAGCCTTCTGAGCTTAGGATGCTAGCCAGCACTTCTGCGCTAGGCTTGGGGTCATTTTAAACAGCAAAATCACCAACACAAAACAGAAAAAGGTGTAAACACAGTGCTAAATAGAATGCGAGAAAGACACTTCATGAGAGCTGGAACAAGGTCAAACTGTCACCTTGTGTGACCTCAGCTGGGAAGGGGCACATCATGCAAGTTAACATTCGTGCCACTCTGCACATGTCCACAAATGATTCTGAGGTTACAGATCAACTGTAGCAGGTAGGTGAAACCACAAAAACAGAATCCATCAGGACACTCCCACACCCGCTTCTAGGGGACCCCCAATGAAGACATCTCAGAGGTGTTTTCCTCCTCAAGTAAATCAGGGGCAGCTAAAAACCCCGGAGGAAACGCAAAACAGTAGTTTCAGGACTTGCCATCAGGTAACAGGGAGGTGACTGAGAGAGAGGTGGGAAACCAAGGAGGTGAGTCCTGGGATGTCCCCAGTGTGTTGCCTGGCGAAGCTCGCCAAGGCCAGGGAAAGGAGTGCCTGGAGGAGCCGAGGGAGGAATCCCCAGTGCTCACACAGGGTGGGCAGTAGCCCCACTCCCAGAGAGGAGATCCTCGACATGCACGGGAGACCAGGAGAGGACTCAGGCCTTGTCTCAGCAGTGGAGACACTGACCCTCAGTTAAATACCACTCCAAGGCTAGAACTTCTGGGGAGAGCTCAATAGTACTTAGAAAAATACAAAAGTATCCGGTATCCAACAAGATAAAATCCACAGCATCTGGCATCAAATTAAAAATGATGAGGCATGCAAAGAGTCAGTAAAACATGACCCATGAGGAGGAGGAAAATGAATTGAAACAGATGAAGAATATTGAATATTGAGAAGCGCCCCAAAGATACAGAGAAAGCAGGGGTGATAAAGCTACACGTGGATGGGTCTCCCTGAACAGGCAACTCTGGGGTTGACACCCAAGTGGAGAAATGAGGCATATGGCTGGACCTCTGCGAAAAGAGCCCTCAAGCAGAGGGGAGATCAGGTAAAGGCCCTGCTGTGGGACAAGGCTGGCCAGCCTGAGGTCGGTGTTACTGGAGGGGGGAGGAAGCACTCTGCCCGATGGTGGAGACCCCACACCCTTAGGTCTCTGAGAGCCCCCGGGAAGGGGAACTCTCTCTCCCATCATCCTCAATCCCCAGAGTCCCTACATTCTAAGCCACACCCCCCAGTGGCTTCCCAGGGGGCCCAGTGGTTACGATTTCACCTTCCACTCCAGAGGGTATGTATTGGTTCAATCCCTGGGTGAAGAGCTCAGATCCCATGTGCCTTGGGGCCAAAAAACAGAAAAACAGAAGCACTACTGTAGCAAGTTCAATAAAGACTTTAAAAATGGTCCACATTAAAAAAAAAAAAATCTGAAAAAAATAAATAAATAAACCACATCTCCCAGAATGCCTGCCTCTTGAACCTGGAAGTCACGCAACTCCCACTTCCTGGACATCCTGATGTGGGATTTGAGAAATACAGTCTAATCTGTCAATTCCAATGAGCTGCCTTCTGGGGGCTTGGCTGTTGAGAATAGTTGTTTAGGACCCACTAGTTCACCTCTGACTCTGAGTGGCTTCAGGGAAAACAAATATGAGCACAAATACATACACGCACACACTGGAAGCAGCAACTGAGTCCAAAGGAAAAACATTTTTTTCCATGAGATGTTTTATGCTCACAATCTAAGATCAAAATCAAATCAGAAAATGAGCAATCCATTTGAGGAACCTGCCCCCCACACCCCGGTTCCTCCTACAGTTATCAAGAGTCGCTTCTCGTGATGATGTTACCTACCCTCCATCAATGCGGTCCACCAGACGCCTGAGGACTCTGAGCTTGCCGACGCCCCTGCCGTCTCTTATCTCCATCAGTTCAGTTCAGTCGCTCAGTCATGTCCGACTCTTGGCGACCCCATGGACTGCAGCACACCAGGCCTCCCTGTCCATCACCAACTCCCAGAGTCTACACAAACCCATGTCCATTGAGTCGGTGATGCCATCCAGCCATCTCATTCTCTGTCATCCCCCTCTCCTGCCCTCAATCCCTCCCAGCATAGGGTCTTTTCAAAAGAGTCAGCTCTTCGCATCAGACGGCCAAAGTATTGGAGTTTCAGCTTAAGCATCAGTCCTTTCAATGAATTTCCAGGACTGATTTCTTTTAGGATGGACTGGTTGGATCTCCTTGCAGTCCAAGGGACTCTCAAGAGTCTTCTCCAACACCACAGTTCAAAAGCATCAATTCTTCGACACTCAGCTTTCTTTATAGTCCAACTCTCACATCCATACATGACTACTGGAAAAACCATAGCTCTGACTAGATGGACCTTTGTTGGCAAAGTAATGTCTCTGCTTTCTAATATGCTGTCTAGGTTTGTTATAGCTTTTATTCCAAAGAGCTAATGTCTTTTAATTTCATGACTGCAGTCACCATCTGCAGTGATTTTGGAGCCCAAGAAAATAGTCTCACTTTTTCTATTGTTTCCCCATCTACTTGCCATGAAATGATGGGACCGGATACCATGATCTTAGTTTTTTGAGCCTTGTCTAACTCAATGAAACTATGATCCATGCCGTGTGGGGCCACCCAAGACAGACGGGTCATGGTGAAGAGTTCTGACAAAATGTGGTCTACTGGAGAAGGGAATGGCAAACCACTTCAGTATTCTTGCCTTGAGAACTCCATGAACAGTATGAAAAGGCAAAAAGATAAGACACTAAAAGATGAACTCCCCAGGTTGGTAGGTGCCCAGTATGTTACTGGAGATCAGTGGAGAAATAACTCCAGAAGGAATGAAGGGACGGAGCCAAAGCGAAAATAATGCACAGTTGTGGATGTGACTGGTGATGGAAGTAAAGTCTATGCTATAAAGAGCAATATTGCATAGAAACCCAGAATGGTAGGTCCATGAATCAAGTTAAATTGGAAGTGGTCAAACAGGAGATGGCAAGAGTGAATGTCAACATTTTAGGAATCAGTGAACTAAAATGGACTGGAATGGGTGAATTTAACTCAGATGACCATTACATCTACTACTGTGGGCAGGAATCCCTTAGAAGAAATGGAGTAGCCATCCTAGTCAACAAAAGAGTCTGAAATGCAGTACTTGGGTGCAATCTCAAAAATGACAGAATGACTGTGTTCATTTCCAAGGCAAACCATTCAATATTACAATAATCCAAGTCTATGCCCTGACCAGTAATGTTGAAGAAGCTGAAGTTGAATGGTTCTACGAAGACCTACTTCTAGAAGTAACACCCAAAAAAGATGTCTTTTTCATTATAGGGGACTGGAATGCCAAAGTAGGAAGTCAAGAGATACCTGGAGTAACAGGCAAGTTTGGCCTTGGAGTACAAAGCGAAGCAGGTCAAAGGCTAACAGAGTTTGCCAAGAGAACACACTGGTCATAGCAAACACCCTTTGTCCAACAACACAAGAGACGACTCTACACATGGACATCACCAGATGGTCAATACCGAAATCAGATTGATTATATTCTTGTCTCCATCACTCCCAAAATCTTCAAAAGCCATATCTATACTGCTGGCGTCTGATTTTACATCTTCAAGCCAGACCTGTCCCCTGACCTCCAGTTATTATAAACCCCCATGTATCCATACGTCTAGCTGCCCACGCCTCCCCTCCCTTTGGCTGTTGAAACACCGTCTTCAATGATGTGTGTCCCCACCCCCTGAGCCCCTGCTGACCCTCTGCCCTCCACCTGCTCCCAGCCTTCTGGTCTCCTTCAAGGGCAACTTGATTCCTCCAGCCGCCTGGACCCGAAACTTGTAACCATCCTTGATTCACATGTCTCTCACCCACAAATGCACCGACAAATCTTACAGGCTCTTCCTTAAAATACATGCCCAAGCTGAGCACTCACCTCTGGTTCCAGGGATGCCCTCGTGTCTCCCTGCAGCAACGCCTCAGTCGGTCTCCCTGCTTCTGCCCTGCGCTCCCGCTGTCTAACTTCAGCAGCCAGAGCGTCCAGTTAGCATCCCAGTCCACGGTGCCTGTCTCCTGCTTACAGCCCTCCAAGGGCTCCCATCTTAGAGGAAAAGCCCGTGGGCTCGCAGTGTCCCCCAAGGTCCTAAAAGATGTCCCCCTTACCTCTCTCATCCCATCCCCACCCGCCCACCCTGCTCCGGCCTCACGGGCCCTCTGCGGGTCCTCCAAAGGCCAGGCACGCTCTTGCCTTTGCACCTGCTGTTCCTCCCCCTGCACTGAGCCGCCCAGCCCTCCTCCTTCAGCAGAGCTTCTGGGACCCCTTCCTCACTCCCGGTGGATTGCCCGCCCCCAGCCCCTGCTCTCCAGCCCCCTCCCTCTGTCTCTCCCACTGTAGGTCTTTCTTAATCACGCTTGCCTCTCCCAATAGGCTGTAAGTTCCACGAGGCACACATTTTGCTGTTTTATTCCCTGCGATCTCTGTGCCCAGCCCCCGGGGATAGTTTCAGCAGAAGGTGGAGGCTCATCATTACGTGTGGTTTGAATGGAGTGGACAACGGAGGGAGCGTACCCTTCCTGTTTCAGCATTCTCCTCCCTGTCCCCACCTGCTCGGTGGCCAGGGCCAGGCAGGCATTCAGGGGTTCGGGTGGGCAGGGGAAGCTTGTTATGGGAGCATCTCCACCAGCTAGCCTCCTTTTCAGAAGGAGGAGGACGGGGTCCTCAGGAAGGGAGGGAGGGCCCAGCCTGGCTCTCCGGAATCACCTGAGCCCGCCAGCTCCCTGCATTTCCGTCCCAGGAACAGCCCTCTGGAAATCAAGCGGGAATCCTCTCTCCCGCCCCTTTGGGTGGGGAGAGAAGCCTTCCTGGGATCAGATGCAGACCGGACCTCCCCGGGGTGTTCCCGCTGGGATTGGTCCCAGCAGCGCCAGTGTTTGTTTACCCGGGTCGCGTTCCCGGGAACAGTGAGGGCTTTAGGACCAGGGGCCGGGCGCCCGCCCGCCCGCCGGGCCCGCAGCGTCTTGGCCGAGCGCAGAGCGATGTTTGAAAGCAAATTAGGCTGCTCCGGCTTCACATCTGTGGATCCGACCTGACCTGAAGGGTCCAAAGGAGGACGGGGATCAGCTCTGCCGGACCGACACCTCCCGGCTCCCCGCAGACACCCCACAGCAACCTGACCCTTCATGCAAGCGGCGAGGGGGCTGGGAGCGAAACACGTGGGACTCGCCCCCTGAGCTGAAAGGAATTATTCTTTTTCCCAGAGAGGAAAAGGGTACCAGGGTTCAGTCTGAAGAACCCCCCCCCCCTCCCGCCTCGGCCCCCCCGTGGATGGGCTTTCGGAAGGCAATTAAAGACATCCGCTCAGAGAGGACCTGGGCTGGGACCTGGGTCCGTAGCTTTCTGAGTGGCAGCCGGTCTTACACACGCTGCTGGCAAGTGTCAGCTGCGGGGGGGAAAGGACCAGGTTAAGTGAGCTGGCAAAAATAGAAAAAGAAAAAAAAAAAAAAAAAACGCTTCCAAGTGGACCCAGGAAGCCAGGTTGTGCTGCCAGCGTGGAGGACCCCGGAGCGGGAGGAGACGGTGAAGTGGAACATGACCTGTTGCGTTTGGCAGCTCCCCGCAGCATGCTCGTAAGGAAGCGGCGCAGACACGGACCCTGCGGGCGGCAGGCGCTGCTCGCCCTCCTGGTGCTGGGGTGCGTGCTGCTGATGCTGGGGGCCCTGCACCCGCCCCCGCACGCCCTGCCCCGGGCGCCCCCAGTCCCCCAGGCGGCCGTGCGCAGCCCCCAGGCCGCCTACCGCCTGGACTTTGGGGACCCCCAGGAGTGGCTACTGGAGTCCGAGGAGGAGGACCAGGAGTACGGCCCCCTGCCGCCCCTCGTCTCCCTGCGGGAGGACCAGCTCCTGGTGGCCGTGGCCTCGCTCAGGGCCGGAAGGAACCGGAGCCGGGGCGGGCGAGGCGGCGGCTACCGGCTCATCCAGCGGCCGCACAAGCAGCAGGACGCGGCGGCCCCGGAGAGGGACTGGGCGGCCGAGGAGGAGGATGGGGAGGACGAGGCGGCGTCCGAAGAGGGGGAGCGGACCGCGCTCAGCCGGGAGGAGGCGCCCAGTGCCCGCAGCCCCGCGCATAGAGGGGGCTCGCGGCATCCGCTGTAAGTAAACCCCGGCCGCCCCTTCCCGGTTCCTGGAGGGGCGCAGACGCTCCGCCCGCCGCTCCCGCTGTGGCAGGCGGCGCTTCTCCAGGTGTGGTCCCCGGATCCACGGCATCACCTGGGGACTTCTTAGAGCCGCAGAGGCAGAAACCCCGGGTGCGGTCCGGCCGTCTGTCTTTAACCAGCCCTCCAAGGGAGACCCACCGTCCTAAAGACGGAGAGGGAGGAACTCTTCCCTGTCCCTTCTCTTCCCCACCGACCCGGGTTCCAGTCCTTCCGGCTCTGGATGGCTCTGGATCGCCGGTCAGCAGCATCTCTAACCCCGAGGGGCCTGGGAGCCGATGTTCCCCGAGACGCTTCCAGGGCTAAGTCACTCCAGCACAGTTAAATACTGTGATTGTTGGCTTGCTTTTCATTTGGATGAAAGTAACGACTGCAGTTAACATTTATGTGGATCTTGCCATTGCTTGGCTTTAATCAAAGAGCTTTTCATGTATCGACTGATAAAGGCCTTACAACTTAGCGAGACGGGTGCTAGCTCGGCTATCATGCCTATTTTATAGGTATGAACATGGAGGAGGAAATGGCAACCCACTCCAGTACTCTTGCCTGGAAAATGCAGAGGACGGAGGAGCCTGGTGGGCTACAGTCCATGGGGTCGCCAAGAGTGAGACACGACTGAGCGACTTCACTTTTTCACTTTCATGAGGCGCAGAGAGGCCAAGTGACTCGTCCACAGTCACACAGCTGGGAGGCGCCGAAGCAGGGATTTGCTCCAACCAGCCCGAGCCCCTCTCTACACTATGCCTTCCCCCTTAGCCCACTAGACGAGGTGGATCGCGCAGGACCCAGGAGCTAGAATACTGCGTTCATGCAGTCTGGCCTGGCAGGGTGGCTCCAACCACCTCCAGGACCAGCCCAGGAGGCAAGCTGGGAGGTCTGATGACCCACAAACTGTGCTCAGGGAGACGGTGGACTCATCCTGGAACCCCTGCGCTCCCCACCATCCCCAGCATCCGGGGGCAGGGCAGCTGGGTAGCCGGTGATCGGGTCCCTTCCCTGTAGGCACGGCTCTTCCCTGAGCCGGCAGAGTCTCCCAGGAAGCAAACCCACCCTCCGCGCCTCTGGGTGGGAGGGGCGGAGCGGGGCCGCAGGGGGCGGGGCCACGTCGTCCTCGGAGCCGACCCGGCTCCTGCGGCGCGGCTCCTTGCCTTCAGGAAAGGGCAGATGCGCAGACTCGACTTCAGCGCCTCGTCCAGGTCGCAAGCTCCCGCCCTGCGGCTCGTCTCCAGGTCTCAACCGAAACAGCTCCTTTCGGGAAACTCCCAGACCCCGCCAGGCCCGCCCTGTTGCCGTTTTGTGCTGCCGGCCGCTTTAATTCACAGCACTCGCTGCAGCTGAGGCTAAATGGTCCTCGATGTATTGGTTTATTCAGTGCCTGCGTCCCCTGCCGTGCGGTGGGCCTGGAGGCCCAGCACACAGCAAAGGAGCGATTGCTGAATGAGCCGGTATATCGTCTTCTAATTCCATGATGCATCTTTTCACTGGCCTAGAGCAAGAACGTTTTCCAACCAGACACACGGCCTCAATCAAGTCTGTGGCTGTGTGTGTGTGTGTGTGTGAGACTGGGTGTCTGCCTCGTGCAAGGTGAATGCACTGTGTTGGGTGGTAAATGGACGCTGTGCAAGTGTGTCGTGTGCAGTGTTAGCGGTGCGCGGGGTGTGATGTGCTGTCACGTACGCGTGCGTGTCTTCAGGGTGTCAGTGTTCATGTGTGTACACGTCATGATTGCATGACGTGTGCACACCTCACACATGTGGTGCACGTGGCCTTGTGTCTCTGTCGTGATGTGATGCTCAGGCGGCATGTTTTTGCGGTACGTGTGCACGCATATTGTGCTGTGACTGTGCTGCACATGTATGGTCCGTATGATGCGCCGTGTGAGTGGTGTGAAGCGCATGGGTGTGGCCCACCATGTATGGTACACGTGTGCATTATGTGTGCGGTGCCTGTGGCATGGAGTGCGCCTGCGCTTTGCGGGTGTGCACGCGTGTGTGCTGCGATGGACGGCTCGTTTGGCGTGTCCGTGTGGTCTGTGAGCATGTGTATTTGTTATGAGTTTGCTGCTCATGTGTATTGTGTGCGTGTGCCGAGTGTGTATTATAAATGCGTTGTGCAAGTGGTGCGTGTGTACTTTTGCCGGTGTGTCGTTGGTGTTGTGGCCTAAGTGCACGGCTGAGTGTTGTGCGTGTGCGGACCCCCTGTTATGCATGTGATGTGCATACGTGCATGTGTGCACGGGTGTGTGTGCACCACTCCCAGTCAGAGTGACCAGCTCTCCGAGTTTACCGGGCGTTCCTGTCCAGGAAGCCCCGTGGTCCCGGCCCGCCCGGCTGTCGGGCTGTCTCCCCTCCCCCGGCTGGCTCTTTCCGGTGGTGTGCGGCGCCCTCTCCCGGTTGCGGTCTGTCCCTGCAGCCGCGAGCCCGGCCCTGGGTCCCCAGCTCCCCTCCCCCAGGGGCACCTGGGGCGCTAGCGCCTCCCCCTCCTGGCGGGGCTCCCGGATGACAAGGGGTTCTCTGCAGAGTAAGGCCCCAACCCCACCTCCCTCCAGGGTGACAGGACTTTAAAACCGGCCCCAAACGCAGTCCTTTAAAGAACAGCCGTCTCAGAAGCACCTCTCCTATGTGTCTGAGGACACTCTATGTCCGCCAGGTTGCACAGAGAGCGCTTCTCAAATTCCAGCGTGTATGCAGATGGCTGGATGGCATCACCGACTCAATGGACATGGGTTTGAGTGGACTCCGGGAGCTGGTGATGGACAGGGAGGCCTGGCGTGCTGCGGTTCATGGGATCTCAAAGAGTCGGACACGACTGAGCGACTGAACTGACCAATACTGATGCAGATCCCCTGCGCATCTTGTCAAAGTGTGGAGTATGACATATTTGGCCAGGGGGGCTGCCCAAGGTGCAACATTTCTATCAGGCTCCAGGTTGGTCCCAGCACTGCTGATCCATAGACCACACTTTGGAGCAGCAAGGGGCTTTATCACTGGTTCCCAAATGTATGTGCATGTCAGATTCCTGCAGATTGCTTGTTTTAAAAAAAGTAGATTTTTCAGACGCCGTTGCTAGGAACTATCAGTGGTTTTGAGTTGCAGCCCAGCGACCTGAATTTTGACAAGTTGGTACTAGACAGTTGGGGGTGAGTGTGAAGCTGAATCTGCCTCTGTATTCTGACACTGAGTTAAATATTGGAGACAGAGTTTGGGGTCAAGTAAACAAGAAGAGCTTTATTGCTTTGCCAGGAAAAGGAGACCCCAGCAGGCTAATGCCCTCAAAACTGTGTGTCCCCCAACCTGGATGGGGCAGCGAGAAGGTTTATAGTAATGGTTCAAAGAGGGCGTCAGAAGCTCATGGACATTCTTCTAATTGGTTGTTAGTTGGGCTTCCCTGGTGGCTCAGTTGGTAAAGAATCCGCCTGCAATGTGGGAGACCTGGGTTCAATCCCTGGGTTGGGAAGGTCTGCTGGAGAAGGGAATGGCTACCCACTCCAGTACTCTGGCCTGGAGAATTCCATGGACTGTATAGTCCATGGGGTCACAAAGAGTTGGACACGACTGAGTGACTTTCCCTTTCACTAGGTAAGTAGGAGTCAGCATCTTTAACCCTCTGATTCCAACTGGTCTGGGGTCTACATGCTTGTGGGCAGTGTACAGTTAACTTCTCCCAGCTGGAGGGGGTTTCAGTTACTGCAAAACAGTGCAAAGGTATTACTGTGTGCATCCCTTGATGGGGACCCGGGACCCTGGCCTAAGGCTCCATGACTGTTCCTCTTGACTGTTTCTCCCTGCTCTCACGTCCCTCCCTTCTCCCCTAATTAACAACTGCTTGAATCCGCCTCTTGGCACTCAGGGAAGGTCACGGAGGCTGAATGAAGGCTGCTTCCTGTAATCAGATCAATGGGGGAGACAGAAAGTCTTCCTGCCCAGGAGGCCCACAGAGCCCTGCTGGGTGTGAAGTGGAGAGGCAGTGGGGTTCTGGATGTTTCCACAGAGGAGGTAGTACTGGGATTGGAAAATAGAGAGGGGAGGCAGAAAGGAATGCAGTCCCTTTCACGGTCCAGGGTTTGTACTTGAAGACAAATGACTGCTCAGCTGTAGCCGGCTATGCGCTACTTGCTTACGCCAACTTTGTGTTTATGCTTTGGTCTGGGTTTCCTTGGCTATACACCCACACATGACTAAGCCATACACCCATGGAACAGTGGCCCTGGGGTTGAATTCTGGACATCACCCCTTACTGTGTGACCTTGTGCGATCACTCAGCCTCCCTGAGCCTGTTTCTCCAACTGTAAAATGGTGATGACAGTAACACCCTCGCGAAGGGTTGTGATGAAAACAAGATGAGATGTGTGCGATTTCCCCTAGTGCTCAAGTCCAAACAGAAGACACCCTTGGCATATTCTCAAGGGTAGGACCGAGGAGTGAGGTGGAAAGAAGCTTGGAGAGCGCCCCCGAGGATTGCACACCACTGTCCTTTCTCTGACCCATGAATTATCTTCTGCCCCCTCCAGCTGCCGAATCCTCACAAACTTGGCAGCACTCGGAATTGCCGGGAAAGTCTTAAAAAGGACTCCTGCCCGGGTCCTGCTGGCAGGGATTCTTATATAGTCAGTCTGGGCTGAGGCCTGGGTGTCCCCTGGAGTTGTGACGTGTTGTCAAGGAGGAGGGGGTGTGGCCCTCACAGGGTCAGGTCGATTCCTGCCAGGAAGCCAGACACCGCAGGATGGCTCTGTCACCTGGGCTGCAGAAGAGGGCAGCTGCCAGGGCATCAGTAAATCTGAGCGGTGGGCCCGGCCCTAGGGCAAGTGAGGGGACCTCTGCTGATTTGGTAGGAGTTGGGGAGGGGGGCGGGTGTCAGTAACTGGGCAGAGATGAGAGGCTGAAGCCCAGCTAATCCCCCACCTGTAATGAGAGGGAAAACAAGCCAGGGTGTGTGGTGCCTGGCTGGTCAGCTCACAAAGGTACCCCGTGATCACCAAGCACCCCAAGTCCAGCAAAGCCACGGCCATGGAGGGCACCTCTCTGCATCTCCAGTCTGGATCCAGCCCCCACGAGGGGGCTGCGGTGTAGACTGTGCCGAGTGCCATCCTCTGAGTTGGAGCACGCAGTGCCCAGGGTGGGGGGGTCCTGCCTTGTGCTTCGAGGGTTTGATCAGAAGTGGTCAGCTTGCATCTGATCCTTTTTAATTACCAGTGAAAGTGAAAGTCACTCAGTTGTGTCTGACTCTTTGTGACCCTATGGACTATATAGTCCATGGAATTCTCCAGGCCAGAATACTGGAGTGGGTAGCTGTTCCCTTCTCCAGGGGATCTTCCCAGCCCAGGGATTGAACCCAGGTCTCCTGCAGTGCAGGCAGATGCTTTACCAGCTGAGCCACCGGGGAAAGCTGGTATTATTTACTCCAGGGCCACTCAAAGCGTGGGGCTTCAGACCTGCAACAATTGGAAATGCAGAGTCTCAGGTCCTCTCAGCCCTACTGCTGGAAAATCTGTCTCTAACAAGATTCCCAGGTGATTTATGTTCATGTCAAAGCTTGAGTAACGCTGATGAAGGTTACAGTTCACAGTGCTGCCTGCGTGTGAGAATCAACTGGAGGGTTTTATGAATGACTGTGGCCAGGCTCCTCCCCCCAGACTAACCAAGTGAACACAGCCCACAGGGACTCACTGTCTGACAGCCATCATTAGTCCAGGGCAAGGGAACCAGGATCAGAGCAAAGCCAGAGATGCCTGGAGCCCCTCGGAAGGAGGCTGGGAGATTTCCACAAAGAGAAGAGGATTGCGTGCACCTTGCGTGACTTGTCCCCTCCATGGGCAATGACAGGCTGGCAGCCGCAGCTTCATATGTAGGCTGCTTTGTCTGTCCCTCTAAGGCCGGGGTCCTCAACCCCCAGGCCACGGACTGGCACCGATCCATGCCCTGTTGGAAACCAGGCTGCACAATAGGAGGTGAGTGGTGGGCAGGCAAGCAAAGCTTCATCTGTATTTACAGTGGCCTCCCGCCATTCGCATTAGCACCTGAGCCTCGCCTCCTGTTAGATCAGGGGCCACATAAGATTCGCATAAAGTGAAAGTAGTGAAAGTGTTAGTCGTTCAGTCGTGTCCGACTCTGTGCGGCCCCATGGACTGTAGCCCACCAGGCTCCTCTGTCTATGGGGATTCTCCAAGCAAGAATACTGGAGTGGGTTTCCATGCCCTTCTCCAGGGGATCTTCCCGACCCAGGGATCGAATCTGAGTCTCCCACATTGCAGGCAGATTCTTTACCATCTGAGCCACCAGGGAAGCCCTAGATGCTCATAAGTGAAAGTGAAAGTCACTCAGTCATCTCCGACTCTTTGTGACCCCGTGGACTATACAGTCCATGGAATTCTCCAGGCCAGAATACTGGAATGGGTAGTCTTTCCCTTCTCCAGGGGATCGTCCCAACCCAGAGATCGAACCCAGGTCTCCCACACTGCAGGCAGATTCTTTATCAGCTGAGCCAGCAGGGAAGCCCAAGAATACTGGAGTGGATAGCCTATCCTTTCTCCAGGGGATCTTCCCAACCCAGGAATCGAACCGGTGTCTCCTGCATTGCAGGCAGATTCTTTACCAACTGAGGCATGAGAGAATCCCTAGATTCTCATAGAAGCACAATAAATGTAGTGTTGTTGAGTCTTCCCCAAACCATCCCCCTCTCCAGTCCATGGAAAAATAGTCTTCCATGAAATCGGCCCCTGATGCCAAAAAAGTTGGAGACCACTGCTCTAAAGCATCACCCCCAGGCCATGTCCCAGCAGCCCTGTGCCTGGAAATTGGGGTCTCCACAATGAGCTCCACCAATTAGGGGCACCAAGGGCTGAACCCAGGGGTTCTCATAGAATGCAGGGAATTTGTATCATTATCCTGTACCTATAGACAGCCAGCCTGTACACCTCTTGAGAGCAAGAACAGCATCCTCCTTCATTCACTGAATAAATATTTCTTTGTGCCCGCATACATTCGAAATCCCTTCCGTCATGCCCAGCTCTGAGTGTTTGGTTAGCAACTGTTGAAGGTGGGAAGGTGAGCACGCCCCAGCCCCACCCCTGAGGAGCTTGGGGTACCCTGAGGGCTGCAGGCAAGCAACCAGCTGCGACATAGGTGGGGTCAGGGCTAAGACAGGGAAGCCCATGTCAGTGGGGGACCTCAACTGATTTGGTAGGAGCTGTGGAGGGACTTAGTATGCATGGGAGTCAGGAACTCCAAACCAGCTTCAGAAAATCCAGCAGATACCTTTCTACTCTGGCCAGGCAAGGGGAGGGCGGACAAGGGTTTGCGTCATAGCCCGGCCATCTGGGGCATGGCTGTGACTCCTTTTCTTCAGAATCAGCCTCCAAATGTATGTTCTGAGGTCATGGGGAACCCCGGAGCTGCAGGAAGCCGGGGCATGCATCTGTGTGTCAGCACAGACCCAGGCTCTTCTGATCTCCGAGTGTGAAGTTTGTGTACATTGAGCAGCTCTCCTGAGCCATAATGATCCCTGGATTAGAGGGGAGTCTCAGCCTGTCTATGTTGGCTAATTAGGGGATATAATAGTGGAGCCAAGATTCAGAGCCACATTGATTTGGTTCCAAAGCCCTGGGCCCTTCCTTCCTCCCTGCTGCCGCTCAGAAAGGGGACAAGTGAGCTCGGGTGGGCTTTCGGACACTTGCGTGATGTCCACACACTGAGAGAGTAAAATATGCACCAGGTGTTTGGTTGAAGGACAAAGAAAGCGGCGCCATCACTTAATAATAAAAGCAAGTGTTTCTTGTGGGAGCACCTCATTGGAACTGGTCACATTCGAGCATTGCTTCTCGGGGTCCAAGAGCTGTTTCTCTGCCCTGCCTCACCCATCCCCCTGGCAAAGCCGTGGTTCTGACTGAGCAGGAAAAAACCCGCTTGACAGAAAAAACGCCGGTCACCCCAGGAGGGGAAGGGACTTGCCCAGGGCCCCTGCATGGACCACTTACCTTTGCTCTCTTTTTTGCCTTCTACCTACTGTATTCCCCTGAAGGACTTGAAGATACATCATGAAACAGCAAATTGCTCCTAACATCCTGTTTAGTCAAGATAAAGGGAAGCGTACTTGGGAAAATCTTTCTTTCCATTCCTGGTACACGCCAAGCCCCTGCCCACCTCCAGTCCTTAGCAGAGGCTGTGACATCCTCCAGGAGCACCGTTCCCCACCAGGCACCTTCTCAAACTGTGTCCTGCCCACCCTCAGGTCCTGGCTTCAGCTGTTGAATAATTCTTTGGTTTTCTATTTAATGGGATATAAAGTCCACGACATCAGAGACTCTCTGAGTTTGGGTTCCCCCCAAGGCAGACCCCAAGGCAAGGATTTGTTTTGTCCCTGGTGCCAGGGAGCCCTGCTGGGGGGCTGGGACGGTGAGGCAGGGAATAGGAGGCAGCCGACGAACAGCAGGCTTGCAGGCGGTTACCTCTGTGGGAAGCTGGGGCTCTGCCCCGCGGGGGCACCTGGTGATGCCACCTTGCTGCCCCTCGCTTAGGGTCTGGGTTTGCTGGATATGAATACACTGACTCCTTTTAGGCGCCGACTGAGGGCAGCTCCCAGAGTTGGAGGAGGTTACTCTGCAGCTCTTCAGGAGCTGGTGCTTAAGGAGAACGTCTCTGGCCGTCAGAGAAAACCGCCAGACAATTGAAAGTCGGGCTGTGCTGTACTCTAGGATATCCCCCAGGGGATACGGGCGGGAGCATCACACGACTCTGCTTCAAGGCTTTTATCTACCACGACTTCCCTACATATGAACAAGTTTCGTTCCAAGAGCACATTCCTAAGTCCAATTTGTTCGCAAGTCCAACAAAGTTAGCCTAGGTACCCAATGAACAAAATGGGCTACATAGAACTGTTCAATTCAGTTGAGTCGCTCAGTCGTGTCTGACTCTTTGTGACCCCATGGACTGCAGCATGCCAGGCCTCTCTGTCCATCATCAACTCCTGGAGTTTACTCAAACTCATGTCCATTGAGTCAGTGATGCCATCCAATGAGGATGAGATGGTCGGATGGCATCACTGACTCAGTAGTACTGTACTGTAACAGGCTTATAATACTTTTCACACAAATAATACATTAAAAAATCACAAAAATAAGGAAAACGTTCCTACTCTTATGGGGCAGTACCTTGAAGGGTACAGAAGTCCAGTGCAACAGCTGTCACACAGGGGCTGGTGTTGGTGGACAGGCAAGAAGGGTTGCTGACTGGAGGAGACCGGAGGTGGGCAACGGTAGAGCTGAAGGGTCATCAGCCTTGGGAGACGGAGGGCAAGCTGCAATGTCGCCCACCCCTGACGCTAACGGCACAGGATCTGCTTCCTTGTTGGAATCAGATGCACATTCACATCTTTGAAAGTTTACAACTTGAAGATTCATATGGAGGGGACTTATTGTATTTAATCCACCTCCCAGTAGTAGTAGGTTGTCAGTCAATAACTGTTATATGACTGGATAGGAAATGGAAAGTTGAGATGAAAGAGAAAGTTAGAATGAGAATAGGCAATCAAGGGCTGGTGAAGTGGAAGTCGCTCAGTCGTGTCCGACTCTTTGCAACTCCAGGGACCATACAGTCCCGTGGAATTCTTCAGGCCAGAATACTGGAGTGGGTAGCCTTTCCCTTCTCCAGGGGATCTTCCCAACCCAGAGATTGAACCCAGGTGTCCCGCATTGCAGGCAGATTCTTAACCAGCTGAGTCACCATTTTCTTACTCTGGGCTTCCTGGTGGCCAAAGTGAAAAGGGAAACACCATAAATATCGAAACCCTTGCTGCTCAGGAGGAGGACACACACCAGGTCCTCAAAGGAGGAAAGGATTTTCCTGGGACTTCTATCTTGAGAAAATTTCCCTCCAGAGTTGTGTGTGAGGATAGAAAGTGCTGGAGGAGACCTTGCCTCCACAGGTGTTACAGTGACCGTAACACAAAGCAATTCTCATGAAAAGCTTTCTTTCACTGTTCTCTGAGAAAAGCTGAGAGCATGGTGCCAAGCAAGACTCCACAGAAGCAAGTTTCTCAGGCAGCCAAGACAGTGGGATCAAGAGAAGTTGCTTTCTGAGGACTTTACTAAATCAGTGTAGATAGCCCAGAAAAGCTTTCTTTCACTGTTCTCTGAGAAAAGCTGAGAGCATGGTGCCAAGCAAGACTCCACAGAAGCAAGTTTCTCAGGCAGCCAAGACAGTGGGATCAAGAGAAGTTGCTTTCTGAGGACTTTACTAAATCAGTGTAGATAGCCCAGAGCATTTGGTGAAACAAATGTGTTCTTCAAATAATCCCCTCCCATCACAGTCACTGGAACACAGGCTTTATGACTGAATCCACAACATTCTGTTAGCACTTCAGTCTAAGATGCCAATATACGTACACTGGTCAAGAGCACAAGATTTAGAGTCACACTGACCATCAGCTATTTGCTGTGCATGCAGGCATGCTAAAGCACTTTAGTCATGCCTGACTCTCTGCAATCCCATCGACTGTGGCCCACCAGGCTCCTCTGTCCCTGGGATTCTCCAGGCAAGGATACTGGAATGGGTTGCCATGCCCTCCTCCAAGGGATCTTCTTGACCTAGGGTTCAAACCAGAGTCTCCTGCAGCTCCTGCATTGCAGGCAACTTCTTTACCACTGAGCCACCGAGCTCAAAGCCCCATCTGCCCCCGTTTGCCCCTGTTTGCCCCCGTTTGCCATGCAACTTTAAGCAGGTCACTGAAGGTCTTTGGGTTCTAGTTTTCTCATCTTTAGAATGGACTATGTATGCCTCATCTAGTGCTACATACATACAACCTCAACATTTAGTGACTTACAAAATAAGTAAATTGGGCTTCATAAAATTTTTAAATTATGTGCTTCAAGAAAGTAAAAAGACAATCCAGAAATGGTAGAAAGTATTTGCAGATCATATATCTGATTAGGGACTTGCATCAGAATATAGCAATAGCCCTCATAATAAAAATAAAAAGATATCCTACTTAAAAATAGGCAAAGGATTTGAATAGACATTTCTCCAAATAATGCAGAGGAAATTACCAAAAAGTACACGAGCTGATGCTCAGATCATTAGTCAGTGGAGAAATGCAAATCAGAACCACAATGAGGCACCATTTCAGCACCACTGAAATGACTAAAATTTAAAAAAAAAAAGACGATAGCAAGTGCTGACAAGGCTGTAACGAAGTTGCTGGAGTATAAAATGGTGCAGTTGCTTTGGAATACAGTTTGGCAATTCCTCAAAATATCAGCATTCATTTACCGCATAGCTCAACAACGCCAGTTCTAGGTGTATACCCAAGAGAATTCGAAACACATGTTCACATGAAAATTACACATGAATGTTCATAGCAGCACCACTCATAATAACCAAAAATGGAAATACTCAAATGCCCATCAGCTGGTGAATGGATAAAATGAGGTCTACTCAAACAACGGAACAATATTCGTCAGTAAAGAGGAGTGAAGTACTGATACATGCTTCAAACAACAAACCTTGAAAACATTGCAAAGTGAAGGAAGCCAGACACGAAAGGCGACAGATTATATGATTCCATTTACATCAGGTTTTTAATCTTCCCATAGTCCTTAACAGTCACTGTACATCTTATCCGCATTTTATGGATGAAGAAGCTGAAACCTAGAGAGCTAGTCAGGCTCTTGGAAGGCTTGCAGGAAATGATAATCAACAGCCTCTATCTGAAGGTTACTTATGAGTAGGGCACTGGCCTAAGCACTTTATATGAATTCACTCATTTGCTCCTTGCAACAAACCCATTTTTCAGATTAAAAAATTAAGAGTAAACTGCCTGCTTGAAAAGGACTTGCTGGAATCAAAAAGATTCTGAAAAATAAGCACTGGTAACTATAGAAGTGACTGGGCCTGTGGATCTGGAAACTGTTGAAGGATGGCTATCAGCCAGCTTGTGTCTCTCGTCCAAGTCACATAAGGACAGTTCTGGGATTTGAACTCAGTGGCAGAGTTTGATATGCGCTCTTCCTAAGCATCACTGACTCGATGGACATGAGTTTGAGCAAGCTCTGGGAGTTGGTGATGGACAGGGAAGCCTGGCGTGCTGCAATCCATGGGGTCGCAGAGAGTTGGACACGACTGAGCGTCTGCACTGAACTGAACTTCCTAAGATTCCCTCAACTGTCAGGGTGTTGGAGCTCTCAGGGAATCCCCTCCCACACCCCCTCTGCCCCTGTGCTACCATGTGGACCAGTATAGCCACCCCCATGAGATTCGGTGCTGCCCAGAGGCTGATGAGGCCATCCCTGGAGTGATGACGTTGGACCCCAGAAGCCCAGGCATGTATCCGGAGCCTCTTCCTTCCATAGGGGTCTACACAGCCTGCTCGGCCCATAGCCCCCTGTTCTCGCTCACTCCACGCCCCAGAAACATAAGAATCAATCCTGGCTCCTCTGAAGAGCATCTCGCGGGCCCTGAGACACAGGCCTCACCAAAGCTCTGTCTCGGATATTCTGTGCTGCTCTCAGAGCCTCTGTGGGAGAGCTGGCCTGCCCCCAGCAGCCCACGCCGGTCCTCCTGGGAGCATCACGTTGCCACCGTGATTATTTTCAGCTCACAGCCCCAGCAGCTCTGTGGTTGCCTGAAGAGGTATTCCAGGGCCATCTGCTTATGTCCTGAAGACGTGTGAGCATCTTTCCCTGGAGCACGTGAAGGGTCCTCTCTGAGCTGCTGCCAGATGCCCGCCTCCACGGCTCAGGGAGCCCCCTGCCCGACCCTTAGCCTTGAAGAGTTTTCCAAAGCTCGCTTGCTTTTCAAAGTCCTCGAAGCCGGTTGAGTTCACCCCAGCCACGCACCTTCCCTGTCATCTCTTCACCCCTCTCTCTCTCCAGGAAGACAGAACACAATTCTCTCTGCTCATAAAACCTAGAAAACTCTGGAACAGGACGTGGAGGGAGAAGAGGACAGTGCTATGAGATTCTCTTCGAAAACCCTGCTCCCCTGATTTGTCCTCATCCCTTCTCCCTGTTCTATGCAACGGGCTCTCTGAAGAGTCAGGAGCACAGAATTTCAATGCTTGCCAGAGCCTTTGGGATCCATCCTGCAGTAGTAATATCTCTTCTGATGAAGGCAGTGAATGCAGAGCGCTCACTCAGGGCCAGCACCATTCTTTTTATTATTATTATTGGAGTCTAGTTACTTTACAATGTTGTGTTGGTTTCTGTTATACAGCAAAGTAAATCAGCTATGAGTGAGTGAGTGAGTGAGTGAGTGAAAGTCGCTCAGTCCTGTCCGACTCCTTGCGAGCCCATGGACTATACAGTCAATGCAATTCTCCAGGCCAGAATACTGGAGGGGTAGCCTTTCCCTTCTCCAGGAGATCTTCCCAATTGGGACTGTACAGTCCATAGGCTTGCAAAGAGTCAGACAGAACTGAGCACCTTTCACTTTCACTACAAGGACACATGTGCACGCACGCACGCATACACACACACACACACACACACAGGTGTTGTTTCCTGTCCTCATATTCTATGGATTGGGGTAGAGCAAGGAGTCACTCCCTTGGGATGGTGCGGCTGTGTTCTGAGGTGATGGACTTCAGTCCCTCTGAACCTACACCCGTGAGAATCCCATATGCAGGCCTCTTTGTCCCCAGCTCCTCTCCTATCTGACCTGGAAAACAGCCATCATGCAAGCAACTGCCCAAATAATGTTTTGGGGTTTTTTCTGCATCCACTGGGTTCACTGTGGCAAGATTTCTTTTCAGTAGCCATTGGGGGCCCCTGTGTCTAGGACCCTTGGGTTTGCCAATCCTGGTATTATTCCACTTCTGGTGTGTTATTTGAATAGCCCTGAAATCAAGCTGCAAAAGTTCATGTATAGGTCACTATTTTGTTCATCTTGGGGATGCTTCTAAGAATACGTCATCTCTTTAAGAGGGCCTTCTTTCTAAAGTCCACAGGAACTTCTCTTTTTAAATTTTCTTTATTTATTTATTGCTGCACTGGGTCTTCACAGCAATGCAGGCTTGTCTCTCTCTAGTTGCCATGAGTGGGTTTCTCATTGTGGAGGCTTCCCTTGTTGTGGTTCCCGGGCTTGAGAGCACAGCTCAGTAGTTGTGGCGCTTGGGCTTAGATGGGCTTCCCCTGTGGCTCAGTTGGAAAAGAATCCACCTGCAATGCAGGAGACCCCGGTTAGTTGCTCTACAGCATGTGGGATCTTCCTGGACCAGGAATTGAACCTGTGTCTCCTAGACTGACAGGTGGATTCTTTACCACTGAGCCACCAGAGAAGCCCTAAAGTCCATAGGGATTTCTTTTAGAAATCAGCACTAGATGTAAAAACTGATGAAATCTAAATAAGGCCTGTATTTGACTTAATAGTATTGAACCATGTAAAATTCCTGGTTTTGACAGTTGTGGGTGGTAGTGTACAATACTCTCCCTGGGTGGAGCTGGGTAAAGATAACATGGGAATTCTTTGTATTACTTCTGCAACTTCTTGTGAGTCTTAAATGATTTCAATATAAAAATTTATCCATTGTATTAAAAAAAAAGTCTACCTGGTACGTAGCTTTTCTGACGGTAACAATTCTGTAAATCTCCCATTTTACTTTGGGCACCAGGAAGCTTAGAGTCAAATTTCAAATTCTCTCTAGAAATACCAAGGCTCTTTTGACCTATACATGTGTGTCCTCCTCCAAATGTTGACTTTCCACTTGTCAACTAAAGAAAAATGCACAACTTAAAAGTTGAGAGTTGTGTTTTATTTGGGAACCTTACTGAGGACTGTAACCAGGGAGACAACAACTCAGGCAGCTCTGAGGAACTGCTCCCCAGAAGTAAGAGAGGAGCCAGATATGTAGCAGTTTTTGCTGGAAAAAAGAAAAGCAAATAAACCATGGAGTCAACATCGAATAGAGTCGAACATCAAAAAGATTACTGCCAATCACAGAAACAGACATCTCGAGTTAGTGATTTTAGTGCGCTGCTCTGTATGGGAAGATGCAAGAATCTGGGCTTATTGAAATCATTTCTTAGATACTCATCTTCAGTATCCTGTTTTCCTCTATCCTGAATCCCCTCGGGGTGCACTGAGGTGGGGGTAGGGAGGGAGCTGCACTGTCTGCTGGCCGCAACATTCTTTTTTTACAGGACTGGCAGGCAGCATTCTGTTTAGGCTTTTTTAAAAAAATAATTATTTTATTGTGTATACTTCTTCAGAGTGACTTTGAATCAGTTCAGCTCAGTTCAGTCACTCAGTCATGTCCAACTCTTTGCAACCCCATGGGCTGAACCATGCCAGGCTTCCCTGTCCATCACTAACACCTGGAATTTACTCAAACTCAAGTCCATTGAGTCGGTGATGCCATCCGACCATCTCATCCTCTGTCAACCCCTTCTTCTCCCACCTTCAATCTTTCCCAGCATCAGGGTCTTTTCAAATGAGTCAGCTCTTCTCATCAGGTGGCCAGAGTATTGGAGTTTCATCTTTAGCATCAGTCCTTCCAATGAATATTCAAGACTGATTTCCTTTAGGATGGACTAGTTGGATCTCCTTTCAGTCCAAGGGACTCTCAAGAGTCTTCTCCAACACCACAGTTCAAAAGCATCAATTCTTTGGCACTCAGCTTTCTTTATAGTCCAAATCTCACATCCATACATGACTACTGGAAAAGCCATAGCTTTGACTAGACAGACCTGTGTTGGCAAAGTAATGTCTCTGCTTTTTAATAAGCTGTCTAAGTTGGTCATAACTTTTCTTCCAAGGAACAAATGTCTTTCAGTTTCATGGCTGCAGTCACCATCTGCAGTGATTTTGGAGCCCCCACAATAAAGTCTGTCACTCTTTCCATTGTTTCCCCATCTATTTTCCATGAAGTGATGGGACCAGATGCCATGATCTTAGTTTTCTGAATGTTGAGTTTTAAACCAACATTTTCACTCTCCTCTTTCACTTTCATCAAGAGGCTCTTTAGTTCTTCACTTTCTGCCATAAGGGTGCTGTCATCTGTATATCTGAGGTTATTGATATTTCTCCTGGCAATCTTGCTTCCAGCTTGTGCTTCCTCCAGCCCAGAATTTCCCATGATGTACTCTGCATATAAGTTAAATAAGCAGGGTGACAATATACAGCCTTGACATATTCCCTTCCCAATTTGGAGTGACTTTGAATACTTTATGAAAAGAAGCAGTGTATAAATACAGAAACAATATTACAGTTGTCACAGCTAGCTTACGAGACATTCATGTGCTTTGTTGTTTCACCATCTAAGATTTTTGTTTTTCCGTTATCTGAAAGCACTCACCTAGAACCAATTCCTCACCAGGTAGCATTTTTCCCAGAGAGTCACAGGCAAGGTTCTGGTGCATTGAGAGCTCCAGTTTCAGCTGGGACACATCCGGCAGAGTGGTGCCCAGCTGGTGAGCAGCTAGGGCTGATCCCCAGGCCAGCACAGATGCCTTTATTTATTTATTTTTTCCATTTATTTTGATTAGTTGGAGGCTAATTACTTTACAATATTGTAGTGGGTTTTGTCATACACTGACATGAATCAGCCATGGATTTACATGTATTCCCCATCCCGATGCCCCCTCCCACCTCCCTCTCCACCTGATTCCTCTGGGTCTTCCCAGTGCATCAGGCCTGAGCACTTGTCTCATGCATCCAGCCTGGGCTGGTGATCTGTTTCACCTTAGATAATATACATGTTTCGATGCTGTTCTCTCAAAACATCCCACCCTCGCCTTCTCCCATAGAGTCCAAAAGTCTGTTCTGTACATCTGTGTCTCTTTTTCTGTTTTGCATATAGGGTTATCATTACCATCTTTTTAAATTCCATATATATGCGTTAGTATACTGTATTGGTCTTTATCTTTCTGGCTTACTTCACTCTGTATAATGGGCTCCAGTTTCATCCATCTCATTAGAACTGATTCAAATGAATTCTTTTTAATGGCTGAGTAATATTCCATGGTGTATGTGTACCATAGCTTCCTTATCCATTCGTCTGCTGATGGGCATCTAGGTTGCTTCCATGTCCTGGCTATTATGAACAATGCTGCAATGAACATTGGGGTGCACGTGTCTCTTTCAGATCTGGTTTCCTCAGTGTGTATGCCCAGAAGTGGGATTGCTGGGTCATATGGCAGTTCTACTTCCAGTTTTTTAAGAACTCTCCACACTGTTCTCCATAGCGGCTGTACGAGTTTGCATTCCCACCAGCAGTGTAAGAGGGTTCCCTTTTCTCCACACCCTCTCCAGCATTTATTGCTTGTAGACTTTTGGATAGTAGCCATCCTGACTGGTGTGTAATGGTACCTCATTGTGGTTTTGATTTGCATTTCTTTGATAATGAGTGATGTTGAGCATCTTTTCATGTGTTTGTTAGCCATCTGTATGTCTTCTTTGGAGAAATGTCTGTTTAGTTCTTTGGCCCATTTTTTGATTGGGTCATTTATTTTCCTGGAATTGAGCTGCAGGAGCTGCTTGTATATTTTTGAGATTAATCCTTTTTCTGTTGCTTCGTTTGCTATTATTTTCTCCCAATCTGAGGGCTATCTTTTCACCTTGCTTATAGTTTCCTTTGTTGTGCAAAAGCTTTTAAGTTTCATTAGGTCCCATTTGTTTATTTTTGCTTTTATTTCCAATATTCTTGGAGGTGGGTCATAGAGGATCCTGCTGTGATTTATGTCGGAGAGTGTTTTGCCTATGTTCTCCTCTAGGAGTTTTATAGTTTCTGGTCTAACATTTAGATCTTTAATCCATTTTGAGTTTATTTTTGTGTATGGTGTTAGAAAGTGTTCTAGTTTCATCCTTTTACAAGTGGTTGACCAGTTTTCCCAGCACCACTTGTTAAAGAGGTTGTCTTTTTTCCATTGTATATTCTTGCCTCCTTTGTTGAAGATAAGGTCTCCATAGGTTCGTGGATTTATCTCTGGTCTTTCTATTCTGTTCCATTGATCTATATTTCTGTCTTTGTGCCAGTACCATACTGTCTTGATGACTGTGGCTTTGTAGTATAGTCTGAAGTCAGGCAGGTTGATTCCTCCAGTTCCATTCTTCTTTCTCAAGATTACTTTGGCTATTCGAGGTTTTTTGTATTTCCATACAAATTGTGAAATTATTTGTTCTAGTTCTGTGAAAAATACCGTTGGTAGCTTGATAGGGATTGCATTGAATCTATAGATTGCTTTGCGTAGTATAGCCATTTTGACAATATTGATTCTTCCAATCCACGAACACGGTATATTTCTCCATCTGTTTGTGTCCTCTTTGATTTCTTTCATCAGTGTTTTATAGTTTTCTATGTATAGGTCTTTTGTGTCTTTAGGTAGATATACTCCTAAGTATTTTATTCTTTTTGTTGCAATGGTGAATGGTATTGTTTCCTTAATTTCTCTTTCTGTTTTCTCATTGTTAGTGTATAGGAATGCAAGGGATTTCTGTGTGTTAATTTTATATCCTGCAACTTTACTATATTCATTGATTAGCTCTAGTAATTTTCACAGATGCCATTAGATGTTAGAAGTTTGAGGTCCTTGAGACAACCCCAGTTCAAATGCAAATGCCTCTCTGAGGACAGACTGGTGGTTTCAGCAGCTACAATCTGGAAAGGCATGCTCTAGCAGTGCATTTTAAGAAAGTGCCTTTGTGGACAAGTATGAACTGCATGCTGCTTTATGGGTCAGGGTGTTATTAGAGTTCTTTCCACTGTGGATTCACTCAGAGTCCTCACAGACCCCATGCTCAGCAAACATAGAGCAGAGCATTCTCTTCACCTGGAGAGGAAAGTGGGAACCTAAGAATCTCCCGGCAGCAATCACACCATCACACACACACACACACACACACACACACACACACACACACACACACCCATTGGTCCAGTCACAAACCAGCAAAGGGGAAAGGGTGTGACTGCTGTGAAGGTGTAATATCCAGCTCTGCCAATCACTGATCATGTGGCTTTGATGATCCTTGTTCCCTCTGGGCCTCAGTTTCTTCATCTGTAAAGTGGGGTGAGATGGTCCAACCCACAGACTCAACAGGCAGTAATGTGCATAAAGGGCTTGACACAGCATCTGGCATGTTGTTACTGCTCCCAAAGGTTCAATCCTTGCCCCTTCTTCAATAATAATTATAATATTAATCATAATAATAATTAGCATGTAGAGAGCTCTGATCAAGATGGCAGAGTAGAAGAACGTGGAACTCACTTCCTTCTACGAATACATCAAAAACACATCTACAGGCGGGGCAGTTCTCACAGAGCACCTCCTTCCTGGACCCAACAGAAGATCTCAAACTCCTGAAAGGACAAGAAAGGTTTCCATGCAACTGGGTAGGATGAAAGGGGGGAAGGGGGTAAGTGGGACATCTCCTGGGTCTCTGGGAGGGAGCTGAAAAGAGGAAATGTTCCTGAACTCTGGGAAGCCCCTTCACCAGTGGGGAGCTCAGAAACGGAGCTTCAGAGGCTCAGAGGTGAGCCCAGCCACCAGTCCGCAGCAGACAGAGCAGAGAGGCCTGCATGGACAGTCCAGCCACCAGCCTGGGCACCCAGTCTGAGACACAAGTCTGCTGCTACAGACCAGGGCTGGGTGCTGAGACTCGGAGTTCAGAGGCCTGGCCTGGGGAGAGGAATGGTGCTGGCTGCTCAGAGGTAGCCTGAAGGGCCTGGAGCATGACCCAGCTCAACAAGGGGTATTCTTGGAAGAAGCCCAGCCCTCCACAGTAGCAACGCACCATTGCTAAGTAGCGTGCCAAGGGCAGGGTCACTATAGCATCCGCTGTCTCCAGACACTGACCCTACCTCCGTGGGCTCCTAGGGAGTGCACCCCAGCCACCGCTCAGGGGCTCAGCAGCAGATGCCACAGGCTGCCCACGTGCAGAAGGGTAGATAAAACCACAGCTGAGCCCCAGGGGCCACACTACTTGGGAAGCAGGGCTGAATTTTCTCTCCCTTCAGTTGTGCGCACCATGGATTTACACCCCTGCCCCTGGCTTTGTAAAGTCAGCACCTGTGAGTCATCTGAACAGACACAGGTCTACACCAAGACAGATGATAATTAAAATGACAAAAGTTAAAGAGAGGATGACAAGGGAACCCCTAAAAGGCCATCAGCTGATTTCTCTATAGAAAAGCTGCAGGCCACACGGGAGAGGCAAGACATTTACAAAGTCCTGAAAGGGAAAAAATTGCAACCTAGGTTACTCTACCCAGCAAGACTATCATTTAGAATAGAGGGACAAGTAAAGAATGTCTCAGACAAGCAAAAACAAAAAGAATAGAGCAATACTAAACCTACCCCAAAGGAAATATTGCAAGGTCTTCTCTAAATAGAAAATAAGTAAGAATCTATAGGAAGGAGAAAATTATAATTGGAAGGTAAATCATGTAAATAAACCAGTACACAGATTAAAAAAAAAAAAGACAATTTTTTTCTCTGAAAGTGATGACAACCACAATGAACAGCAAAGGGATGAATCTGAAGATGTAAAATCATAAAAT
Organism: Dama dama; assembly: GCF_033118175.1. Lineage (NCBI taxonomy): Eukaryota > Metazoa > Chordata > Mammalia > Artiodactyla > Cervidae > Dama > Dama dama. The sequence continues at coordinate 65,405,219 of NC_083699.1, read as the reverse complement.
CATCAAAATCATCAAATGTGGGGGATGAGTAAGAAAATACTCATAGTATTTAAGAAAATACTCTAGTTCTTTTTTCTAGAATGTGTTTGAACCTATATGACTACCAGTCTAATACAAGAAGATATAGGAAGGGATTAATGTACTTGAAAAACAGAGTGACCAAAAATCTAAAATATACAATAAGTCCACAAAAACCAAGAAGCAAAGAATATAAGCTTAATACAAAAGAAAATCATCCAACCACAAGATGGAAAAGGACAAGGAAGAAATATGAAATCAATGGGAAAACAAGGTTTAAAATGACAATAAATACATGTCTGTCAATAATTACCTTAAATGCCAGTGGGCTAAATGTGCCTCTAAATGTGCCACATCTAAAAGATATAGCGTGGCAAAGAGGGTTGAAAAAAAACAAAAACAAGAACCCACAATAATGCTGCCTGCAAGAGACCCACTTTAGGGCAAAGGATACACATAGAGTGAAATAAAAATTAACATGTATTGTGTCAGATGCTATGCTAGATTGTAGGAATACAAAAATAAAGAAAATAGTGTCCTTGCTCTTAAACAGACGATCTTTCATGTTGACAGGACACTTACTGTGTATCTTGTCCTGTTAGGGCCTCGCACCAGCTCTAAGAGGTGGGTGATCTTGTCATTCATTTCCATTTTACAGATTAGGACAGTCGTCTGCTGAGAAATGGTGGTAATACCGCTCAGCTGCTAGGGGAGAGGCAAGGATAAACACTGTAAATCAGTTCTTGGAATCCAAGGCCTGGGAGACAGTGGACAGCACATCTGTGAGGGCATAATGGGTTCTCTTTAGTGGAAATTCTGAGAAAACCCAGGGAGAGAGCCATTGAGTTGGACAGTACTTCTGTGTAATGGATTCTCCTTAGTGAAATTCTGAGAAGACCCAGGGAGAGAGCCATCGAGTTGGAAGGAGAGTCACTGGCAGGCGCCGCCCCAGCTGAGGCTCCCCTTCCGCTCACATCCTGCCTCTCCTCCCTGCAGGTGCCTGCAGCAGCCGCCGCCCACGGACAGCCTGCCCACCGCCAGCGTCGTCCTCTGCTTCCACGACGAGGCCTGGTCCACCCTTCTGAGGACCGTGCACAGCATCCTGGACACGGCGCCCAAGGCCTTTCTGAAGGAGATCGTCCTGGTGGACGACCTCAGCCAGCAAGGTGGCCGCGGGCTTCCTCCAGGCTCTTTCGGGAGGGCTTGGACCCTGGGGGGCTCCCTGGACAGACTGGGGTTTGGAGCTTGTGTAGACGGGGTTCCCGGAAGCGGTCCCGCAGACGGGGATTCGGGCGCAGGAGACTCATCCGGGAAGAGCCCCAGAGGCTCCGCCCCACTGTGATACCCACAGGGTGTGATACTTGCCGCAGGCGCGGAACCAGCAGCTCGAGAGTGACTGTGCTGCCCTCTCGTTGTTGGTTTTTTTGACCGCACTGCACGGCATGTGGGATCTTAGTCCTGCACCGCTATATTGGAAGTGTGGAGTCCTAACCACTGGACCGGCAGGGAGGTCCCTTGTACTGACCTTTTATGTAAGGGACTTGAGCACTAGAGCACCTGCAGATTTTGATGTCTGCGGTGGGTGGGGGGACTCCTGGAACCAACGCCCTCACCCCGACTCTGAAGGATGACTGTCCGGTGGTCTTCCCATCTCTGCTAGTTTCCTCACCTGGGCGCACTCACACCTGTCCATTGGCACAGTTTTTCTGATCTTGACTGTGCAGTGCTATGCTTAGTCGCTCAATCGTGTCCAACTCTTTGCAACCTCATGGACTGTAGCCCGCCAGGCTTCTCTGTCCATGGGATTCTCTAGGCAAGAATACTGGAGTGGGTTGCCAAGCCCTCCTCTAGGGAATCGTCCCAACCCAGGTCTTCCGAGTCGCAGGCAAATTCTTTATCAGCTGAGCCCCCAGGGAAGCCCAAGAATCCTGGAGTGGGTAGCCTATCCCTTCTCCAGAGGATCCTCCCAACCCAGGAATCAAACCTGATCTTGAATACAAAGCCTAAAAAGCTTCTCTCGACCTGTATCCTCTATAGGATTGTCATTCCTGAAAGAACGTGTAGACTTTTGCTCTCAGTCTCTAGCCTCCCATTTTCTCTTCACTGCGGCATTGCTCACTCCCCACCACTAAAGTTAAGACCTCTCTGGCCAGTGCCACCTTCCTGGGGGCCGCCTACAACGGACCTTCTGTCTTTAACTTCCTTGACCCCTGTGTCTTAGGTCAGGTATGCTGGAAGCAGAGCCTGAGATGGGGACTCATGTGTATGTTTATTGGGGGGTGGGCCGGTGCTCTCAGGGGAGCACTCTAGGGGAGCAGGGAAAGCAGGAGGAGGCAGAGGGAGTTGAGCTAAGATTCGGTGTCAGGTGAAGTTCAGCCACAGCCCGTCCCCAGATGCACCTCAGCATCTGTCTTGCCTTGAGGCAAAGAGTGGGTTTGGTATTCAGGCAGCGGTCGGTCATTGCCAACCACCCACCACCCACCTGGGGTGAGGGGTGGCATTCTGCCCAACTCCCTGCTACTTGCAGGAGAGGCTCACAGGACGTCCCCTGGGGCACGTCTCCAGGGAAGGATGGGGACTTCAGTTAGCAGCCAACCCCCAGCAGCTGGGCACCTGCAAACCAAACCAGAAAGAGGGGTCCCAGGGCATCTGAGCGGGGTACCAGCAGTGTCTGCTGCAACCTCGCTGCTGCCTTTGGAGAATGTGAGCACGTTCTCTTCTCTTCTAGCTTCACAATGCCATTTGTCCTGGTTTTTACCAGAGAGAGCCCCGATCCACCCAAAGGAACAATGCCTCTCGTATCTTAGCAACAACCACCTGGTAATGTAGGTGACGCTCACCACCGCTCCCAAGAGCAGCCTGTTGGCGATGATCCCAGTGATGGTCATCGCACTCTCGGGGGCTGTGGCATCCCATGACCTCACTGACCACCACCCTGTCGACTCCAGGACAACTCAAGATGGCTCTCAGCGAGCACGTGGCCCGGTTGGAGGGGGTGAAGTTGCTCAGGAGCAACAGGAGACTGGGTGCCAGCAGGGCCCGGATGCTGGGGGCTGCCAGGGCCACCGGGGACGTGCTGGTCTTCATGGACACCCACTGCGAGTGCCAGCCGGGCTGGCTGGAGCCCCTTCTGGCCAGAATAGCTGGTGACAGGTAACTCACTACCGGGGGCTGTAGAGCAGGAGGCGGGAGAGGGAAAAATGGTCTACAGCCTCAGCCACTCACAGAACACAGCCCCCTCCCCTGCCACCACTGCCTGAGCCAACTGCAGCTCCAGTGCCCAGGCCGGGGAGGAAGGGTCATGGCCAGAGGAAAAGGGAGATCTCCAAGGGCAAAGGGGCAAACCCCCCTCTTAGGGGTGTTCCTGGCTCAGGAGCCTGACCATGCTGTTTCCCACTTGAAGACTGGTCCAGGCTCCTGCCTTAGGGACATGTAGTTCTTTTTTAAAAATATGTGTGAATCACTTTATAGTTTCAAAAGAGCTCCTGGATCACTGGTCAAAGGGCAGGGTCTGGGATGTCTTCATTCTATTTTTTTTTAAATAGACTCTATTATTAGAACAAACTTTGGTACACAGCAAAATTGAGAGGCAAGGATGCTGTAGTGGATTGCCCTTTCCTGCTCTAGGGGATCTTCCCGAGTCAGGAATCAAACCCGGGTCTCCTGCACTGCAGGCAGAGTCTTTACCAACTAAGCTACGAGGGAAGCCCAAAATTGAGAGGAAGTTACAGAGATTTCTCATATATCCTCTGCCTCCACACGTGCATAGCCTTCCCTGTTGTCAACATCTTCCACCAGAGTGATAAAATTGTTACAATTGATGAACCTACATTAACAAATCAAAAGCACCCAAAAGGGATGCCTAGTTCTCAAGGTCATCCAGTCCTCAAGGTCATCCAGTTCTCAAGGTCACCTATTTCTCAAGGCCATATAGTTCTCAAGATCACCTAGTCCTCAAGGTCACCTAGTTCTCAAGTTCGTCTAGATCCCAAGGTCACTTAGTTCTTGAGGTCATCTAGTTCTCAGGGTCATCTGGTTCTCAAGGTCACCTAGTTTTCAAGGTCACCTAGTACTCAGCTGAGGTTTAGGCCGCTCCATATTGGAGGGCTTAAGTGATGGAAGGCAGTCTGAAGAATCCCATGTGTGTGCATGTACGTGTGTGCATGTGTGTGTGTGTGTGTGTGTGTGTGTGTGTTGAGGAGCAGCAAGGGATTAAGATGCCTCCAGCCCTGCAGAGTGAGCTGCCTTCCTCCGGTCTGTGGCCCCAGGGAAGCTCTCAGCCCCTCTCCTACTCTGCCTGCCTCAGCAGACAGGGTCCTGGGAGGGCCAGCGTCAGTCTTGGGGTTGCACCTGAGCAGCAAAGCTCTGGGAAGAGAGGCTTAGAGCTTCTTGCTTCTCAGTATAAGACACTTCCCACAAACACCGAGAATTTGCATGAGCTTCCAGAATGACTTTCTACATCATAGAGCAAGAGGAACAGTCAGGTCCAGGGGAAAAACAAAGAGTGGTCAGCTAAACTAGGGTCCTTCCTTCTTGTGGTAAAAGTTTGGTGGATGAGTTTGCAGCTGCAGTCAGCTTTTGGCTCTCTGGACAGTGGTGCCTTGGTTGACCTCACGTATTTCAGTTAGTTGGTGTTTGTTGACGGCTCCATTGAAACCCAAATGCTTGACTACCTAGAGCTTAGAAAGGCTTAGGAGAGGATTGACCTCAAGTCTGCCTGTGAGTTAAAACTCAGTTCACAAGTGACAGGATGGTGGAGAGAGTCCTTTCCTCACTCCTTCCAAGTCAGACAGGGAAGCTTTGCTATTTTGCCCTAAGTGAATTCCAAGAACTCCAGATACATCTGTAGATTTGAAAAACAAAGCTAAGTATGACTTTTTTTTTTAATCACTCCTTTTCAAGTCCCTCCACTCCAGTGTCTTCCTAATTCAGCCCTGACCAAGTAGCCGCTCTGGCCCATGGGAATAAAAACCAAAATAAGGAAACATCTCTCATTTCATTCATTGACATTTTAATCTTCATCTTTACCCAAAATGTATTCAGAGGCTTATGATGAATCACTTATGTAACTGGCTAAAATAGAAGTTCGAGAAGACTTCAGAAAGTAAAAGATGGTGTTGGAAACTGGGGGTAATACAGTTATTAGAAACGAGATTTACATATGACCCTGAGCCTCCAGCGAGACAGCAAAAAGAGAAACTTTAGGGTGATCATTCTCTGATGAAAAGGGATGTACAACTTTTTATCAAGAAGGACACAGCTAAAAGCTCTGGGACAAATTGATGGTGTAGACACTTGAATGCAGTTTCCTTTCTTGTCCTGTTACAATTACTAAGATGGCACAGACTTGATGGGATTCTTCAGAATTCAGCCACACTGCTTCCCTGGCTCTTGATTCTGAAATTCTACAAAATGCTCTGCCAGTTGCCAAATCCATCCCCTCTGGACAGCTCATTCAACAGTAAGCAAACCTGGGAGGGGTCCTCCTGAAATCCTTGCCCGTACTCCTCAGTTTCCTTAGGTCAATGCATCGTGCTCCAAAGTGGTGGGGGCCAGAGGTATTAAGTTACCATTACCTTCCAGAAGGCGGGGAAAATGTATCAAGATCCTTGCTGTAAATATAAACCCCAT